>NC_042616.1:702609629-702947139 GCF_901001135.1 Rhinatrema bivittatum
CTTTCCTGCGCAAAAGGAGAGGGAACTCTCCCCAGGTGTAGCCAGCCTATCTCTTAGCACCCTCTTAGGGAGCCCTTTCCTGTGCAAAGGAAAGGGAACTCTCCCCAGGTGTAGCCAGCCTTTCTCTTAACACCCGCTGACTCATGTTGAACGCTGTTCACATAGAAACCTCCTCCACCTCGGCCTTGAAAATTCTCATTTGTATATCTGCTACATCAACCAGATTTTAAAAGACCAGCAAGAGCTCACTAGATGCCAACAGAAACACCCCACTCTAGGGGTGAACCCATTCTAGGGAGTCCTTTCCTGTGCAAAGGAAAGGGAACTCTCCCTGGGGCCAGCCTGTCTTGCCCCTATCAAAACCACAGCGACCTGACTACCTCAGCTCTGCCAGCCTGTCTTGCCCCTATCAACTTTCTGCCACTCTGCCTTGCTGCCATACATCAGATGACTCACTCTACTCCTTGTGGTGTCCTTTCCACTATCGTGGTTCCTCAGTGTGCTGGTGCTAGTCTTTCTGCTGCTTTGTCCCTTTATCGGTGCCTTGTGCTTTTTTCTGACACTCTCTCTGCTTGCTATGTTTCCCCTTCAATATGCTATAGGATGTTGATGCCATTTTCTTGCCACTTTGTCTGTTGTGCTGCTTTCGAGGGTTCATACAACTGTTATTGGTGCTCTCTTTTGAAGTTGTGGTGTGTTTTTGACACTCTCACTGCTGCTTTGCTCCTCTGTTAAATCACTCTTGCCACTCCTGGTACCCCTTTGCCCTTTTACAGTACCTTAGGCTATTCATGCCACTTTGATGCCACTTTGCCACAGTCTACATACCTTGGAGCTCTTTTCTCATTCTGATGATTGCTCCCCAGAAGTTTCATCAGAATTGATAAGAAAACCCCAATTCTGCAGCCAAACATAGGCTGCAAATACTTCCCCCATTGACTTTAATGGGAAAATGGACAATGAATAAAACTAATCAATGAATTGGTTTTCCCCCCTATGAAACTAATGCAATGAATTTGGGCCCCTGTGAAACAAAAACCAAATTGAAACACATTTTTTCCTTCTGCGCATCCTTAGTAATCAGTGCTTGCATACTCTCACCAAGATTTTTTCAATTTATTTATGTATTAAAACTTTTAAACTTTTAAACTGCATATAACAAAGAAAAATTGAGCTAAGCAGTGTATAGAATAACTTAGATCATCAATAAAACAATTAACAATGACATATAAAGATAAAAACAGACAAATTAAAGATACTTTGTACATTCCTAAAAACAATAAAACACCTACAAGAAAATTATCAATTCGCAAAGGTTTCAGCAAAGAAATGAGCTTTTAATTGTTTGCAGACATTTTGACATCTTGAATCAGTCTCAAGTGGCAAGGGAAATGCATTCCATAATTGTGGTCCTATGATAGAAAATGCCATGAGTTTCTACATAATGAGTTGAGTTGGTGTTGTACTTCAATGGAAGGGAGTGCTAGGGGGAGTTCCCCAGTGCAGGGCAAGTGGTGTGTGCCCCTGCAGTGAGACAACTCTAAGTCTGGGAATGGCTCAGGAGACGAGATGAGGACTTGTAATTTAAGTTCCAAAGAGACAAGGACTTGACGCTGAAGATCAGTTGAGACACTGAAGATCAGATGAGACAAGGACTTGATGCTGAAGATCAGTTGAGACACTGAAGATCAGATGAGACGAGGACTTGACACTGAAGAGACGAAGACTCTCAGGGACCTGCGCCGAGCATGCCCTCCACAGCCAGTAAAGGCCAGGCGTGGACCACACCATGGACAGGCATATACAAGAGTTCATTCATGGAGGGGGCAAGTGTAAGGAGCTCAAAATCAAAAATAAGTGCAGAGTTCTGATTCAGGTTCGGATTCAGATTCAGATTCAAAACAAGGTCTCGGAGACTCGCACTGCTGAGAAGATCAGAAACATGGAGATTCCTCGGTGATGACCACTGGAATTCCACCGAGTGCCCTACACACCCCAGCTGGGATGGTCGCAGCCACTCAGCCACTGCGTGCCCTACACAACCCCACCGGGCTGGTTGCGGACCACGCAGGGATAGGACAGCAGAGCCACACAAGACATCAGACTGGAACATGGATATCAAGGCTGGAATGGAACATCAAGGCAGGAACAGAACAACAAGGCTGGAACAGAACATCAAATGAAGATACCAGGAACATGGAATGGGATCACAAGTAGATGCCAGATTGGAGCGGAAGACAGGAAGTTCTGGAGGGAACTTGCTCCTTGCGAAGGAAAGGCATGACTGACCTGAAGAGCCTTTTGTAGGCAGAAGAGGGTGTTCCCGGAAGTGAGGTCATCCAGGGCCCTCTCCCTCACTGGCCCTTTAAGAAGGGCAGAGGGGCGCGGCCCCATGCCTTGGAGAAGCAGGAAGAAGGAAGACTGCAGTACCCTGGACAGTGGACCTGCAGACGGAGAAGAGAGGAGGAGCTGAAGCTGGGCCATGCAGGCCCCGACGTTGGAGGTGGCATCCAGCCGCAGAGAGGCTCTGGGGGCGGCTCCAGCTGCAGGGAAGCCTGAGGACTGTGGCCTCCAGACCGCAGTGAAGAGGACTTCAGCGGCTCCATGCCGCAGGAAGAACTGGTGGCACCCTGCTGCTGACGAGCAGGCCTCTAGGCCTGCGGGAAGATGGCGGCCTCCAGGCCATGGAGAAGATGTCGGTGGTGGCCTCTGTCCACATTGGGAACCACGGCATGGCTCCAGCCATTCTGGCAAGATGGCATCCTCTGGCCATGGAGGAGAACCTTGGCACGGCTCCTGCCATGCCGGCACAATGGTGGCCCCGGCCGCAGGAACCAGGGCATTGGGGGAGCAAGGCAGGCAGTTAAGAGGCCTCCCATGGCTCTGGCCATGGGAGGAATCACAACACTTGGGAAGGTTGGGGGAAGATATAACAAAACGTTTTGAGAATGCAAAATATGCTTAGGTTCATACTCTGCCAGTAAACCGGATAAATAAATTGACCCAGCTTCCCTAACTGATTTGAAAATCAACATTAAAGGGGTAATTAAAAAAAAAAAAGATTTGCAGGCATAAAACTGGGTTTTACATATGTAAATGCACTTTACCTGTGCAATTAGGTTTTTAGAAATTGCTACAATATTTGACAGCTCCCCTATGAGGAAAGGCTGAAGAGGTTAGGGCTGTTCAGCTTGGAGAAGAGACAGCTGACGGGGGATATGATAGAGGTCTTTAAGATCATGAGAGGTCTTGAACGAGTAGATGTGACTTGGTTATTTACACTTTTGAATAACAGAAGGACTAGGGGGCATTCCATGAAGTTAGCACAATAAAGCTCTGGAATTTGTTGCCATAGGATGTGGTTAGTGCAGTTAGTGTAGCTGGGTTCAAAAAAAGGTTTGGATAAATTCTTGGAGGAGAAGTCCATTAACAGCTATTATTCAAATTTACTTAGCAAATAGCCACTGCTAATTGCATCAGTAGCATGGGATCTTCTTAGTGTTTGAGTAATTGCCAGGTTCTTGTGTGGTTTGGCTTCTGTTGGAGACAGGATGCTGGGCTTGATGGATCCTTGGTTTGACCCAGCATGGCAATTTCTTATGTTCTTATGACATTGAATTCTTCATAGGTTATACACATGTAGAGTACATTTATATGCATAAGTGGCTTTTGAAAATTGTTACATTTACACATATAACTCCTTTGAAAATTACCTCCTAATCTTTTAAGTTTTATCTTCTGTTATACTGGCAACTAATGTAACTGAATCACAGTAAGGTTACATGGTCCCTTAATCCACCCTGCAGCACCAAATAGGCTATAGCATTTTGTAACAAATGAATTGCATGAAATTGATAGTTAGGTAATCCGATAAGAAGGATGTTGCAATAATATATTAAAGTTAAAAGATAAGCTTGCACAATTGTTCTAAAATCATCAGGTGATAACATATAACTCAAATTCTGTAACAATTGTAGCTTATAAAATCCACATTATAATATTCTATTTAAGTAAGGTGCATAAATCGAACTAAGGTCCATCAGAAATCCTAAATTATGAATTGTCACACCAAATGATTTAAAATCACCGTTAAATATTACACCAGTGCAGGAATTTAGAACAAGGTGTTTTGAAATCCACATAGGCTCTGCCTTATTTATGCTTAATACCAGTTGATTTGCTGACATCCAAAGTCATATATTCTCTAGACATTGTGTCTGATTTAATGTCACTCTGTGTAGGACTCCCCTAGCACCTTAAACCACTATCAAACCAATACAGAAAGGTGCGCTCAGATGAAGGCACCGTTAGCCCCCGTTTGGCCACGCGTTTTGGTTGCACTATTATTACCCCTTATACAGTAAGGGGTTATAGCACGTGGAAAACGCGCAGCCAACCCCCCCCCCCCCCCCCCCCCGAAACTAATAGCACTCATCACATGCAAATGCATGTTGATGAACCTATTAGGTAGTCACCTGCAATACAGAAAGCAAAATGTGCAGCCAAGCCACACATTTTACTCTCAGAAATTAACTCCTGCCAAAGGCAGGAGTTAATTTCAGATGGCACCGGGCAAGTGTACAGAAAAGCAGAAAAAACTGCTTTTCTGTATACCCTCTGACTTAATATCCTAACGATGTTAAGTCGGAGCCCCCCACCCCCCCAAAAAAAATCTTCTTAACAAAAAAAACCCCAAAACTGCCCATGCCCTGTGGGTTGGAAAATGGATGCTCAATTTTGCTGGCGACTGTCTTCCGAACCCGTGGCTGTCAGCGGGTTTGACAACCAATGCTGGTAAAATTAAGCGTCAGCTGTCAGACCCGCTGACAGCCGCCGCTTCCGCCAATAAGGAGGTGCTAGGGATGTGCTAGTGTCCCTAGCACCTCCTTATTAGCACAAGCCCTAATTTAAATACTGAATCGCGTGCCCAGGAGAGTTGCCTGGGTGAGCGTTTGGAGAGCGGGCGCTTGCCTCGGAGCGCCGGCTCTCCAGAGGAGTTTACTGTTTTGGCCTGTATCTGCAGCTCATACAGAATTCAACAACCCACATGATCAGAAATGAAAATAGAAGGATTCAAATAATGCCTATCCTGAAATTCTAAACTGGCTTCCAAAACTCTTTTGGATAAAAATTAAGATTTTGGTCTTAACTTATAAAACGCTCAAAGACCAGGCTCTAACTTATCTCAACTGTTGCTTTACCACCTATATACCAACTCATCCTCTATGGGCCCATATCCTGGTTTGTCTAACAGTTCTTTCTCCAAAATCAATTCACTTCACCACCACTAAAAAGAGGACCTTCATAGGATTGGCTCCTACTCTATGGAGCAACCTACTACCATTTATCAGGCTTACATCTGATCTCCCCTCCTTCAGAAAACTAGTAAATACCTGTGGCTCTTTGAAGTGGCATTTAGCCCAAAGCAGAATTTCTCCTACATCAATGGGGACACTACTCCCCCTGAATCCCCATCACTCTAATCTGCATTTTCTCTGTTTGAATTTTGTTATATTGCAAAATTGTAGAAAACATCTGAAATACTCTTGATTTTTGCTCAATTCTTATTGCACATATTGGAAACTGAAATGTTTGGGGTAGATTTTAAAACATCCATGTGTGTGTGCGCACGCATGGATGTGTGATTTTTATAACATGCACACTGGCATCTAAATGGCTTGATTTAAATTAATTGTCTTTGGGGTGGATTTATCAAATTGTGGTAGCAAAAGGGGTGTGTTTTATGCTAATTACCTGTGTGAAGAACTAAGTTAGGGGAGAGAGAGAGAGAGAGAGAGAGAGAGAGAGAGAGAGAGAGAGAGAGAGAGAGAGAGAGAGAGAGAGAGAGAGAGAGAGCACCTGGCTGTAATATCATGGCCCATAGGTAGGTATTTGTATCCCTATGGTAGGGCCACCTAGTAACTCGAGGTGGGGATTAGGTACGAGTGTAGGGGATTAGGGGCCACTTTGACATTCTACATGATACCTACAAACAGAACAGTGGTCTCTTGTGAAGATTTGCTGGCCTTCGGAGTGAGGAAACTCACTCCAAGATGAGATTTGGGCAAGGTTCTCTCAATCTAGCTTGATGTTACCCAGGTAGTCCATCAAGCTAGGTTGAGAGAACCTTGCCCAAATCTCATCTTGGAGTGAGTTTCCTCACTCCGAAGGCCAGCAAATCTTCATGAGACCACTGTTCTGTTCGTAGGTATCACGTAGAATGTCAAAGTGGCCTCTAACCCCCTACACTCTTACCTAATCCCCACCTCGAGTTACTAGGTGGCCCTACCATAGGGATACAAATACCTACCTATGGGCCATGCTATCATGGCCAGTCTCTCTCTCTCTCTCTCTTTCTCTCTCACTCACAAGAGGTATAGTTAAAATCAGCATTACAGCTGTGCAATAGCTCTTCACAGACAGGCTAACCCAGCCCTTGCAAAAACACCCTATTGCATTTTGAAAAATGACCCCCTTTATTTGTTAGGAAGGTTAAGTCTTAAAATATGGACAAAAAATATCCCAATTTGATCCATGATCTGCTATCCTCAATTTCAATTGCAATCAGATTGCAAAAATCATAATCAAATCAGTAATCACTAGATGACTGATCACAAACTCTGAACTGGTCCATATGTAATAAATAAACAGAGGGTCCAGTTTTCAAACTCTCTACATTGGGACAAAGATCATATATACTTCTCACCTACAGACTTTGCACTAATTCTCAAAGCAAAAATGCACATGCACTCAACTTGTGCAGGTGCCAACATCTGCATACTTTCTCAAAACTACTGTTCTCCTATATCCCATCCTGGCTTCCCTATTCCATCTCTCCCCTCTCCCTTTTTCCCATCCTCCTGATATTGCCTATTGCAATGAACAAAGAATGCTTCACACAGACTTTAGAATGCTAAAGAGACATTTTAATGAATAGTTTATATGGCCGCAGTAATCAACTTTACAAAGCAAAAGTCCACATGCTTTAAAATAAATGAATAATTAACAGTTGATAAATTATAGCCCACCACTAAATTGTCACTGGATTTTAACTGCCTGACCCGGAGTTGGCCGCAATCTTGTCCTAAACACTTCAATCACTGAAAGACACAGCATTAAGGCTTATTCTCAGTACAAATTATAAACAGTACTTTTGGGCATGGAAGCCAGAACCATCAATTGGCCGTACAAAATGTATGGGGCTGAACTGTCAAAGCCTGGTCCTGCCAGTGGTTCTTGGAATTTGACTCCCAGTTCAAAGAAGTGCCATTGTCACTAGTCAGCTTATAAAGCACAATAGTTCAGAAGGTATGCTTTGACTGGCCATCAAAGCCCACCCAGTTGATGGCTCAAATCTTACCACAGATTAACACAGAGGAAGGAAAATTAATCTCCCATACAACTTCTTAATGTATTGCTGTGTGTGCATCGGGCATGGCTACCTTTGCCCCAGCTTGCGGAAATGACACCATGCTTGCCTTGGGCAACTCACCACCTCTGCTGTGGCAAAGACAGAACCTTATGCTTTCTGTGGCCTCTTGAAGGTCATTATTAAAGATATTGAGATCCATTTCTGGCGTCATCCTGCCTATTCATCCCAGGTCAGCTTTCATGTATAAGATAATAAGTAAAATAAAAACTACCATTAGAAAACATAAATGTCTGCATCTACCAGTTCAGCTTTTTGCAGGTTTGTTCTACCATGTGGGTGCAACTATTCACTTCTCCAAATTCTCTACAAGATGATGAAGGACCAGACAATGTGGGTACAGAGAACAATCTGGCAGTAACAATGCAAATTTCTCTGAAATTTTTTCACAAGCTTTATACTGTGTGTGTACATTATGTCATTTCCTCTTAAGTGGAGGATAATGGCCTAGGGGAAAGCTTGTGTCTTTTTCATCTAAAGCATTATTGTCATTAACTGGTCCCACTGCATCCCAATATGGCTCATCCAGAAGAGAGATATACTGCTGGCTGCCAAGCACAAGTGTTTTTCCAATAGTTTGGCTAGAGCCCTCTTATGAGCCCGGTGAACAACAGAGTGCCCATAAATTCATATCTGACTGGGGTCCTGCAATGTACCTATAGTACAGAAAGTGTAAAGCATTAATTGGAGTTTTGGCTAAAATTTGTTTAACTTGATAGAAAATAAAAAGGAATAACACAGTGCAGACAAGGCCTAATGTATAGTTTGTAGCACTTGGAATGCCACCTATCAATGGTCATTATTTATTCAGGGGGGCATACTCAGACCAGCTGCCATTGTTGTAGGCCCAGTCCAGAATGAATGCATACCATACACCAATACGGCACGTTTAAAAAGCATCATTGTATGAATGATCAGGAAGGCTGCTCATTCTGTAATAACGTTGCTAGCAGTAATTTTGTTGTGGGTTTGACAGTTGCTAGGTTTTGATTTTTAATATTATTACCCTTAATATAAGGCTTGGGGTAACCTGTTTGGAGCTTCAATTACTACCCTTAACTGAATCTTTGAGGTAACATGCAGAGAACAGCAGTTAGAAGTTTGCTGGCAGACTGGCTGGCCAATTTGGTCTTTTTCTTCCATCATTACTATCGGGCCGATACAGTACAGTGCGCTCCGGTGGAGCGCACTCTTAGCCCGGGTTTGGTTGCATGTTTTTGCCGTGCTAGCTTTACCACTTATTCAGTAAGGGGTAATAGCGTATCGAAGGCATGCGGTCCACCCCCCCGAAACTAATAGCACCTACAACATGCAAATGCATGTTGATGGCCCTCTTAGTTATTCCGGTGTGATCCAGAAAGCAAAATGTGCAGCAAAGCCACACATTTTACTTTCAAAAATTAACACCTGCCCAAAGGCTGGCGTTAATTTCTGCCGGCACCAGGGATGTATACAGAAAAGCAGAAAAAACTGCTTTTCTGTACACCCTTCGACTTAATATCATAGCGATATTAAGTCGGAGGCCCCAAAAATAAAAAAAAAATTTAAATCGGCCCGTGGCTGCGGGTCAGAAGACAGATGCTCAATTATGCCGGCGTCTGTTTTCCGAACCCATGGCTGTCAGCGGGTTTGAGAACCGATGCCGGCAAAATTGAGCATCTGCTGTCAAACCCGCTGACAGCTGCCGCTCCTTTCAAAAAAGAGCATCCCTAGCGCTCTTTTTTGAAGGGGCCCTAATTTGCATAGGCCACCCTCCTGAATCGCGTGCCCAGGAGAGTGGCCTGTGCGCGCGCCGAGAGAGCGGGCACTCGCCGGCTCTCCCGTGCATTTTTCTGTATCGGCCTGTATGTTATTATGTTACTATGATACATCTAGCCTCCATGATAGCCAAACATCTTAATACGTTTGAAAATTAGAACCTCAATAAAAGTCTCTATCTTCATGAACAAGAAGAAAATATCTCATTTGCGGTTTCTGTGACATGAATTTATGCAACAGCATTACAGGACAAATAATGCCTCCTGTGAAAAGTCTTAGTACTACCCACCGGCCTCACCCAAGCTTGTCCATTTTGGGCCTGACAATTAAAATTTCTACTGTTTCGTACCTCAACAAGACATTCTCCAGTCTTAGGCTGGAGGAATCTAATGAACGAGGAGAACTGGGAAACCAATTCATTAATTTGTAAAGCCCTAAAAAAGGCCAAGAAGAAGGCACATTGGAAAAGGGAAACCTCATAGGTACTGTAAAACACATGACAGTTTATACTTAATAGTCTATGCAAATGCTCATGTGTTGTAGCGTGACAATTATCTGATCTACGATTGTCCTGACTATCCCAACCAGGCATGATACACTGAATGACAAAGCTTTGGGAAAGACTGGGGTCACTGAAGACTTTTATAAAAAAAATATATAACCTAGCAAGCTGGGCTAGTGCCGCAGATCTGGACATCCCTTTTTCATTACATAACAAAATAAACTGTACAATTAGGGTAGTTCTTGGTGGCAAGAATTGTGAATATCCCATCTGCTCAGCAAATGCATGAAAGTCCTCAGGAGCACTGATGTAGTACCTCTGTATATTCTGGGATAGGAAATTCAGCATCATTTACCACATGGTGTCTGGTCAAAGCTCCATATTTGTTAAGATTCTGTAGTACCTTCTCTATCAGTGAGCAGTGCTAGGGATCTGAAACAGGACAACTTGAAACAGGAAAGGGCATCAGCAATTACATTCTTCTCCCCAGCCTCATGCAAGGCTCTAATGATGATGTGATGCATTAGACAATGCAGTACCAGCATTCTGTGCAGAGTAATAATGCCAGGGGTCCTGACAGTCCATGAATGGCCTCTACAACTGCCATGTTATCTTTTCTAAAGATTACAGATCTGGAGCGCAATCTATATCCCTGCACATTTAGTGCCATGACAATTCGAAATAGCTCCAGAAATGTGATGTCCCTGATTAAATTGGTGGCAGGACTCCAACTATACTTCAGCACACAATTCACCCTAGAAGTAGGTTCTGAACCCCCACTCCTGGATGCATCATTAAACAGCCCAATCTCACTATTTTAGCTGGCTGGAGAGAACCAGAAGGCCAGACTGTTAAAGGACTGCAGAAATGATATCCACACTTACAAATCATCATTAATAGTTTTCGCCATCCCTATGGAAAGATGTCGCCTCACTGTAAGTAAACATACTCTTTACCTGTTGGAATGATCCAACAGGTAAAACTCAAGATCTCTGGCAGTGATTGGAACTGCCTTAAGGCCTCCTTTTTGGTCCGCCTCATCTCCAGCAATGTATCATGCAACTTTCCAGTTTCTCCATTAGAAGCCTGAACAATCTAGCTTGAATGTCTAAATCAGTTCCCAAGAACACCAGGGATAACGCAGGGCCAATTATATACTCTGCTGTACAATGTAGATTTTTTTCAATACTGTTCATGTTTCTGTTTGCTTATTTTGGTGTACCAATGGGATGCCAAATTGAGCTGCTATATCTTTTCATTTAGAGGAGTTTTTACCAATGAATAAAAAATCATCTAGATAGTGTATAATGTTCAAGCTTCCTATGATTTGCTCCACTACCCACTGAACAAAGGTGCAAAACTTCTCAAAGTAAAAGCATGAGATGGAATGCATCCAGGGGCATTCACTTGTCAAAATTAAAATTGCCTCTGAATGCAAAACTCAAGAGGTGAAATGAATCTGGATGCTCTGGAAGGCAGACTCAATGTCAGCTTTCACAAGCATAATGTCAGCATCAAATCACTTGACGATACAGACTACCTGATTCAAGGTTACCGAACACAGAGAATGGTCAATGAAATCAGAAAGTGCCTCTGGGTGAGAAAAATTATGTATAAACCAGAATTTTTCTGCCTCTTTTTTTGAAACTATTCCTAAAGGGGATAAAATCATATGTGGTGAGAGTCTTTGGTCAAAGCAGACCTACTGGAGTCAGACAAGGGTGAGAAAGAGTACATGTTCCGCCTTCCCTGAGGAATGCTTTTCACAGTGTGCCTGCCCTTCTGCACATTTTCTGGCCTGCCAAGTTGCATTTCCAGATGGTACCCTGTTTTTGGCATGATTCTAAATCTCTGAAATAGAAACATAGAAACATAGAAACATAGAAATGACGGCAGAAGAAGACCGAATGGCCCATCCAGTCTGCCCAGCAAGCCTCACACATTTTTTCTCTCATTCTTATCTGTTACTCTTAGCTCCTTGTTCTATTCCCCTTCCACCCCCACCATTAATGTAGAGAGCAGTGATGGAGCTGCATGCAAGTGAAATATCTAGCTTGATTAGTTAGGGGTAGTAGGGGCAGTAACCGCCGCAATAAGCAAGCTACACCCATGCTTATTTGTTTTACCTAGACTATGTTGTACAGCTCTTGTTGGGTTTTTTTTTTCTTCTCCCCTGCTGTAGAAGCAGAGAGCCATGCTGGATATGCATTGAAAGTGAAGTATCAGGCACATTTGGTTTGGGGTAGTAACCGCCGTAACAAGCCAGCTACTCCTCGCTTTGTGATTGCGAATCCTTTTTTTCTTCACCCCTGTCGTTGAAGCTATGCAGGATATGCATGAAGCATCAGTTTTTTGTTTTTGTTTTTGTTTTTTTCCCCTGCCGTTGTTTGTTGTTTGTTTGTTTGTTAATTTTTTTTTTCCCCTGCCGTTGAAGCAGAGAGCTATGCTGGAAATGCGTGATGTATCAGTCTTTCTCCCATGCCGATGCAGCAGAGAACCATGCTGGATATGCATGGAAAGTGAAGTATCAGGCACATTTGGTTTGGGGTAGTAACCGCCGTAACAAGCCAGCTACTTCCCGCGTTTTGAGTGCGAACCCTTTTTCTTCTCCCTTGCCGTTGTAGCAGAGAGCTCTGCTGGATGTGTGAAGTATCAGTTATTCTTCTCCCCTGTCATTGAAGCAGAGAGCTATGCTGTATATGCATTGAAAGTGAAGTATCAGGCATATTTGGTTTGGGGTAGTAACCGCCGTAACAAGCCAGCTACTCCCCTCTTTGTGAGTGCAAATCCTTTTTTCCATTACCTCTTGCTGTTGAAGCTTAGAGCGATGTAGGAGTCACAGTAAGCATGTGTATGTTTATTTAATAAGGGTATTGTGTCAATAGCCATCATTCTGGCGAGTCACCCACTCTTCATTGGCGGCCTCTTGACTTTATGGATCCGCAGTGTTTATCCCACGCCCCTTTGAAGTCTTTCACAGTTCTGGTCTTCACCACTTCCTCCGGAAGGGCATTCCAGGCATCTACCACCCTCTCCGTGAAGAAATACTTCCTGACATTGGTTCTGAATCTTCCTCCCTGGAGCCTCAAATCATGACCCCTGGTTCTGCTGATTATTTTCCTACGGAAGAGGTTTGTCGTTGTTTTTGGATCATTAAAACCTTTCAAGTATCTGAAAGTCTGTATCATATCACCTCTGCTCCTCCTCTCCTCCAGGGTGTACATATTTAGATTCTTCAATCTCTCCTCGTACGTCATCCTATGAAGATCCTCCACCTTCCTAGTCGCCCTTCTCTGTACCGCTTCCATCTTGTCTTTGTCTTTTTGTAGATACGGTCTCCAGAACTGAACATAGTACTCCAGGTGAGGCCTCACCAAGGACCTGTACAAGGGAATAATCACTTCCCTTTTCTTACTTGATATTCCTCTCTCTATGCAGCCCAGCATTCTTCTGGCTTTTGCTATTGCCTTGTCGCATTGTTTTGCTGTCTTCACATCATTAGACACTATCACCCCAAGGTCCCTCTCCTGCTCCGTGCACATCAGCCTTTCCCCCCCCATCGAGTACAGTTCATTCGGATTTCCACTCCCCATATGCATGACTTTGCACTTCTTGGCATTGAATCTCAGCTGCCATATCTTCGACCACTCTTCCAGTTTCCTTAGATCCCGTCTCATTCTCTCCACTCCTTCCGGCGTGTCCACTCTGTTGCAGATCTTAGTGTCATCCGCAAAAAGACAAACCTTACCTTCTATCCCGTCCGCAATGTCGCTCACAAAGATATTGAACAGGACCGGTCCCAACACCGATCCTTGCGGCACACCACTTAAAACCGCTCTCTCTTCAGAGAAGGCTCCATTTACCATCACACATTGTTTTCTGTCCGTCAAACCAATTTGCAATCCAGGTCACCACCTCGGCACTCACTCCCAAGCTTCTCGTTTTATTCACCAGTCTCCTGTGCGGAACCGTATCAAAAGCTTTGCTGAAATCCAAGTAGATGACATCTAGTGCTCTTCCTTGATCCAATTCCTTGGTTACCCAGTCAAAAAAGTCAATCAAATTTGTCTGACAGGATCTTCCCCTGGTGAATCCATGCTGCCTCTGGTCCATCAATTCTCCAGACTGTAGATAGTTCACTATTCTCTCTTTCAGCAGTGACTCCATTACTTTTCCCACCACCGAAGTGAGGCTAACCGGTCTGTAGTTGCCTGCCTCTTCCCTGTTCCCACTCTTGTGAAGCGGGACAACCACTGCTCTTCTCCAATCACTCGGCACCACTCCCGTTTCTAGGGATCTATTGAACAGGTCACACAGCGGACCCGCCAGAACATCTCTGAGCTCCCTCAATATCCTTGGATGAATCCCATCAGGCCCCATGGCTTTGTCCACTTTCAGGTTCTTTAGTTCTTCCCACACATTTTCTACTGTAAAAGGATTTTCATCTATTCCCCTTCCCTCCAGTTTCTTGTTGTTTAGAGATGGTCCTTCTCCAGGGTCTTCTTTAGTGAACACAGAGCTGAAGTATTCGTTTAATATTTCTGCCATTTCTTCGTCTCTCTCTACACATTGATCATTACCACCTTTCAATTTCACTATACCACTTTGGACCTTTCTCTTTTCGCTGATGTATCTGAAAAATGTTTTGTCACCATTTTTTATCTCCTTGGCAATCCTCTCTTCTGCTTGACTCTTTGCCAACTTGATTAATTTCTTTGTCTCCCTCAGTTGATACAAATATTCTTCTTTGTGCTCCTCCCTTTGGGATCCTTTATATTTCTTGAATGCTGTTCCTTTAGCTTTAATTTTGTCAGCCACCTCCATTGAGAACCAGATAGGTTTCAGTTTTCTTTTGCTTTTCTTTACATTTCTAACATATAGAGCAGTTGCCTTGGTGATTGCTCCTTTTAGATTGGTCCACTGCTGATCCACATCTCTCTCGTTCTCCCATCCTTTAAGTTCTTCCTCCAGGTAGTTCCCCATTTCCTCAAAGTCTGTGTTTTTGAACTGTAAAACTCGGGTCTTTGTGGTTCTTTTCCCTATTATTTTAGTGATATTAAACCATACCGTTTGATGATCACTGCTGCTGAGGTGGGCGCCCACCTGGACATCTGAGACATTATCTGCATTAGTGAGCACTAAGTCGAGTATAGCTCCTTCTCTCGTGGGTTCCAACACCATTTGTTTGAACAAAGATACTTGCATGGCATCCACTATCGCTCTACTATTTTTAGTTTCTGCAGATGGGATTTTCCAGTCTACATCTGGCATATTAAAGTCACCCACGATCACCACTTCTCCCTTCTTACCTATCTTATGGATGTCTTTAACCAGATCTCTGTCCAGCTCTTCCTTTTGGTTTGGAGGCCTGTAAACCACTCCAATATAAATGGATGCTCCGTCATCGTTTTTTAGGTCGACCCATAGAGCTTCTTCAATACCCCAACTTCCTTGTAGCTCAGTTGCTTGGATGTTGTTTCTGACATAAAGAGCCACACCTCCCCCTTTTCTATCCTCTCTGTCCTTCCTTAACAAGTTGTAGCCTGGTATTGTTGTATCCCATTCATGAGATTCTGTGAACCATGTTTCTGTGATAGCAACAATGTCCAATTCTGCCTCAGCCATTAGGGCCTGCAGATCTGGGATTTTATTTCCCAAACTATGAGCATTTGTGGTCATAGCCTTCCAGGTACTCTCTTTACGGTTATTGCATTTCCTGGACTCCTTGTGAGATATTTGTTGAGATTTGTTATTCACTTCACTATTTCTTTTTGCGGTAGTGCCACTGTTGACAGAGTTTTCCATCTCAATTAGATTTTTTTTTTGCTTATGGATCTTTAAATACTGCATGCATTGTGTTTTCTCTCTCTTTTCTCCTTCTGCTCCACTGCTCCACTGCTCCACTGCTCCACTGCTCCACTGCTTGTGCTGAGGTGCCATACTGCTTGGTAGGGTGGACTGCTGTCACCACTTTGAATGGATGTTCGCTATTGTTTGAACTCTTTTTGTCACCACCCTTGTGTTCACCTTGCCTTCATCTTGGATTGCACATTTTTTACTGGCTGCTGGCTTGGGAGGCATGAGAGACCCCACTAAGAAAAGCAGAACTGAAAGATACGAAAACCAGTATGTCAGAGGAGTTTTCTGCAATCATGAATATGCATCCAGGAAAATTCATGAAAGAAAACAAAAAGGGGGAACTTGATTGTATGGCACAGATGTATTTAGTTTTGTTTTTTTGCAGCTACAGCAATATATATATAAATACATAGATAGATAGATATGTCTATCTATCTATATCTATATATTTATTTTCTTTATTGAAGAAATATTAATAATGGTGCACAACTTAAATACTATGATACAGTATTAATAATACTAATCTATATTGTACAAAAATAAGATTAAATACAAACAATTTAAAAATTCCTTAATAATATTTGAAATAATTGAGAATAAGTTTACATAAAAAATGCACACATACCACACTCATACTTTAACAATGTTAAGGATAATATGTATTGATTAAATAGATCAACTAACTTAAGATGAAATGTATCATATTCAATCATTTCACAGTGGCATTTTTCACAGAACCCAATGTTGAAATTCTAACATGAACCCCATATATCGTAGAAATAGATACCAGACAGACTTAATGGGTTAAAGTAGTGCTAAACTAGTATATAACTATAGAGATCCCTAAAGGAAAAGATTGCAACAGGATATTGTTTACAAAATCAAAACTTAATCTTTATTGAAGAAATATTCAAAATGGTGCACAACTTAAGTACTATGATACCAGTATTAATAAACTAATCTATATTGTACAAAAATAAGATTAAATATATACTATGTATATATATATACATGTATAAAAAAATAAATATATAGGAGTAGATTTTAAAACCTAAACGATGGGCGTCCATGTGCGCGTGCACTGGGACACCCGATTTTATAACATTACGTTCAGGTGTGCGCATGTTATAAAATCGGGGGTCGGCGTGCACAAGAGGGTGCACACTAGTGCATCTTGCATGCACGACACCCTTGGCCTTCCCCCGTTCCCTCCTAGGCCGCTTTGATTTCAGAGTGACCTCGGAGGGAACTTCTTAACCTCCTAACCTAACCTACCTTCCCCTTCCCCTAACCCTTCCGCCCCCTAGCCATATCCTAAACCCCCCTGACCTTTATTTTACCTCTTGCACCTGCCGGCAGCCTACCAGCATGCGATCCTCCGACACAGCGGCAAATGGCCACTGTGCCAGAGGCCTCTGGCCCTGCCCTGCCCCACCCCACCCACGGACCTCCCTGGCCCTTCCCGCCCCCTCCCTGCCCATTTCTCGAAGACCCGGGACATACGCCTGTCCCGGGACTTTACTCATGTCACCGGGCCTTTCTAAAATAG
The DNA here is from genome assembly GCF_901001135.1 of Rhinatrema bivittatum. Classification (NCBI taxonomy): domain Eukaryota; kingdom Metazoa; phylum Chordata; class Amphibia; order Gymnophiona; family Rhinatrematidae; genus Rhinatrema; species Rhinatrema bivittatum. The sequence goes on from NC_042616.1 coordinate 702,626,727, forward strand.
GCCTGGCATGCATAGGGCTTTGAAAATCCGGGCTATAGTTTTTAATCTATCTCAACAGAGATCATCCAGAAATTATTGCAATTCTAATCAATTGGCTGCTGTCTTTGCATGGCTGACCTGCCAAAGTGGCCACCCCCTTGAGTACATTGTGCTACCTAATATGGATGCTAGACATGCAGCATCAGCTTAACCCAAAAATGGCCACAATCATGGCCACCAGTAATCTCGCAATGACTTTCTACTCTGCTGCCCATACTGTCTGCTATATACCCAAAATGGCCACCATCAACTTTCCAAGTATGGCCCCCACCAATAGTGCAGGCCCATTTCTGCCAAAAGGACCATCAAAGAATGACCAAGAGCTGCCTAATATGGCCAATAAGCACATTGCCTATGGCTTGTACCCTAACATTCATTCCCTAAATCACACGTGCACTGCCGCTGCTCCTGATTGACATTTTTGCATTATATTGATGAGTGTTGCCCATACCACTCACCAAATCCATGGGAGCAGCACTTCATCTAATGTTGTCAATCAAACCATCTGTATATTATAAATATCCTTTTTTCCCCCTAATGAAGAGGCCCTTTTGGGACCCCAAACCATGACAGCTAACATATATCCAACCTATGGAGATGGGGAGACCTGAATGTGCCAAGAAAGAAACCGATCTATGCCATCAACCCAACTGCGTAAAAAACTGTCCCCTCAATGCCAGTCCATTTTCTTTCCTGCCCCTCCCTGACATGATTTGAATTTCTCTCTTTTCTTTTTATTAAAAAGAGTTAACCCATGTGACACATTATCCTGCTGGCAAGAAATGGACTGCCTTGCATGGGAAGAACCCCTGTTCCATGCGTGTTGATGTGCATGCTGCCTTTGTTGACCGAAGAGATCAACACCTCCACAACACAGGTCCTTCTCTCCAGTAAGCCTGCTCAGTTGAGGTGTTGGAGCCAATTAAGCAACTGTCCTATGCCACTGCATCTCATACCCACTTCTGCAAAATGAAAATGCTCAGCCAGGGAAGCAGGTAAAGACACAATGCATCAAGGTGAGAAAGAGGCCAAAGGTTGGGCTGTTCCCAGCTTAAATAATTGCAGGCTCTTTTACCTTCAAGACCCCTCCTAATCCACCCACTCTCCCCCCCCCCCCCCCGAGTTCACCTTACTTACCATCTTTTTTTTCCCCAAACCTGTTCCTATACCTGAATGTAGGCGCCGTGATAGTGTGGGTGGGCTAAGCCAGTGTTGTAGCCTTGCTTGCCTTATAGGGCAGCTGTGGCAGCTTGTCACAAGTCAAAGTGTGCATATTATTTACTTATTTATTTAAATATTTTTATCCCACTCTATAACGCATCAAATAACAAAAATAAAAAAAAAATCTCAACACTGAGCATAAATTAAACAAGAATAGGTTTAAAAAAAAAGATACAAAGATAGAAATCACAATAAGTAAGAGTTTAACAAACAGCATAAAAAATAAAAATAAAATATAACATAATCCATTCCTTAAGAAGAAATAGTGCACAAATGATTACTTTAAAGCTTGTTTGAAAAGAAATGCTATCAGCTGTTTCCTGAATCTTGAAAGAGAAGTTTCATGCATAAGATCAGAATGCAAGGTGTTCCAAAGCTCTGTTCTGGCAACGCAGAAGAGTTTCCTTGATTCAACAAGCATAATCTGTTTAATTGTTGGAACATCAAGAAGTATCTTGGAAGATGAGTTTAAGGATCTTAAGGATTATAAACTTTAAGTACCAAGTTAACATACCTAGGAGTAAGGACATGAATTGCTTTAAAATCCAGTAAAACAAGTTTAAATTAAACTTTCTAACCAATGGGAAGCCAATGTAATTTATACAAGACTGGGGTAATATGCCCTCTCAGAGGTGTGCCAGAACCAATATGGGTGGCTGCATTCTGTATAATTTGCAAACTATGCAGCAAGGATTGGGAAAGCCCCACATGTAGAGCATTGCAGTAATCCAGGGAAGACAAAACCACAGTATGTATGATAAACTTAAATTGCTCATTGAGAACCTGCTTTTTCTGCAGGTAGAATATTGCTGGAAATGTATGCATATGAATTTGAAAATGCCATCTCTGCATATCCTTTTCCTCTCTTGACCTAAGCATGCATCCAGGAATGTCTCCATTTAATTCACCAAAAGGTTTGCCTGTTTTGGAAGGATGCAGACCTTTACCTGCATTGAGGTAGGGCAATATTTGGACAGCCAATTATTATGAGTAGAATGCTTTTTTTACTGGTGCCAATGGTTTTGAAAACTGTTCTCCTTAAATACATACAATCTAATGGTTTCATAACTCACTGCATTATGTGGGATGTGAGAACTCTGCCTATTGTGTGCAATGCGGCATGCCAGATCCCTTGCAAAAATCCTAAAAGAAACAGAAAGGTTAAATAGAAATCTACAAATAGAGCGTATAGTCAGATAACAATGGGTTAAGATTTTGACTAGAAGCAGAAGCACAGGGTTCAGCACTATGTTACAAATTAACATTTTTATGTTACCACCCCATCATGACTTTAGCACTAAGCCATCTCCAGCTTCACACTTTCATTAGGGTATAATGCATATTCATGGTCCTGATTATATAGCCACTTTCTTGACTTGTTTTAATTGTGCATAAAGATACAGTGACAGGAGACGTGACCTTTTCAAGATCATTTTCCCTCCATTACTTTTCGTTAGGCTATCAACTTGTCTTCCTCCATGGTACTGAAATAATTTATTTCCCATTTATAAAAAAAAAAAAATTCCTGGTTCCGTAGCAAATTAAAATTTATTCAGCAAATAGAATTCTCTGGATTATTTTCTAATGGCTTTAAATACTTCCAGCTTTGGAAGAAAAATAATGCTAATGGGTGCAGGCTGAGTGGATAATTGCATACAGTGGGGAAAAATGAATGTAGAACTGATACTGTAGCTTGCTGTACATCAATTACCCAGAAGAGTTACTTTACTTCCTTTTGCACAAAATATATTAAATAATTTATTTCAGGAGGTATCATTATAATCTTGAAATTATCCCTATTGTCTGAAAAGCTGTGCAACTTGCACATACAAACAACAAATGTGAACAGTGGAAAACCACATTGAGTAAAACTGCTTTGAAATGTAAATCTGATTATTTAAAAGAAAACCAAGGTTAACTGGTTTCAAAATGCAGAAAATATATAACATATTGCCTTACAAGATAGAGGCATTATATTTTTACTATGTTTAATGAATCATTTTTCCTGTTAGTATTTTGCTAGTTCAAATATGAATTGATTTGCTTTTATTGTTAGTGGTCTCACTGTGTTAGAGGTATACTGTCAGGGTTGGAAAAAAAAAGAGCTATGAAAACCCCGTCAGTATTTGTTTATTGCCAGGGTGTGGTAACAAGTAGATGCAAAATGAAGCGACAGGACCAGACTGCTGCTGATGCTGAGCCATTTCCTGCTGAGTTGTCTGTTTTATCAATCTTCAAACCTTTGCAGCTGCACCACAAATCTTAAAAAAAAACAAAAAACATTACAATGTGGCAACACCATAGCCCCTAAAACTGATAAAGGAAACATAAAGGATAAGTGAATGCATGCAACTACTTAAACTGGAATGCACAATTCATCATTTAAAGATTTTCAGAGGGAGGGAGTGTCTTTGAATGTTGGGGGGGGGGGAGTTGAGGGACATAAATAATGGAGTAGGGAAATTGGCAGACTCTTGTGGGGGAGGGGGAGAGATGAGAAGCATTGCAATAGTGCACTGCCTTTGCCCCTGCCTGATCCCCTGTTGGCCATAGTAACTAGGTCATCAGCTCCAGGCTGTTTAACACAGGCATACAGGGGAGTCCACAGAACAGCAATCAGCATTTTTAAATTTGTTTCCTTATATTTATTGATATATAATTGTGAAGATATTTAATTGTTATAAGATGATTTATCTTGTTGTATTATTTAATTATTGTGTTCTCATTATCATGGTCATTTATCAAATCGCATTAGGGCCTTATTGCGGGCGTTAAGTCCCTAATGCGTGCGGTCACACCATAATACCCACGAAAAATAAAGCATCATGAAATGCATATGCAAATTTTAAAATTTTTCCCAATGGGATGAGTTAATTAAAATGACTGGTGCTTATTGTAACGCATGTTTTAACTACACCTTTTTTCCTTGCATTATGCTGTGCGTTATGCCCAAAACAGAATGTTCAACTTGTAGCACAAATCCTTTTGAGAGGGAGAGATAGAGACAGCCTCTCGGGAGGCATAGATATTTGTCAACTTTTTATACCACTGTAAGAGGGGCAACTAGTAACTAGTAAGTTGAGGTTTGGGTGGTGGCTTAGGTTTTAGGGGACACTTTTACTTGCACACAGAGGTACGAACAGCACAGTACACATCAGTGAAGATTTCATGTGATTTGGAGTGATGAAAATTACAGAAAGATGAGATCTGTATATTGTACTCTTGACCTAGCTTGATCGTCAAGAGTGCATCAAATTAGATTGAGGGTATGAGGCATTTCATCCAAAGGAAATAAAGTTAAACTCAGCGGGAGCTCTTTTGCTGCATGTCTCACTCAGCGGCCATCTTGAAGAGCCTCCAGGAAAGCCAGGCTAAGAGGTGTAACTACTAGTTCACCTTCTTTAGACCTGACTCAGCCCCTCATCAAGGGTTTTCTCGCTGAAAATTTGGCTGTCGGAATGGGAGGCTTGGTCACTGGGGATTCGGTAAGAGAGCGGATACTGTCCCCCTTGACTTTTGATGTCACTCTAAGCCCAGAGCGCCGAGTAAGCCCTCCCCATCATACCTTGTGGGCTTGTCTAGCCCGACGGCTGCACTGGTTACCGCAGAAGTGATTCAGGGAGGATTGGAGGCAGAGCGTCGGGAGGAATCCTCAGAGGTGCTTCAGGGGACTCAGGCGGTGAGTGGAAGGACGCCTGAGGATGCTGGTTACAGCTTGGATCGAACTTCCCCACAGGCCTCGTATTCCTCGGAAGTTTCTATGATGATACAAGGTACAAATCTGGGGGTAGATGCCATTGTGGGTGGAGGTGGGGCCTAGGACAATGTTTTAGGTACTGGGCTTCAAATACAGTGACCAGCGGAAATGTCTTTGGAAACTATATGGACAGTGCTAAAATCAATTGAAACATCGGTAACCTCAATGTTTCAAGCTATATTGGAAACTAAAAGTCAAGTAATAGTCAATACAAATTTGATCTCATCATTTAATTAGAAACTGGAAATTATGGAACAATGGATTTCAACGGTTGAGAAAGTGCAACAGAAGTTGATTCAGTCTGAGATAACTAATAACAGGAAACTGGAAAACATAGAAAATATCTTAAGGTCTCATAATTTGAGAATACTGAATTTTCCAGTGATTGATGTAGTATCTCCACTCCAGTTGACTTATTCAAGGCATATGTAACACAGGTGTTAAAAATTCCTGAGGCAGCTATGCCAGTTATTACAAAAGCATACTATTTGCTCCAAGCAGCAACGCCTGATGAAGATGCTTCTAGAATAAGTCCTGGGATGGAGATTTCTGAAATACTGGAGTTAACACAAGACACAGAAGAAAACCTTTATTGATTACCTTTGCTTTCTTAATGGACAGAAATAATGTTTTGAGGCTTTTCTTCCAGAACATACAGAGTCTATTGTATGGTCAAAAGCTATGGTTTTATCCGGATGTTATAAAGTCCACTCAGATTTGAAGGAAAATGTTTCTCGCTATGCGAATGGAAGTGATTCAACTGGGAGTAAGGTTTTTGCTGCGCTACCCATGCAAGTGTTCTATTAGATTTCAAAAAGTGAACTATGTGTTCTTGTTATAAAGGTTGAGATGATGTGGACCCTTAGTCCAAGGAGGAGTTGATATTACTTGAGGAGACCACTCCTCGAGTTCCTCCATCGGGTGGTGAGGCCAAGTTGAAACAGAAAACAGTTGGATCTTCACCTCTGGAAGCCCGTGGTTCCCCCAGGAGGAGCCCATAGGAACCTGGGCCACTTGGGCTTAGGTGAACCTTCGAGAGGTAAAGGATTTGTGGAACCGGAGCAAGGGCCAGATGGATCTTCACCACTGGAAGTCTGTGGCCCCCCCGGGAGGAGCCCGGGGGGAGCACGGACCGCTGGGACTTAAGTGGGCCCTTGAAGATGAAGAATCATTGAAGTCCAGTCCGGGAACAAGAGCCAGAGATCACCTAGTGCTGGTCCAAGGTCAGATGCCAGAGAATAGTCAATTACCAGTCTGAAGTCAAACACCAGAGGATACCCAATTACCAGTCTGAAGACAAACACCAGAAGGTTGTCCAGGAAAACGGAGCAAGACACCAGTGACAACAGCAGACACACAGGGGTGAGCAGACTCGTTGCAAAGTCAAAGCACAGGAAAAAGAAGTCTCATTAAATACTTCCTTGAGCCTGCCCTATCTGAATCAGCTGGAGCTGATTAAGGTGCTGATGTTCCTTTAAAAGCCAGGAGGAGACGCGGCCATGCACCTAAGGGGAGGGCCGAACCCAGAAGTGTGCAGGGCGGCCTGAGGCTGTGCAGAGGAGACCATGACGTGTCTCCCCCGCCGGGAGATGCAGCAGGAACCCGACCAGGAGGGCCGCCCTGAGGCAGAGAAGCAGGGCCACTCCCAAGGATGCCCTCCCGATGATGCCGAGGCACCGGCGGCGGTCCCGATGCCGCAGGAACAGGTAGGAGGGACCAGCCTTGGACGGTCGCAGCTGGAAGTATAATGGTACCCCCCCTTTTAGGGCACCTCCCAGGAGGTTTGGGTTTGGAAGGATGGTCAGCATGGAACTGAGATAGAATGTTTCTATCCAGAATATTGGCGAGAGGTTCCCTCGTATTTTCTTCAGGACCAAACCCCTCCCAGGCCAGAAGATATTCCCATCTCTTCTTATGTTTCCGGATGTCCAATACCTCTCAGACCTGGAAGGTATTGTCATCCTCAGCGGAGAGAGGTTGAGGTGCTGGGGGCATGCTAGAAGGCCACACCATCACCAGAGGTTTCAAGAGGGAGATGTGGAAGGTGTTGTGAATTTTAAGCGATGAAGGTAGTTGAAGTTTTTAGGCCATGGTGCCAACACTGTGGAGGATGGGAAAAGGACTGATGATCTGAGGAGCAAGTCGTGCCGAAGGTAGCTTTAAACGGATGGACTGTGTACTCAGCCATACTTTCTGACTGGGTAGTAGGGGAGGACAAGGTCTTCGCCAATAGTCAGAGTATTTTTTGGCCTGGTGGAGGTCCAAAGTTGATGTAGTTCGTCCGCGGACAGTTGAGCCACTGGAGATGGCACGGCCACCAGGACAGATAGTGGCAGGCGAGGTTGCTTGCCTTAGACCAATTGAAACGGAGATGAGCCAGAGACAGTTGAAGGATGCGAGTTGAGAGCGAACTCAGCCCACGGAAGCAGGTTTGCCCAATCGTCTTGTTTACTATTGACATATATGCGTAGGAATTGTTTGAGGGTTTGATTTGTCCTCTCCGCCAGACCATTAGATTGTGGTTGATAGGCGGATATGACATCAGTCTAATGTGACATCAAATTTCTTGCAGAGCGATCTCCAGAACCTAGCGGTAAATTGAGGCCCTCGGTCGGATAGGATACTTTTGGGTAAACCATGAAGATATGCTAGACAAATAACTGGGCTAGTTGAGGCATGGAAGGTAACCCTGGTACAAAATGAGCCATTTTACTGAATCGATCAATGACCGCCCAGATGACTGTGTTACCACTGGACGAAAGCAGGTCAATGACAAAATCTGTGGAAATGTGTGTCCATGGTTCAATGGGCACTGGCAGGGGTTGGAGCAAGCCTGGATGTAATCCTGGAGTTTTCTTGTGCTACATAGGATTGAACATCCTTAGTGACTCCGGGCTACCAATAGTATCGGCAAAGGGCAAACAATGTCCAGTGTTGTCCTGGATATCCCGAGCAACGTGAATCATGGGCCCATGCTAGAACTTGTTTCCGGAGGTGAGGTGGTATGAAAGTCTTCCCAGGAGGAATGGTTGTGGTATCAGATAACAGAACTCGTGATGGTTCAATTATAAACTTGGGTAGTTCGGGGTGTCCGCGGTTTCAAAGACTCGAGGGAGTGCATCTTCCTTTAAGTTTTTTTGTGGCTGGGTGGTAACACAGGATGAAGTTGAATCTAGTGAAAAATAGTGCCCACTGAGCCTGTCGAGGATTGAGGCATTGCACCCGATGCAGATATTCCAAATTTTTATGGTCTGAATAGACCGTGATTTGATGTTGGGCTTCTTCCAACCAGGGTCGCCACTCCTCGAAGGCCATCATGATGGCAAGGAGCTCCTTATCACCGATGGTGTAATTACCTTCCGCTCGGGTGAATTGGCGAGAAAGGAAGGAACAAGGGTGTAACTTGTGATTGACTGAGTTCTCGCTGAGAACGGCTCCTTCGCCTTCGGAAGAGGCATCCACCTCAATGATAAATGGGCATTGAGGATCAGGGTGATGGAGACATGGCTGACAAAGGAATGCCTTTTTTAGGTGAAGGAAGGCCGCTATAGCTTTGGGGGACCAGTGCTTGGAGTCAGTGCCCTTCTGGGTTAAGGCCGTTAGGGGTGCTACTATAGAAGCGTAGTTGGAGACAAATGAGCAATAATTGTTAGTGAAGCCCAAAAATCGCTAAAGTGGCTTCAATCCAGATGGTTGGGTCCATTCTTGAATGGCTCTCAGTTTCTGTGGATCCATGTTGAACCTCTTGCTGGAGACAATATACCCCAAAAATAGGAGAGCTTCCCACTCAAAGAGACATTTCTTGAGCTTGGCATAGAGTTGATTTTCTCTAAGCCACAGCAACACCTGGGAGACGTGTTGGCGATGAGCTGAGAGGGACTTGGAGAAGATTAGGATATCGTCGAGGTAGATGACTCACATTGGTATAACAAGTCCCAGAAGATTTCATTCATAGTGTTTTGGAACACAGCTGGAGCATTGTAAAGCCCAAATGGCATAACTAGATACTCATAGTGGCTGTCTCTGGTATTGAAAGCCATTTTCCACTCGTCCCCCTCCTTGATACAAATTAGGTTGTAGGCTCCCCTGAGATCAGGGGGAGCGGGTATGAATCCTTAACAGTGATGGCATTTAACCCCCGGTAGTCAATACAGGGATGGAGCATCCCATCTTTCTTCCCAATGAAGAAGAAGCCAGCCCCCGCTGGAGAGTTCAATTTACAGATGAATCCTTGATCCAGGTTCTCCTGGATGTAATTTGACATGGCTTGAGTTTCCGAGGATGAGAGGGCATAGGTGCATCCTCGAGGGGGTTCTGCACCCAGAAGGAGGTTAATAGCACAGTCAAAAGGCCGATGTGGTGGAAGCATCTCTGCCTTTTGCTTAGAAAAGATGTCTGCGTAGGCTGAGTATGGTGCTGGTGGACCCTGAGGACAGGCGATGGTAGTGGAGCATTGTACAGGAACTACAGTGTGGAGGCAGGAACTTTGACAGGCTAACCCCCATTGAACCAGTTGTAGGGTTTTCCAGTCAAACTGGGGGCAGTGCGTTTGGAGCCAGGGGAGCCCCAGAATGACGGGGTGTATCGATCATTCAAGAACGTGAAAGAAGAGTTGCTCCACATGAAGTAATCCGTTGCGAAGTTGAACAGGTGCCATAACATGAGTTACCCGACCAGGGAGGGGTTCGCCATGAATGGACAAGAAGACCAATGGAACCTGGGCATGGAGAAGTAGAATTTTGAGGTGGTCCACCAAACTCTTCATGATGAAATTTCCCCCGACTCCCGAGTCCACTAGGGCTAAAGTATGGAATTTGTGGTCTCCTGACATCAACCTGACTAGCAGAGTTAGTGGAGGTATAAGTGATACTAGGACCAGGAAGAGTCCTCTTTCAGATCCTAGGCCTGGGTGTTTCCCGGACAAACCAGACAGGATGCCAGACGGTGACTGGCGGAGCCACAATACAGACAAAGTCCACCTTGCATATGTCTATGATGTTCCTGAGAGGAGAGTTTACCTTGACCCAGTTGCATAGGTTCCTTGAGTGATGCCCGTGAAGGCCCTGGTTTGCCCATGGGGGACGGTGAACATCGAGGGTGTTTGAAGGTACTAGCAGTTTTCTTAGAGAGCTGAACTTCTCGGGAGCATTCTTGGAGGCGTGTATCAATGCGCCCGGCCAAGTCAATGAGGGAGTTTAAAGACCTCAATAATTCTCGACCTGCGAGTTCATCCTTGATCTTTGAGTTGAGCCCCTCCAGGAAGATGGTCCTCAAGCAGTCAGACTCCCAATCGAGTTCTGAAGATAATGTTCGGAACTCAATGGCATATTCAGCGAGCGTACGAGATCCCTGGTGCAAATGGAGTAGATTAGCTCCGGAGGTTACCTCAGGAGTAGGGCCATCGAAACTGAGGTGGAAAAGCTCCCAAAATTCCCTGAAATTGCATAGTACAGGGTCATCATGCTCCCATAAGGGAGATGCTCATTCCAGCACCTTCCCTTCGAGAAGAGACAAGATGTACGTTGTTTTAGTAAAGTAATCCGGAAAGAGGGTTGGCTGTAGGTGAAAGTGCATGTTGCACTGATTGATGAAACCCCTGCAGGAGCGGGCTTCACCTGCAAAGCGTGGAGGGACCGGTAGCCGAATTATTAGACAGATATCAGCGAGTGCTTGTACAGCTGCTGGTATGGACGGCAATGCAGGGTTCATGGGACTGATAGCATCAAAGCGTTGATTTAAATTTTCCACTGCAGCAACGAGGGCATCCAGAGCATTTTGTTGATCCAGGATTCGCTGAGCCATCCCTGGGATGACCTGATGGGCAGAGGCCTCCGCCGGCTCCATGGACTTGGAAATCTGTTATAAAGGTTGAGATGATGTGGACCCTTAGTCCAAGGAGGAGTTGATATTACTTCAGGAGACTGCTCCTTGAGTTCCTCCATCAGGTGGCGAGGCCGAGTTGAAACAGAAAACAGTTGGATCTTTACCATTGGAAGCCCGTGGTTCCCCCAGGAGGAGCCTGTAGGAACCCAGGCTGCTTGGGCTTAGGTGAACCTTTGAGAGGTAGAGGATTCATGGAACCGGAGCAAGGGCCAGATGGATCTTCATCACTGGAAGTCCGTGGCCCCCCCGGGAGGAGCCCATAGGGGCCTGGACTGCTGGGACATAGGTGGGCCCTTGAAGATGAAGAATCATAGAAGTCCAGTCCGGGAACAAGAGCCAAAGATCACCTACCGCTGGTCCAAGGTCAGATGCCAGAGAATAGTCGATTACCAGTCCGAAGTCAAACACCAGAGGATAGCCAATTACCGGTTCGAAGTCAAACACCAGAAGGTCGTCCAGGAAAAGGGAGCAAGACACCAGTGAAAACAGCAGACTCACAGGGGTGAGTAGACTCATTGCCAAGTCAAAGCACAGGAAAAGGAAGTCTCCTTATATACTTCCTTGAGCCTGCCCTATCTGAATCAGCTGGAACTGATTAAGGTGCTGATGTTCCTTTAAAAGCCGGGAAGATGTGCGGCCATGCGCCTAAGGGGAGGCCTGAACCTGGAAGTGTGCAGGGTGGCCGGAGGCCGTGCAGTGGAGACCATGAGGTGTCTCCCCCACCAGGACACGTGGCAGGAACCCGACCGGGAGGGCCACCCCGAGGCAGAGAAGCTGGGCCACTCCCGAGGACGCCCTCCCGATGATGCCGAGGCACCTGTGGTGGTCCCAACGCTGAGGGAACAGGTAGGAGGGGCCAGCCTCAGATGGTCGTGGCTGGAAGTATAACAGTTCTTTGAACCCAGTCAACTTAGAACATTCCTGGATTCGCACACCCAAGGATAACCCCCAACTAGCTCATCTTAATAGAAGGGAGGTCAAATAACCTGGCCAGCTCAATGCCTAAGTTTAATTTTCAGTAAATTAATGTGGTAAAAATTGTATGCTCATTTTCATAGAGTCTCCTCTTTAATTTCTTCTATTTAGGTACATAAATGTTAGATTTCTTTGTTTTCTTTGTTTTCTTATAATTAAGGATTGTAATGTAGTTCTTACATAATGTACCGCAATTACTTACCAAGGTAATTCTTGTGAATGTTTGAAATTCATGAAAATAAAAAATTAAAAAAACAAAAACAAACACAAAAAAAAAAACTAGGTCGTGGGTACAATGTACAAATCTCATCTTTCTGTACCTTTTATCACTCCAAATATCATAAAATCTTCACGAATGTTTACTGTACTGTTCGTACCTCTTACTGCGTATGTAAAAGTGCCACCCAAAACCTAGGCCACCGTGAAAATCACACCTCAAGTTACTAGTTGCCCTTCCTACAGTTACTAGTTGCCCCTCCTACAGTGGTATAAATAGTTTATCTATATGAACATAAAGAGTCTCTCTCTCTCAGTCTATATTTATTCTAGGGGTTTAATTATTGATTAGGGGTTTTTTGTACTATCTTTTTGTCTCACTCCAAGCTCCAGTGGCCTAATGGATAAGGCATTGGCTTCCTAAGCCAGGGATTGTGGGTTCAAGTCCCATCTGGGGTGAGTGAATTTTGTTCTTATAATTAAACTCTGGAATTTGTTGCCAGGGGTTGTGTAGCTGGGTTTAAAAAAGGATTGGATAAGTTCTTAGAGAAGTCCATTACCTGCAATTAATTAAGTTGACATAGAAAATAGCCACTGCTATTACTAGCATCAGTAGCATGGGATAGACTTAGTTTTTGGGTACTTGCCAGGTTCTTATGGCCTGGATTAGCCACTGTTGGAAACAGGATGCTGGGCTTGATGAACCCTTGGTCTGACCCAGTATGGCATGTTCTTATGTTCTTAAGCTTTAGGCAAAAAGATTCAGTCAAATCTAAATAAATACATAAAATAAATCATGGACATATTACAATAATTGTGTTCAATTTCACATGGCTATTTTAATGTGGATGCAATCTGCATTTTATTAGATTTTTGGATACCATGTTAAAGTGTTTACCACAAAATACTAAAATTGGCAGGCAAAACATTACCTGCTTAATTTAACGTTACTTAGTAAAGGGGTAACATTGTGTGTTCTACTTGCTGTGACCTTTTTTATCATCTGCAAAAGACAAATATTTATTTATTTTTTAGGTCACATCTTTTTATTGAAACTTTGAATCATAAACAATAAGTACAGGACAAGCAATAAACAAAAGAGTTAAGAGGATAACTAAGTGATCCCTAAATAGCAACACCCATATCTATAATTGAAAGAAACAAAACAATATAATCAAATCATTATTTATTTATTTATTTAATTTATTTAATTATTTTTATATACCGTTTTACCAACAATAAATGCCGACCAAAGCGGTTTACAATATTTCAAAGCAAAATTAACCAGAAAAATAAAACTTCAGTAAAAACACATAGCAATAAAATAAAGTGGGAATAAAAATACAATAATAATAATATTATCAATAACATAAATAAATAAGGTGACATAGGATAAGAAAATTGGCTATTAATACTTTAAAAAAACTTAAAAGAGTAGAAAAAAAAACCACTGGGCTGCAATTAAGAGCTAGTCTGTTACAACACAAGTTCAAATACTAGGTATGGATCAAAGTCTAGAAAAATTCAAAGATTTCTAAAAGAGGGATACAACTAAAAGCCTACATGCTATTGGGTGTTCTCAATGTCCTTAAATGCTACTTGGAACAAGTGAGTTTTCAATGCTTTTTTAAACTCCTTCTGATTGAATATGTGCCTTAAAGGGTCGGGCAAAGCGTTCCACAATATGGGACCTACGACTGAAAAAGCTCTATTTCTGGTCACATTTAGTGCCACATTTTTTATAGAAGGGACCTCTAATAGGTTTTTACCCGCTGATCGGAGTTCTCTGTGAGGTTTGTAAATACGTAGCGTAGTGCATAACCAAGTGGAGTCAACGTTGTTTAATAAGGAGTGAGTTAACATAATGATTAGAAATCATTTACATACATTAGTAGGAATTTAGTAAAATTTGGGACACTGAAATTTCTAAAATTACACAAATGAAAGAGATATCAAAAGTGAAAGTAATTTTCAACAGATTGCCACATAGCCATTCAATTAATATGTCTATGAAAATGAACTTCAGACAAGATAAGGGTGAGGTTATAATAACATCTGAATTAATTTCTCCTAAACCTCTTGCTAAAAGTGATGTGTTGATTTACAAAAAATTATAAGATGGGAGAGAGTCATCTTAGGTGCAGTACTTGACCAACAAGTGTGCATTGGGAGAGTCCAGACCTATAAAGGGACCAGGGTGCCCAGATCGCGTGGTATGCTAAAAAAACAATACATAGACTGAGTTACAACAAAAGAAATAAATATTTGCTGGGTTTTCTCCTAGTAATGTTTTCAGGGAAAGTCCTCTTTAAGTGAAATTTCCTGAGCCCAAGCTTTTCTAATCCTATGCAAAGTTAGATTTTTTCAAATGTTTATAAATACTTGATGCAACATGCCATATGAGATAGCGAGAACAATAAGGAAACTAGTTGTGAAGTGTGAGAGAAAAGTGATAAGTCACAGGGAAGAAATTTAAGGCTAGTTGCATCTAATAAAACAGTTGGATGGATCACAATGGACATTTTTCTAATAGTTGGATAAAAGTTATGAGTCAGTTAGCAGTGATTAATTAATTGATTGAGAATATCCCAGCTTGATACCACTGTGGCAAAAAATCAGTTTCTGATCCACTAAAACCTTAGGATTATACCAGAAACTAGTTAAAGCTAAGGTTTTCCAGGGATACAATGCTGCGCTCGGGGGTGGGCCCTTGTCCTGTGGCAGTGGAGATGCTCCTCCTGGTAGGGACCAGAAGGCAACTGCCCCCAGGGGGCAGAGCACAGAAGGAGACAGAGGCTAGAGAGAGCTTCACCACTGGAAGCCCAAGGTCTGTCGGGAGGAGCCCATAGGGACCTGGGCCGCTTGGACTTAGGTGGGCCTCACAGAGTCTCCTGAGAGAGTGAAAGTCCAGTGTGCCCACAGACAGGAGGAGAGCATGGTCAGGTTCGAGACTGGAGGTCAGATGGAGCAAGGAGGACCAGAACAGCGTAGGAGATAACAAGGCTAGGAACAAAGACAGAATCTGGAGGCGTGGTCAAGCAGGCAGATGTCAGTGTCCAGGAATCAATCCGAGGGTACTACCTGGGGAGACGGAGAGCCGAACACTGGAACTAGGAAGCAGGAACAGAATTGGAACAGAAGGATCCTGGAACGAGACTTGGAACAAGACAGGAACAGGTACAAGCGCAGAGACAATCTAGCAACCGACCCGATTGTCAAGGCAAGGAATTGCAGGCAGGGACTTCCTTATAACGGGGAATCAATCAGGACGTGCCGCGGAGCTAAGACCCACCCTTGGCCCTACAAGAGGCCGGGTGGTCCGCGCGCGCATGCGCATAGGGGAGTAGCCAGCAGCGCCGAAGACGCCAAGCTCCGAGCTCTGATCAAAACTTCCAGTACTGATGTCTGTTTTCAACACTGTAAATTTTTTATCCAACTCCATTTTAATAGTATGAGGATTATAAAACATATAAATTTAAACGAGATGAAAATGATTATGCTAAAGGTAGTGTATACTCATGGATGCAACCTAAGATCAAGTTGCCCAGACGTGTAACGTTTAACAATTCCTCTGAAGGATCATCATCTGAAGAAGAAGAATATGAGAGGACTAATACAGAAAATAGTTTTTTGGAAAAAGGAAATGCTGGCAAAAAAAAGGGGAAAGAAAAATTGGAGAGAGTTCAGAAATGCACCCAGCAGCATGACAACACGGTCACGGGGGACGTACAGAGGCAAGAAAACATAGTGATTAATTTATCTAATCACATAGGGGCGGTTTTTAAAATCCCTGCTCGCGTAAATCCGCCCAGATTTACTCGAGCAGGGCCTTGCGCGCCTATTTTCCATAGGCCTGCCGGCGCGCGCAGAGCCCCGGGACTCGCGTAAGTCCCGGGGTTTTTTGTCAGGGGCATGTCAGGGGCGTGTCGGGGGCGGGGCCGATCGACGTGGCGTTTTGGGGGCGGGATGTGGTGTTTCGGGGCGGGCCCGGGGGCATGGTTTCGGCCCGGGGCGGTCCAGGGGCATGGCCGCGCCCTCCGGAACCGCCCCCGGGTTGCGTCTCGGCGCGCCAGCGTCCCGCTGGTGTGCGTGGATTTACTTCTCCCTCCGGGAGGCGTAAATCCGTGGACAAAGGTAGGGGGGGGTTTAGATAGGGCCGGGGGGGTGGGTTAGGTAGAGGAAGGGAGGGGAAGGTGAGGGGAGGGCGAAAGAGAGTTCCCTCCGAGGCCGCTCCGATTTCGGAGCGGCCTCGGAGGGAACGGAGGCAGGCTGCGTGGCTCGGCGCGCGCCGGCTGCCCAAAATTGGCAGCCTTGCGCGCGCCAATCCTGGATTTTAGAAGATACGCGCGGCTACGCGCGTATCTACTAAAATCCAGCGTACTTTTGTTTGCGACTGGTGCGCCAACAAAAGTACGCGAACGAGCATTTTTTAAAAATCTACCCCAGATTGTCTAAAGAAGAAAACACCATTCTCAATTTGGGCCTCTCATTTGTTCCGATGGAGAAACATGATCCCTTTCAATTTCGAGTTGATTTCCATAAATTCATTAGATCATTAACCTTGAAAAATCATTTTCAGAAATTTCCAACTGATATAACAGATGTTTCATTGGTCAAGGGTCTGTCCACCTGGATACCTCCTGGTCCAATACATCACCTGATAGAGAGTTTTCGATGTCTTGTCCTTAGAGGTTGAAATTCTTGAGAAAAAGGATCCTAAATTCCATAACAATTTGGATCAATGTTCAAGGAAAATTCTTTCAAGTTTATCAAGAGATAAAACAATCACTATAAAACCTGCTGATAAAGGAGGCTCTATAGTAATCATGAATAAGAAAGACTATATTGTAGGGATGTGAATCGTGTGCCATATCGTCTTAACGATTGAAATCGTGTGGCAGGAGAAGAAAATCATGTTAGGCACGATTATTTCGTTGAAAAATCGTTAAAAATTGTTTTTTCCGATTAGTGCTCACTAACGGGAGTTAGTGTGCACTAACGGGAGATAGTGCGCACTAACAGAAATTGATACAATTTGACACTTTTCAGGTCAGTTAAGGTCAGTTTAGGAATGAATATGTATTCCTATTGGCTGCCCTCTTATTTATTCATGTTACCAAGGTTCCCACTGACAGTATATGGGGGCTGGGAAATGGAAACAGTTGGTAGCTTGACAAAAAAAGTAATGTGATCAGTCAATGTGACTAGAACTTGTGCCCTAACCCTGATACCAGGGGTGTTGTGATCTTCCTGCACACAGTGCCCTAACCCTGGCACCAGGGGTGTTGTGATCTTCATGTACACACAGTGCCCTATCCCTATTAATACCAGGAGTGTTGTGATCTTCCTGCACACAGTGCCCTAACCCTGGCACCAGGGGTGTTGTGATCTTCATGCACACAGTGCCCTATCCCTATTAATACCAGGAGTGTTGTGATCTTCCTGCACACAGTGCCCTAACCCTGATACCAGTGGTGTTGTGATCTTCCTGCACACAGTGCCCTAACCCTGGCACCAGGGGTGTTGTGATCTTCATGTACAGACAGTGCCCTATCCCTATTAATACCAGGAGTGTTGTGATCTTCCTGCACACAGTGCCCTAACCCTGGCACCAGGGGTGTTGTGATCTTCATGCACACAGTGCCCTAACCCTGGCACCAGTGGTGTTGTGATCTTCCTGCACACAGTGCCCTAACCCTGGCACCAGGGGTGTTGTGATCTTCATGTACACACAGTGCCCTATCCCTATTAATACCAGGAGTGTTGTGATCTTCCTGCACACAGTGCCCTAACCCTGGCACCAGGGGTGTTGTGATCTTCATGCACACAGTGCCCTAACCCTGGCACCAGGGGTGTTGTGATCTTCCTGCACACAGTGCCCTATCCCTATTAATACCAGGAGTGTTGTGATCTTCCTGCACACAGTGCCCTAACCCTGATACCAGTGGTGTTGTGATCTTCCTGCACACAGTGCCCTAACCCTGGCACCAGGGGTGTTGTGATCTTCATGTACACACAGTGCCCTATCCCTATTAATACCAGGAGTGTTGTGATCTTCCTGCCCACAGTGCCCTAACCCTGGCACCAGGGGTGTTGTGATCTTCCTGCACACAGTGCCCTATCCCTATTAATACCAGGAGTGTTGTGATCTTCCTGCACACAGTGCCCTATCCTATACCAGGAGTGTTGTGATCTTCCTGGACACAGTGCCCTAACCCTGACACCAGGGGTGTTGTGATCTTCCTGCACACAGTGCCCTATCCTATACCAGGAGTGTTGTGATCTTCCTGGACACAGTGCCCTAACCCTGACACCAGGGGTGTTGTGATCTTCCTGCACACAGTGCCCTATCCCTATTAATACAAGGAGTGTTGTGATCTTCCTGCACACAGTGCCCTAACCCTGACACCAGGGGTGTTGTGATCTTCCTGCATGCAGTGCCCTATCCCACCTGCCTTACTAGTGAGAGGCTGGCTTCACAGACAGGGAGGGAGCTTCCTGACCCTCACTCCTCCCTTCCCCATGTCCCAGCCAGTGAATGGTGTGTGGGTGGGGGGGGGGGGAGGATGGTGAAGGGTGAGACAGCTCCTTCCCTGCATTACTAGTGAGAGGCTGGCTTCACAGACAGGGGGGAGCTTCCTGACCCTCCCTCCTCCCCTCCCCATGTCCCAGCCAGTGATTGGTGTGTGGGTGAGGGGAGAGAGGATGGTGAGGCTGAAACAGCTCCTTCCCTGCATTACTAGTGAGAGGCTGGCTTCACTGACAGGGGGGAGCTGCCTGACCCTCACTCCTCCCCTCCCCATGTCCCAGCCAGTGATTGGTGTGTGGGTGAGGGGGGAGAGGATGGTGAGGCTGAAACAGCTCCTTCCCTGCATTACTAGTGAGAGGCTGGCTTCACTGACAGGGGGGAGCTGCCTGACCCTCACTCCTCCCCTCCCCATGTCCCAGCCAGTGAATGGTGTGTGGGTGAGGGGGGGGGGGAGGATGGTGAAGGGTGAGACAGCTCCTTCCCTGCATTACCAGTGAGAGGCTGGCTTCACAGACAGGAGGGAGCTGCCTGACCCTCACTCCTCCCCTCCCCATGTCCCAGCCAGTGAATGGTGTGTGGGTGAGGGGGGGGAGGATGGTGAAGGGTGAGACAGCTCCTTCCCTGCATTACTAGTGAGAGGCTGGCTTCACAGACAGTGGGGAGCTTCCTGACCCTCACTCCTCCCCTCCCCATGTCCCAGCCAGTGAATGGTGTGTGGGTGAGGGGGGGGGGGGGGAGGATGGTGAAGGGTGAGACAGCTCCTTCCCTGCATTACTAGTGAGAGGCTGGCTTCACAGACAGGTGGGAGCTTCCTGACAAAAATAACAAAAATAATAAAAAACAAGTTCTAGTCACATGAATGATGATCATCACGTTACTTTTTTTGTCAAGCTTCCAACTGTTTCCATTTCACATCCCCCCAACCATTACCTCAGTGGGAACCTTGGTAACATCAATAGATAAGAGCACAGCCAGCCAATAGTAATACATATTCATTCCTAAGTGACCTTTACTGACCTGGGATGTGTCAACACTTTGTTTCATTTTCTGTTGGTGTTCGTGAGTTTCCAGTTCCATTTCCCATCCCCCCAACCATCACCTCAGTGGGAACCTTGGTAACATCAATAGATAAGAGGGCAGCCAGCCAATAGGAACACATATTCATTCCTAACTGACCTTTACTGACCTGGAAAGTGTCAATTTGTATCATTTTCTGTTAGTGCGCACTAACTAGGAGTTAGTGCGCACTAACTCCCGTTAGTGCGCACTAACACGATTTAACGATTTTTAACGATAAATCGTTAGAATTTCTATTGTATTGTGTTCTATAACGATTTAAGACGATATTAACATTATCGGACGATAATTTTAATCGTTGAAAAACGTTTCACATCCCTACTATATTGCTGAAATTCATAGTCAAATCAATGACACAACCACGTATTGTAAACTATCATGTAATCCGACCAAGTTATTGCAAAGTAAGATCAAGAAGATTACGGACATAGTGAAAGAAGAAGGATTTATTACCAATAAGGAACATCGATATCTAAACCCTAAGTACCCAAGAATTCCCACTATTTATACTTTACCTAAAGTGCACAAAGGTTTATCTAACCCACCAGAAAGACCGATCATATCTTCTAATAATTCTTTACTTGAACCACTTTCACAGTATGTGGATTGCCATTTAAGGGAATTTGTACAACAGGGTAGATAATACATACGAGATACATCACATCTCCATTGCATGTTCAAATCTTTGGATTATGACATCAGTCAATTGTGGTTTGTCACTATGGACATAAAATCCCTCTATACTTCGATTCCGCAGACTCGCCTTATCTGTTCTCATTCAATTTTTGAATAATAGACCATGACCTCACAAGGTCCCTACATATTTCATTTTTACATTGGCAGAACTGACAATGAAGAATAATTACTTTATTTTTCAAAATACATAATTTCAACAAATTTTGAGAACCGCGATGGGAGCAACCATGGCTCCAAGCATTGCAAACTTATACATGATAGACTTCAAAACACAATGGATTAATAATTCACCATTTTCAGATTGTTTGAAGTTTTATAGACGTTATATTGATGACATCTTTGTACTGTGGGAGTGCTCCATACAAAATTTACAACTGTTTCATAAGTGGCTCAACAGCTGTGATGAAAATATACAATTTACATTGAACTATGATTTCAAGAACATTCCTTTTTTGGATTTGATTATTAGTGGGGATGTGAATCATTTTTGAACGATTAAAATTATCGTCAGATAATTTTAAAATCGTCCTAAATCGTTAGAGTGCACGATACAATACAAATGCCCCTAATTTATCGTCAGGGGCATTTGTATTGTATCGTTAAATAGGGCACGGGAATTATTCGGGGGAGGGCGGGAAAACCGGCACACCAAAACAACCCCTAAACCCACCCCGACCCTTTAAAACCAATTCCTTACCCTCCCCCACCCTCCCGAACCCCCCCCAAAATGTTAAATAACCTGGTGGTCCAGTGGGGGGGGGGTCTCGGTGCGATCTCCCACTCTCGGGCCATCGGCACCATTTTGGCTGCCACTAATTAAAATGGCGCCGATGGCCCGATAAAAAAAAAACCCACCAACCCTTTAAATCGACCCCCCCTTAGCCTCCCGCACCCTCCCAACCTATTTTTATTGGGGAGGCCCGTGCTGCTAAAAAAGAAACCCCACCCGACCCTTTAAATCGACCTCCACCCTCCTGACCCCCCCAAAACCTTTTAAAATTACCTGGTGGTCCAGGGGGGCCTCGGGGGGCCTAGGGGAGAGATCCAGGGGGGCTTCGGGGAGAGGAGAGATCCAGGGGGGCCTCGGGGAGAGATTTCCCGTTCCCAGGTATCAGCTGTTCTAAAAAAAATGGCGCCGATGCCCCTTTGCCCTTACCATGTGACAGGGTATCCGTGCCAATGGCCGGCCCATGACACATGGTAGGAGCACTGGATGGCTGGCACCATCTTTACTCATCAGCCCCTATTATAGAGTGAAGATCCTAGTATTACCATCAAGGGGGCGGATAAAGGAGGAGCTTTAGTTATTATGGATACTCAACTGTTACTACAACCGTTAGTAGGAGAGATTAAATCTTATGTGAGAGACACTACAGCATTCATCGAAATGATAGGACAATTACATGATATTGGATATCAGAGTAGGTTGGTGACAGCAGACATAACGTCCTTATACACAAATATTCCTCAGCAAGAAGCCTTGTCAATCATCGATTCTTCTTTGGCTAAGTTGGGTATCCGTAGTGTGAAAAAACTTTTCATCAATAGGTTGGCTGAAGTTGTGATCACTATTTTTATTTCCATTTTCAAAACCAGTTGTTTAACCAAATTAAAGCAATTCCAATGGGCTCCCCGTTAGCCCCATTTGTTGCCTCCCTATATGTAAGCGTTTATGAGGAAAAACATCTATATACATCTAGGTATTTTTCCCAGATTCAGTTCTATAAGAGATATATTGATGATAGGGATGTGAATCGTTTTTTGACGATTTAAAATATCGTCCGATATATTTTAAATCGTCAAAAATCGTTAGAGCCGTGATACAATAAGAATTCCCCCGATTTATCGTCAAAAAATCGTAAATCAGGGGAAGGGGGAGGGGAAGGGGGAGGGAGGGAAAACCGGCACACTAAAACAACCCTAAAACCCACCCCGACCCTTTAAAATAAATCCCCCACCCTCCCGAACCCCCCTAAAATGCCTTAAATTACCTAGGATCCAGAGGAAGGGTCCCGGTACGTTTGACCTGTCATATGACAGGTCAAAGGTAGCGCCATTTTGTTTTTTTGTCCCCCGACGTCAGGAGCGTAGGAGATCGCTCCCGCTGGACCCCAAGGGACTTTTGGCCAGCTTGGGGGGGCCTCCTGACCCCCCCAAGACTTGCCAAAAGTCCAGCGGGGGTCCGGGAGCGATCTCCTACCGCGAATCGTTTTTCCGTATGGAAAATGGCGCCGGCCATCTCTAATTGATGATCTCTTTTTTATTTGGGTAAGTAATGGGCAAGAGCTAGTAAAATTTGAACAGTATTTAAATATGTGTGATCCCAATTTGAGATTCGCTATGCAATCTAATGTAAACCAATTGTCATATTTAGATATGATGGTGACGTTACAGGATGGTAAAATCTCAACATCAGTGTATACTAAGCCCACAGATAGAAATACTACCCTCCATTTCAATAGTTTTCATCCAAAACAAAAGAAAGCATACCAATAAGTCAATTTTTACGCTACCGATGCATTTGTTCCACCACAAAGGAATTTAAGAGGTGTGCCAATAATTTAATGCTGAAATTTAAGGAGAGAGGGTATCCGTTGAAATGCATCAAGAGTGCATACAAAAGGGTGTTATATGCAAACAGACAATTTGCTTCAGCTCAGTCCACGTAACAATGTTACGAGACCAATATGCACTCTTCCATTTTCCACCAAATCCCATCTAATTAAGCGAAGCATATTACAACATTGGCGTATCTTGCAAGAATTACCGGGTTTATTTATTTATTTATTTATTTATTTATTTATTTAACAGCTTTTAAATATACCGGTGTTCATGCAAGCACATCACACCGGTTTACAATAAACTTGAGAAAGGAGGAAATTACAAAAAACAGGGAGTGGGGGATGGAGCAGGAGCGAAAAAAGGGGGGGGGGGAGAGAGAGGGAGAAGGGTAAAGGAGGAAAGACAGCAGCTGAGAAGGTAAAAGGAACGTAGCAGTATTTACAAGAGAGGTTGCTTAACGGGGTTATACATTGTTGCTTAATTACAGCGGTTAAAAGATGGATAAATAGATTATATAGAGGAGATATATGGATGCTTACTTACAACAGATATGGGATATAATGATAACTTATTTGAACATTTAAACACATAGATGTAAAATATTAGCTTATTTACAACAGTTATAGTTATAGCAGGTACTAAAAGGGAGCTTAATTTAAGGTTTTTAACACAGGTTATATGTTTTAAAATTGAAATACAGTGGAGAACGGTAATGGGTAGCGAAGGAGTGAGTGGTGGGCTGGGGGGATATAGGGACGGGTGAGAGGAGGGAGGGTGGGTAAGAAGGGGGGTATGAGGGGTAGAGGGGGGTGAGGCTGGGGTGGATTTAGGGGGGTGAGACTAGGGAAAGACCAGGGGGGGGAGACTGGGTGGATTAGGGGGGAAGGCTACGAGGGGCTGGAGTCGGGGTAAGCCTGTCTGAAGAGCCAGGTCTTAATGCCTTTTTTGAAGATGGGTAGGGAGGGTTCAAGACGGAGGTGTGTGGGGAGGGAGTTCCAGAGGACGGGGCCTGCGATGGTGAAGGCTCTTTCTCTGGTGGTGGATAGGCGGGCTGTTTTGAGGGGGGGTGTGTGAAGGGTGCCTGAGGAGGTGGATCTTGTCTGGCGGGTTGAGAGGTGGAAGTGGGGCATTTCTTTAAGCCAGGGGGGGTTGTTTTTGTAGAGGGTGTTATGAAGAATGGTAAGGGTTTTGTATTGGGAGCGGAACTGGATGGGCAGCCAGTGTAGGTCTACTAGGATGGGTGTGATATGCTCTCTTTTACGTGTGTTGGTAAGGATTCGAGCAATGGCGTTTTGGAGGGTTTGGAGAGGTTTGATGGTGGAGAAAGGGAGGCCTAGTAGCAGGGCGTTACAGTAGTCCACTTTGGAGAAGATGGTGGACTGTAGGACTAATCTGAAGTCTTGAGTGTGGAGTAAAGGCTTTTTTGAGGATATGAAGTTTGTAGAAACCTGCTTTGAGGAGGGACTTGATGTGTGGCTTGAAATTAAGGTGTTGGTCAAGGGTGACTCCCAGGTCTCTTACGGCGGGGGGTAGTGTGGGAGAGATGTTAGGGTGCAGTGGTGTGATGGAGGAATTGTGCTTAGGTTGCTTGGATATAAAGAGTAGTTCGGTTTTGGTTGCATTGAGAGCAAGGTGAAGGTCGGTTAGTAGGGGGTTGATGGTGACTAGGAAAGATTCCCAGAAAAGGATGGTTTCATTGCGGGTTTTTTGAATGGGTATGAGTATTTGTACGTCATCGGCGTATAAGAAGAAGTCCAGGCCTAGGTTTGAGAGTAAGTTGCAGAGGGGGAGGAGGTATATATTGAAGAGGGTGGAGGAAAGGGAAGATCCTTGGGGAACGCCTTGTCTGAGGGGGACGTGGCCGGATTCAAAGTTATCGAGTTTTATAAGGTATTCTCTGTTAGTAAGGTAAGAAGTGAGCCAGTCTAGTGCTGTGTCGGCGACTCCTATCTCTGTCAAGCGTGCGATAAGGATTTGATGATTGACAGTGTCGAAGGCTGCCGATATATCTAGTAGGGCCAGTAGGTAGGATTTTCCTTGGTCAAGTCCGATGAGTATGGCATCAGTGATGGCTAAGAGGAGATTCTCGGTACTTCTGCCTTTCCAAAAACCAAATTGTGAGGGGTGCAGGAGGTTGTGGTCCTTGAGGTAGTCGGTGAGCTGGGTATTGACTACTTTTTCGAGGACTTTCGCAAGGAAGGGTAGGTTGGAGATGGGCCGATAGCTTGCAGGGTCAGAGGGGTCAAGGGAGGGTTTTTTTAGGAGGGGTTTCACAACGGCGAGTTTGAGGGGCTCTGGGACTTTGCCAAAGGTGAGGGAGCAGTTAATGATGTTAGCTAGGGGTTTGGCGATGGTGGTGGGTATGGAAAGGAGGGTTTTGGAGGGGATTGCGTCTAGGAAGTGTGTGGTCGGTTTCATTTTTTTAAGGATGGTCTCGATTTCTAGCGTAGAGGTGGGGTCGAAGGCTTTGATGCAGGAGCTATTGTGCGTAGGGGAGGGGGGTGTGGTCATGGGGTGGTGGGGGAAGCGTAGGAGGATACTGGAGATTTTGTGCTGGAAGTATTTAGCAAGATCCTCGCATTTTTTCTTGGAGCTTTCTTCCGTCGTAGCAGGGTGGGGGGTCTTAGTGAGGTTATTGACGTAGGAGAAGAGGGCATTAGCGTTGAATTGCAGGTCGTGAATTTTTTTGGCATGGAAGTCCTTTTTGGCATTGATGGTGGCTTGTCGGCAGTTGTGCAGTGATTGCTTATACACTGCTTTGTGTTGGGGGGAGGGATGGCGGCGCCACAGGCGTTCTTTTGATCTGAGGTCCTGTTTCAGTCTTTGGAGTTCGTTGGAGTACCAGGGTTTTTTTTTGTTCTGTAGGATGGGGATTTCTTTATGTATCAGGGGGCAGAGTTTATTGGCTATTGATTTGGTTATCTGATTCCAGGAGTGAAGGGCTGCATCTGGATTTGAGAGGTCAAGGTTTTCTACAGCTTTGTCGAGTGCTGTGGTTATGCTTTCAGAGGAGCAGGGTTTATGGAAAGATATAGTTTTCCTTTGGGTTGGTGATATCTTGGCGGGGGAGGTGAGGCGGATTTGGGCATTGATGATGAAGTGGTCGGACCAGGGTATGGGGGTTGTTGAGGGGGGGCAGGGTGTGGATAGATGGGAGTTGATAAATAGGAGGTCGAAGGTGTGCCCTGCCTTATGAGTGGCGGAAGTGATGAGCTGTTTTGAAACCTAGGGCTTCGAAGGTGGTTAGCAGTGTTTCGCAGGAGGGGGTACGGGGAGTGGAGTCCACATGGAGATTAAAGTCTCCGAGGATCACTGCGGGGGAGTCTGTTTTGAGGTTGTCTACAATAAATTCAATGAGGGGGGAGGGGTCGTGTTCGAGGAGGTTGGGTGGGGCGTAAATGAGGCAGATCTGGAGGGTGGGTGATTTGAAGAGTCCGATTTCTAGTTTAGGCGGGGGGCAGACGGGTTGGAGTTTGAGGTTCAGGTGCTTTTTTGCGGCCAGGAGTATACCACCACCTCTCTTTTTAGGTCTTGGGATGGAGAAAGTGTCGTATAGTTTTCCAGGGAGCTGATTAAGATAGACATGGTCTGATTCTTTGAGCCATGATTCAGTGATAGCAAGAAGGTCAGGGTTATCATCCGTGAGCAGGTCATGGATGATGGGGGCTTTTTTGAGGATGGATTGTGCATTTAGGAGGGTTAGGGTGAGAGTGGCTAGACCAAGGAATTGGGTGAGGGGAGAGGTCAAAATTGGGACTAGCGAGCTACGAGGATTGGCAATGTGGAGAGGGGGAGCGCAGGGTTTGCGCAAGTGAGGGAGATATAGGATGGGTACAGATTGTATGCACATGTCTGGTGTGGTGAGGCCGGGAGGGTGTGGTGGACCTTTTGGGGGAGGAGTCTCTGGGGTGTGTGGAAGTTAGGCTGGTCAGAGCTTAGAGAAGAGCACGTGGGCATCAAGGCAGTGATAGAGCATACAGAGGCAGGCACAAAAAACAATATAGGTTCTTGTAACATAAAGTTCTTGTAACACAAAGCAATATAGGCAACACAAAAGCAATATAGGTTCATGTGACGTTCTTGTAAAGTCAGGTACTCTTGTTTGGTAGGGGGGGCACAGGGGTGGCTTGGAATTATTGAATGCCGAGATTTGGAGTAAGAGGTATAAATTTGAGGACCAAAGAACAGAACTGCGTGTAGCGTTGTGAGTCCTGTGGTGGCGGTCCGTTGCGAAAGTGAGTAGCTGCGGGGGGTGTTGTGTGTCTTTACTCACTGTGAGGTTGTCTGAAGTCTGGGGGTTGCTGGACGTCTGCGCGTGGTTTGGAGTCCAGTTGCTGGCTTCTAGTCGGGTACTTGCGGGAGAGCGGATGATAGGTTTAAAGTCATTGGCTGTGGGTTCTGCTCTGCGGGTCTGCACTAAGGGGCACACAAAGGGGCGGGCCCCTTTGTTGCGCTCCTTCAGCGCGCGCCTTGCGTCGCGCAGCGCCGGAAAGCACTTCGATTTAAAGCCCACCGGGCCGCGTGCTATTGGCTCCCTAGGAGAGCCTCTTCGATAGGCTGGGCTCTGGGGAGGGCGGGATCGGACGTCCGCTACACTTCTGGACGTCTGGGCGAAGGACTGGAGGATCGCGCTGAAGTCACGTGGTCGGAGGCCGGATTGCCGTGGGCAAAGGTGATTTTAAATTGGCCTTACCCCGGCGGGACGGAGGCGCTGACTGCGCAGGCCTACCCAGCAGTGATCGGGAACGAAGAGGAACGAAGAGATTTTGCCACCGGAGAAGCACTTCGATTTAAAGCCCACCAGGCCACGTGCTATTGGCTCCCTAGGAGAGCCTCTTCGATAGGCTGGGCTCTGGGGAGGGCGGGCTCGGACGTCCGCTGCACTTCTGGACGTCTGGGCGAAGGACTGGAGGATCGAGCTGAAGTCACGTGGTCGGAGGCCGGACTGCCGTGGGTAAAGGTGATTTTAAATTGGCCTTACCCCGGCGGGACGGAGGCGCCGACTGCGCAGGCCTACCCAGCAGTGATCGGGAACGAAGAGGAACGAAGAGGGTTTTGAAGAACTACCCATTTTTGCTATGCGCAGAAGTGTAAATTTGAGATCTATGCTATCTAGAGGTGAGAAATTAGTGCAGCAGGAAGATTGGGGGCAGGGCAAATGTAGACAGTGTTCTGTGTGTGATAATGTGCTAGAAATAAAAATGTTTAATGTTCTGCATTTGAAGTACCCCTTTATTCTTAAGGGCAGATTCACATGTGAGTCTACCATGGTAATTTATGCTATCACTTGCCCGTGTGGATTAATGTACATAGGTCATACAAAAAGACAGATCAGACTACGCATCATAAAAAACAAAAGTAGGCTAAGGACTGGTAGAATAGGGACACCATTGATTGCCCTTTGGGGTAATGTCCATCATGATATTGATGATCTTAAGTTTTTTGTCCTCCAACAATGTGACATCAGTCAGCAAGGAGACATTAGCAACATTCTTAGAAGAATTGAACAAAAGTACATCTATCAATGGGACACTATTCATCCCAGGGGTTTGAATGAAGCTGTAGAGTGGGACGCGTTCTATGGAACGTAGTGCTGCTGAACATATATTTTTTTGTATTATAGGTCACTGGATATCAGGACCGTGGTTCACTGCATGGAGTTGCCTGTAGATGTGAAGTGGAGTTTAGAACCTGATGAAATTTGTGCATTTGGATACGGGTGTGTTTGTATGCGGTTCTGGAGCGAGATTCTGTCATATTAGGTAGATGATATGGAGTCTGGCATTTTTAAGTTTAGCCGAAATACAGTGGAGTTGTTAGCGATGCACCGTGCTAGTTTGTACATTTGTTTAGTATCATCAGATCTTGATCGTAAGAAGTAGGAGGGGGAGGGTTTACAAGTGATTGACGGATCCATGATATTGTAATAGGACGCTCGATGCAGGAAGGGGTAGGTTGATAAGCGATTGGTTTGTGCAGTTTAAATGGACGCAACACAGCATGATAGAACGTAGAAGTAGGAGGGGGAGGGTTTACAAGTGATTGCCGGACCGACGACAACGCAACAGGATGCATGATGTAGTAAGGGGTGGGCCGATAAGTGATTGGTTCATACAGTTCAAATAGACACATGACTGCGTGACAGAATGTCAGTTTGTTAGGGAGCTGTAACCGTTTGGTGAACGCTGCGGGATGGCTATATGTAAGTAGCATTTTTATATCGTGGAGTTCCTAATGAGAATATCTACAAATTGTCAGTTTGGATATGTTTTGTATAGTGAGTGGTTGAGACATTTGTAGTATGTTGGGAAAGCGGAATGACTTTGATGGTGACTTTTGTTAAGGTTAAACCGCTAGCGTTTGAAGTATAGGTGTCCATATGATTAAAGAAAGTTGTAGTTTTAGTGATGAGATAACATAAGAGTTTGATATAATTTTATGAGATGATCGAATATATTGCTGTGATATAAAACTATAGGAGGGGCAATTTAGTTCTAAGTATTTTAAGGATTAATTATACATTATTCATTTTGATATAGGTTGGAAAAGGCATCAGTCAGTATGCATTAAGGGCCGGATTTTAAAAGCCCTGCGAGCGTAAATCCAGCCGGATTTACTTGCACAGGGCACTTGTGCGCCAGCACGCCTATTTTGCATAGGCCACTGGCGCGCGCAAGTCCTGGGGCTTCATAAAAGGGGCGGGGAGGGGGCATGTCCGGGGTCAGGGGGCGGTTCGGGGCGGGACCGGGGGCGTGGTGCCGGCCCGGGGGCATGGTTGAGGCCTCCGAACCAGCCCCTGGGTCGGGTGATGGCGCGCCAGCAGCCCGCTGGCGCGCGCAGATTTACGCCTGCTTTCAGCAGGCGTAAATCTGCCAACAAAGGTAGGGGGGGGTTTAGATAGGGCCGGGGGGGGGGGGTGGGTTAGGTAGGGGAAGGGAGGGGAAGGTGCGGGGGGTGGAAAGAAAGTTCCCTCCGAGGCAGCTCCGATTTCGGAGCGGCCTTGGAGGGAACAGGCAGCGCGCGCTGGGCTTGGCGCGCGCAAGTTGCACAAATGTGCACCCCCTTACGCGAGCCGACCCCGGATTTTATAAGATACATGCGGCCACGCGCATATCTTATAAAATCCAGCGTACTTTTGTTCACGCCTGGTGTGCGAACAAAAATACGCGCTTGTGCAAATTTATAAAATCTACCCCTGAGTGAATTATCTGGAAATACATTTGTGACTTTGAAGAAAAAATAGAGAAGTTTGACTATCAGAAGTGACCAAAATCATGGTAGTTTGTGTCATACAGACATTATAACGATCTTCAAATGCATATTAGATATTTACAACATTGGATTGGCTGGTACTATTTAAACATTTGGTGATGGTGCACAAAGTGGATGTATCTTTTACTATAGGTTGTTCAGATATAATTAACAGTTGAGTGCATGTCATTATTTTCAGAGTCCAGTGCTATGTATTGAAGCTATACATATAACATATTAACAGTGGAGAAGTGACCCTCCGTTTGATCCTAATATATAACACAGTGTTGAGTGAAGGCGTTTTCATCTTGATTGTATACGTAATTCTTGGAGATATAACATCATTCCCTGAGGAAGCCCTGTTGTATGGGCGAAACGAGCGCCTTGTCGGAGTATATAAAAAAAATGATCCACTTTTGAAATTATATAATATAAAATCCAAGTGCTGAAAAAACAATTGTTTAAGGTTTAAAACATTTAAAGCAGTGGTTCTCAACCCTGTCCTGGGGACCCCACCAGCCAGTCGGGTTTTCATGATATCCACAATGAATATGCATGAGAGAAAATGTGCATGTTATGGAGGCAGTGTATGCAAATTTTCTCTCATGCATATTCATTGTGGATATCATGAAAACCCGACTGGCTGGTGGGGTCCCCAGGACAGGGTTGAGAACCACTGATTTAAAGTTTCATGTTTAACAATACTTGTTAATATACACTGTTATATGTGACATGTACTAGCATTTAGGTTACAAGTTGACTGAATTTTATGGTTTTATGTGGTGTGAGTAGTATGAATGGTGTGAATGGAGGGTAGAGTATGATTGAGATAATTTTTAATGTAAGGAGGATTTTGGGTTACATAGCGGGACTTGTATTAAAAGCATGTAAATGATGATGTATTAAAATTATCATGTATAATAAAACATTTTGGCATTATATTTTGCTGAGTTCCTCTGAATGATTACACAGTTTGCGTTTGGAACAGAGGTAGCGCACATGTTTCATTGAGCCATAGTGGGAGCCATCACTGGTGCAGAAAAGAGGGTGCATGAAAAGGATAGAGCCAGCAATACTTATCTGCATGGAGGAAGCAATTCCTGAGCCTGCTACTGGAGGCGGCAGTCGATTCTCTCGGCCAGGTTGATGAGCACATCCAAGGTTTCAGGAAATTCCCAGGCAGCTAGCTCATCCTTCACCCAGGAAGACAAACCCTCCAAGAACTATGAAGCTTTCCTCTCTCTAATTCAACTCTGTAGCCATGGTCCTAAATTCAATGGCCGATTGCCCTGATGGATGACAGAATCCACAGTAGCAAGCTGGCTAGGTTCATCAGACATTAGCTTGAAGGCTTTAACAAATTGTTGCAGATCTTGCAACAGGGAGTCCCACAAGGGAGAGGCTCAGGCTAAGGCCTTCCCATCCAGGAGGAAGAGCATGAAAGTGGTCTTGACAGAGTCACTGGGGAACTGTGCCAGCTGAAGGGAGAAATGCATAAATCATTGGTTCATGAATCCATGACACTGATTCAGATCTCCCACATGCTGGGGAGGAACCGCTAGTTGTATCATGGGTGCCACTGGTGGAGCCAGTTGGACTACAGGGAGGTGGAGAAGCAGTTGAGGCTGCTGTTGAATCTAGGTGGTTGCTGAGCCACTCCATGGAGCCCGCCAAGAGCTCAAGGAACTGCTGCTGCTGGATCTTCTGTGCCAGGCCAGGGATAGCCTGAAGACCCGAGAGATTTGCTGGGTTTATGGCCTCAGCAATCTGTTGCAGAAGTGGACCTTTGGAATGAGGTAGGGTTGGCACAACCCACAAGGAGAAGCCCTGTGAGTCTCCACCATCAGCAGGTGGAGCTGGCTGCAGCAGAGGCCCAACAGGAATTTCATCCATACCAGCCCTATTTCCCCTTAGGTTGAGCCCTTGTGTTCCGGAGTCAGTGGGACTTAGGCATGGGCCTCTGAGGAGAGGTGAAACCATTGCAGAAGTTATGCAAGTCAACAGGAGTGAACTGGAGACAGTCCAAACAGAGGTCAGGGCCAGCAGCAGACAGCAGAGACTGGGGTAGGCTGTGGTCAGAGGCAGGTGGAATTCAAGTAGTGGTGTTGTCCAAGCAAAGGCCTGGGCAGGCAGAGTTCAAGCAAGATGAAGAGCAGGCATGGGTCGAATGGCAGGTGGTGGGAAAACGGCATCATAGAACAATCCAAAGTCAAGCCAGGAATCCAACCGAAGACAGAGTCAAGAGTCCAAAGCAAAGTCAAGCCAGGAGTCCAATCCGTGGGAGTGAGTCAAGATGAAACAACAGGGTAGGCTGACTGCTGAAGACAGACGAGGGACCATGAAGATGAGAACTCAGAAGAGGACCAGACCAAGAATGGACCAGGAACAGGCAGAGGAACTCAGACGATACACAGTGGAACCAGGAACATGAAGACAAGGCATAGGATCAGGATCAGGAACCAGGAACTCAGAGGCAAACCGCTACTCTGGAGAGTTGACCTATTGCTGAGGCATCTGAAGAAGGGCTAGACAGGCTTTATATAGTGGAGATCCTATGATGTCATCAGGGGGTGCCGCAGCAGATTTCTCTGCAGCGGGCCCTTTAAATCCTTAAGCATCTGGTACACGCTGACATAAGGATGCCCAGATAAGCTGGAGTGGTATCCCTAGCATGGCATGCCAGGCCTGCTCAGGTGTAGCAGCCTGCCACATCCTCATTCAGCAGGCCTTCAGCGGCATCAGCAGGCTCCCTCCGTGGTTTGGCGCTGGAGGTAAGTGCGGCCATTCGTGGGATGGACCCACGAGCGGTCAAATGCAGTACTCAAATGTAAAACTGTATTCTATTCTTATTTCTTGGTATACATGATTTTAGAGTTCGAACTAGGAAGACATAGAATTTTATTATCATGTACAATAACATTTGTTTATGCAAACATTAAACAAAGACATACTTAGCTGATTGTATTTAAAGAAATAGTTTGCAACTCAAGAATATCTTTTAAAGTCATGAGACAAGAGAGCTGATTTCCACTTCACCACTGAATGCTTTTTGATTGTTGAATATTTTCCCTCAGTCTGTAAATTGTTTCACTAATGCTTTCTTTGAAATCATTCCATGAGAATATTCATTCAAGGAATGCGCTGTTAATTCAAAAGAACCTTTGACCTCACTGTGTTGTACTATATGAGTGCTTTAGGCAATATATTGTGATGTCACAAACAGAGACAATATTTGAGAAGTGGAAACAACAACAACAAAAAAACAAACAAAAAAATCCAGCTATTTAAAAATCATTGAAATATTATATGTGTTAACTTAGATCATGACAAAGTGTAGCAGAGATCTTATGTTATATAGGACCTTGAATTAAAAATGTAGGGCAGTTAAATACAGTTGCTTCCACTCTGTGTTTCTAGAAATGATTATTCTTGTTTTATAATAGGGTTTACTAGCTATTAATTCTGAATACTTGAAGTAGTCATTAACGGAAACATTTTTAATATGGAGCACTGTTTTCATTGAGTCAGCTATGATACAGATGGCTGGATTTAAATGAATTTTCAACTAGAGCCTAGCCGGCAAGGTTATGGCTGAAAATTTACTTGCCAATAAAACATAGCTCACTAAATGTATCCTGGACTTCCTACTGAAATTATATTAATGTGCCAGCATCCCAATATTAAGAGAGAATCTTTATTCAGATCTGCAATTTCCATCCCTGCTATCCCCCCAACTCCTAATTGAAGAGCACCCTCCCCAATCCAGACCTGCAAGCGCTCTCCTCCCACCTACTAAACCTCAGATGGTGAAACAAATTCCCTGAACTGGTGACTGAGGCCCCTCTCTCACCTTCCCAAATCCTCAGTGGTAAACCTGCCCCCACCCATTGGAATGTGATCTCTCTCGCTCCCATCTCGCTAACTCCTAATGGAAAAACAGATCCTTCTGATATCAGACCATTCTCCCTCCCACACCCTGATATGAACTAGGAACTCCTTCCCCCCTACCTTTCCAGAAGCAGAAAGAAGTAGGTTTATTTCCTCTTCTAAATCCTGTCAATAGGAGGTGTAGGTACAGCATCTCTACCAGTGACTTTCAGAATTTGATGCGGCAGCAGGATGGAAACTTGATAGGCTAGGAGTGGGAGAGGTTTCAGAGGCAGGATGGAGATGGATCTGGCCAAGGAAGTTGTTTCTACCTTGGATCAGGTTTTGGGGAGAAGGGAAAGGGGAGCGGGGCCCAGCTATGGGAGGAATGGGATGGTGTTGTTTTAGCATTGTGGGGTTCAGAGGTTGTTAAGAAAGGAAATCACAGGTCCCTATGGAAGGGTCATGCTATGCAGTTTAAGCCAGAGGAGTGTGCCATATACACACAACACCCCTATGGGAGGTTGCTGTAATGGCCCAATTCAGTTTCTTTACCAAATAATGACCCTAAGTCGTTTTTGTGAACTTCTATGTTGCATTTTGAGAGAATAAGAGCTTTTAACCTCCTGCTCGTCTGTATTCAATTTGCAGACCCAAAGCCTTGATAAAGAATCTTTATGCTGGGTGGGAGATGTTCTGCTAGCTCACATCCAGTGCTTAGTGAGCTGTTTCTCTTTTTGTAATTTTGATTTGGAAGGAAGAATTGGTCACCCTAGCTTTCCAGGAATGAGACTGCTTAAGTGTTGGATGAACACCTCTGGTTCTCTAGGATTCTGGTCCCTTACAGGATAGGCCTGAGAATATTTTGTATATAAGTGTTTTGATTTAGTGACTGGAAGTTGCCATGTGTTTTTGAGAAACATTTCAGTTCATCCCTGAAGCGCTCAGTGCCAGCATGGCAGAGATTATTTGGAAAAGTGAGTACAAATTCAGTGCCATGCTGGGAAGAGAAGACATCCATCAAGCTACTCATCCATTGCTCATCCAGAAAAGACAGCAAAGGAGGTGTCCACAAGGCACAAAATGAGGACAGGAGTGGAGCTGAGTTTCAACTTCAAGTAGTGAATCAAAGGTATCAACAAGGGGAAACCTTAATAAAAGGGAAGAAACTTGCCAGCTACCGTAGGGCCAGTCCTAAAGACCAGGAGATGACAGAAGGGATCCCAGTGATAAATCAAGGGAACACAAGATTATATGTAAGGCTTCTGTTATAAACTATATAGTGAATTTTCAATGAGTTAACATGCAAAAAGTTCCGGTTGGGTCCAGCGGGGGTCCCGGAGCGACCTCCTGCCACATGACCTACCTGTCACGTGGTAGGAGCACAAGATGGCGCCGGTGACCATGTGACAGGGGCTGACCAATGACACCGGCAGCCCCTGTGACACAGGCTATCGGCGCCGTGAGGAAATTGCAAAGGAGCGCAGGGATGGCTTCCTGACTCCCCGCTGGACCACCAGGGAGTTTTGGTAAGTCTTGGGGGGGGATTAAGGAGGGTGGGGGGTTTAAATTTTTATTTAGGGAACCGGGAAAAGTATGGACAGATCCTCAACTTATGGAATTCTCCATGAGTCCATATTGAATGAAATCGACACCCCACGAAAACTTATCAACGATTCAACGAAAACTTTTTGTCTGCACATCCCTACTTTATATCCTTTCCTTGCAGAAGACAGGAACAACATCAAATTATGACAGATTTCTATCAAATAGCATGTTTTTCCTCTGTCTTGAAGCTATCGACTGCACTCACTTCCCCATAAGGTTAGCAGGGGAAGATGAGGCCGCCTACTGCAACCTCAGGGGCTTCTACTCACTAAACATGCAAGTTGTCTGCAATGCTAAGGGCATCATCATGAATGTCAAGCCCAGGATCCTCTCACAATGCCTACATTCTCTCACAATTAATAAATCATGTCTGCTTCTAGCAAGGACATATCACTGGGGGATGGCTTCCAGGTAGGAAGGCACCGATCACATCTACTACTTACCAATTTCACAGCTTCCTATTGTCTCCTTTATATTTAGGTTGACTGTATTTTTGCACTGCAGGCCTGCTCTAAATTAGTCCTGTGAACTGTCCCACTCTCAGAGCCAAAATGTATACCTAACCCAGATTTTCTATGGATTTTCCTCTACAGGTGACAGAGGCTGTCCACTCAAAACCTGGCTCACGATCCCTATAGCTACACCTGGGACTTCAGTTGAGTGTCACAACATCAGGGCACACTACAAGACCAGGGCTGTTATCGACAGCACCTTTGGCTTACTTAAAACACGTTTCTGCTGTCTGGACAGATCAGGAGTCTACCTTCTTTATAGGCCACATAAAAGTTTGTGAGATCTTTCTAGTTTGCTGTATGCTACATAGCCTTGCCAAAAACAGATGCATACCTCCTCCAGAGGGACAACAAGAGAATCAGGATGAAGAGGATGAGGAGGAGGAGGAAGAGGTGTTGACTGAGGCACAGTTGCAGGAGATACATAGCATGAATCAATGGCAGGCTATAAGTACTCTGATACAAAGACATTTCAGAAGGTATATGAATTTATTTACCAAAAAGTGCAAAGACATTTCAGAAAGTGAATGAGTTTATTTACAAAAAATTGCAAAGACATTTCAGAAGGTAATTAATTAATTTATAAAAACGTGCACCACCATAAATGATAACAAAAGAAACTATGGCTTCTTTGGCTGGCCTATCTTTCTGGCTGCAGGACCCTCACAGGGTTTAGGCTGGCCTAACCAGGAGCTCTGCATGATGGAGTTCTGTCACGGCTCACGCTGCCCACAGAAGGGCAAAGGAACTTGAGGCAGTTCAAGTTTATGGCTGCAGGAAGGTTCAGCTGGAGACAGCAGTGGCTGTGGTGGGGGTGGCGACAACTGCATGAGGGGTGGTGCAGGTGGTGGTAGTGCAGCAACACCAAGTGCCTATTGAGATGGCATCCAGGAATAGAAAGGTGCAGGGTGAGGTGCAGGTGGCTGGGGCAGAGGGAGACCTTTAGCATGGGGATGTCCCATCCATGCATACGGTGCACCGAAAGGTGGAGGGTATTGCATCCAGAACCCCATGTAATGCCATGGAGCTGCTGGTGGCTGCAAATGGATGGGGGCATCTGCAGCATCTCTTTCCACACTGCAGTTTGTTCCTCTGTGGCCCAGCAAAGAAACCATGCTGCCTGCTGAATATCCTGTGCTTCTTCCTGGCTAGTCGCACAGAGGCCCTGCACTTCCTCTCAGATGGTGGCAATTTCTGTCTCATCACATCCTAGAGGCCATGTCTTTCCTCTAAGAGACTGCCATTTTGCTATATTAACAGCCTCTCCACCTGACTGGCCACTAGTTTGTCTTCAGGCTATTGCCCCTAGTCAGATGAACTTTTGTCCTGTGGGCTACCCTCTGGGAGATCAGCCCTTAGGTCCTCCTGCTCCTCTTCCTCCAGCTGCTCCACTTCCTCCTCCTCCACCTTAGGCCATCGCTACACCTCAGGGGCTCCCTCTCTCTCTTCATCTGAGGTGTCACGCATGGCTTGCAAGTGGTGGTATGGCCTTTGTGGCCCTCTAGGTGCAGGACCAGCACACTCCTCAGCAGGATCCCCTACCAAATGAAATAGGTAAATGTCAAATAATGCCATTCTATATGTTTTTTTACTTAGGTTAATATCCCCAGTGGTCTCCTCTAGATGGCCCCAGTTACTAGTCCTTCAGTACAGAGTTATAAAGGGCGTACTATTTTATTCAACCCTCCCCTGAAATAGATTAGAATTGGGAGTCCCAGAACCAGGATGCACGGTGGCAGGATAGTTAGGATTTCAAAGGAGAAGGTACAGTTTCAGTGTGCTATACATGTTAGGTCCCCAGTCTAGCACAGACAAGGAGACATTGCTCTATCTATTGAAGAGGAGTGAAAGGGAGAGAAGCAGAAAAAGTAACCAGGATACCACTAATGGAGTTTCCACTGCTGGGACACAGAAAACTGGCAGGTTGGAGTTTGGGATTCACCGTGGATCCCAGGACTGTGGTAATGGATGCAGTCACTGTTAAGTGATCCCTGCCCACCCCATGGAGGCTAAACATGTTCCCAGACCCTGCCTTGAAGTACACATCCCTAGAGATAGAAAACCATCACAACCTGACTTGATGAAATCTGGGGGCCCTGGATGTACTTGCACACCAATAGTAGGCACAGTCTTTTATTTTAAAAACCCATCCAGTGAATCCAGCCTCTTTGTAAAGGTGCCTTTCCCATAGAGCTGTGGTAACACACATACATACACACACTAGATATCACCTCTGCTTTTGGCATAGAAGGTTCTCTTTCTCTCCAATAAATGTACTTCCCCTTGGTGAAATTACATGTGGAAAGTGACAGAAAAACATGTTTTCTGCCCTTTAGGATATAGCCTCTGCAATAAAAAGTTTAACATGTACTTTGCTTTCCTGTGTTGAGAAAACTGCTGCTGTATTATTCCTGACAGCATATCTTCTAACACCCCACAAATAGCACAGAAAGCTTTATCATGCTAAATAAATATCTCTGGGCACCAGTATAGGAAGTAGCAGAAGTGAAATAGTAAAGGATGTCTTTCTAGCTGTATGTGGAGAATAGCCAGTCCTGGAATGTTGCCAGATCTGTCCCTCAGACCTGTCCTGTGTGGTGGATCAGGAGATGACTGCAAACTGAATTTTGGGTTATACTGTGTGCATACTGATAGGTAGACATCTAACCATTAAGCTTTATCTATATCATACGTGAGCAAAATTTTGTAAGAAGCATTTAGTGTCTCAAAGCATGATGGAGATCACTAGACAGCTTTAATGTCCATATCCTATATACAGACCAAGGAGGCTTGTTAGTGCTTGAGCTTACATCAGTGCATGAATGTGTCACCTAACAATGACAATGTTTATGAGAACAAGGTACACTCCAGAAAAAAAACAGTATTGTGTACACACATTTCACTATGCTGTATTTTATGCTCACCTTGCTGCCATTGAGGTTCTATGGTGTCTAGGTGGCCGACTCTGCCCACAGCTGCTTCACATAGAGTACTGAGCACTAGCTGCTTGGATGGGGTGAAGGTAATGTGGCTGCCTGGTCCCTTAACAACCATCCTGACCTACTTCTGCTTCACCGATTGTGCATCAGTTCACCAATGCTGCAGTTGCGGTGGTAGACGCTGTTAATGGTATGCCAGATCCTCTACCAGTCCTGCTCCTTCCTATAGGTCCCCACTCTCTTGGACTGGGGACTGTATAGCAGATTCTAGATCCACATGACATGCTTTACCAGCATGACCACCTCACCTGATAGGAAGTTGGGCTTCCTGCTCATTTCTCCACTTTCCTGAGACATGGTACAAGAAGGACAAGACATGGCCAAAATCTGCTTTTGTAAGCTGTGTAATTTGCGTGAATACATATGTAGATTACAAGTAAGGGTGGGGTCGATGTGCGCAAACAAGCATTGTGCATATATGTAATTAAAGTCCATGCATAACATGTACACACATACTGATTAGTACACATATGTGCACTCATGGGGATTTGTGCATGTATAATTAAAAATACTTAAACCTACATGTGTCAATTAGGCAGGTAGCTTATATTTGTGATTCTCCACCCACTCATCAGGACACACCTAGGGCCAAGTGTTAATGATATCCACAGTAATATGCCTGAAGATCATTAAATAATCAAGGGGAAGATGTTCCTGCTTATGCATAATCATTGTGGATAACATGAACAACTGACTTGCTTAGAGCATGAAAGAGTGGGTTGATTATCACAGGTGCATGCTTGGGATGAAATCCTCTGTGACTTTGCAATCCAGATCCTGCATTCTGCCTAAGGCTTAGACATGTGATTCGGCCGAACTGTTCAGTTCAGCCTTCTTTATTGGCCAGCCACGGGAAATTTCATTTTCTTGCGGTTTGGGCCAATTTTTTTCGGCTGCCCCAAATTTTCCTGAAATTTCGTGAAAATTTGCTTCATTTTTTTGGGGTGGCCGAACCAGGACGAATACTTAAGGCTTGCTATGTGGGCTATACCTGGAGTGGTATAGTATGCAGCTGCTATGTGGGCTATACCTGGAGTTGTGCATGCAGCTGCTATTGCCCCAGCACAAGGTAGTTCAGGGAACTGAGAATACAATACAGTAAAATACGAGATCTGGAAGATTAAGCCTAGGGAACTTGTCTTTTCTCTCCATCTGCTCATGGGCATTAATATAGGAACTCTGTAACACCTATTTATTTCTATGTGTCCTGTATCTCTAAAAGGATCCATGGTAGATTTTAAATGTCACCTATGTCTTTTCTGGTTCTCTTCCATCCCTTTGTGAGGTAAAATCAGTATGAATGTGAACTAGTTGGTGAAAATCCCACATTACCTGAATCCCCAGCTGCTGTACTAGCTCTCTTAAATATCTTCTATCTCGTCAGTATCCTAGTCCATTGCATGTTCACCACATAGAAGAAGATTGTATTTGTGATTGTTCCCCTGTTATCATGTAATTTCCAAGCTTTTTTGCTTAATGTAAACCGATATGATGTCCACAACTAATACCGGTATATAACATTTTCTAAATAAATAAATAAATAAATAAATAAGATGAGGGAGTCAGCATTGTTTATCAGCAGGAGAGAGTTATTGATTTCAGCTGGGAGCTGCCTGAAGCCCTCTGAAGGGTAGGATGTTAGAGAGATATTCTTTTGTCTGTTCATTTAAGGGATTTTCAATGCCTATTATTATCAGCATGGGGATGGGTCTGCAGGCTGAAAGTTAGGGATATGTAACGCTTATTTGGATAGTAGCTATTACAACACAGTGTTATATAGTATGAATGTTCTGGACATGAAGTCCATGGGATTTAAATAAATCTTTAATCTTAAGCTTGTAACCTAACAATTTCTTCACACTCTGTATATACTGCACGATTACAGGTAAATAAAGGACTACTGCAGACTGGGCATGGAGGCTCACAGTGGAAAACTAGAGGGCTGATAGAGACTATGGGGTTCTCTCACTCCAACCCCTCTTTCTCTTTGCCATGCTGATAGATAACCAATATCCTTAGCCTACTCTTTAATTACAATGCATGTACTTTGTTCCCCCGTCACCCTGTGGTAATAGGGCTTCTATGTATAATCCTCCTACCCCCAGTGAGTCTGGAATAGTTCTTCTCTCAGCCACATGTCACTTCCCTCTGCTTAGGGGAGCAGAAAGCTGCTGGTGTGCTTGGTGTCTTCATTGGTCTCCTTAGACATGGATAAGTAGCCTGGTAATGTGCTGCACGATCTTCTTTTGTCCTTTATTGGTGTGCAAGGAAGGCATCTACAGCTAATGCTGTATGAATTCTTCTCACTTTACTCACTACACCCAACCATCTTAGCTGCCATCCTTCTTTACATTTAAATAGTTAACTGTTAGACTGCCACACTACCCTAAGAACATGAGAACATAAGAAATTCCCATACTGGGTCAGACCCAGGGTCCATCAAGCCCAGCATCCTGTTTCCAACAGAGGCCAATCCAGGCTACAAGTACCTGTCAATTACCCAAACACTAAGTAGATCCCATGCTACTGACGACAGTAATAGCAGTTAGGGATGTGAATCATTTTTTGATGATTTAAAAAAATCGTCCGATATTTTTTAAATCATCAAAAATCGGTACAGTGCGCGATACAATAGAAATTTTCACGATTTATCATGAAAAATCATTACTCCCGTTAGTGTCCACTAACGGGAGTTATTTGGGGGGAGGGCGGGAAAACCGGCACACCAAAACAACCCCTAAAACCCACCCGACCCTATAAAACTAATCCCTTACCTTCCCCCACCCCCCCGAACCCCCCCAAAACTTTTTACGAGTACCTGGTTGTCCAGTGGGGGCGCGGGGACCGATCTCCCGCTCTCGGGCCATCGGCGCCATTTTGGCTGCCACTCAAAAATGGCGCCACCATCGTAAAGATGGCGCATGCCAGCCAGTAGGGATGTGAATCGTTTTAGGACGATTAAAATTATCGTCCGATAATTTTAATATCGTCTTAAACCGTTATGGAACACAATACAATAGAGATTCTAACGATTTATCGTTATAAATCGTTAGAATCATGAGCCGGCACACTAAAACCCCCTAAAACCCACCCCCGACCCTTTAAATTAAATCCCCCACCCTCCCGAACCCCCCCCCAATGACTTAAATAACCTGCGGGTCCAGCGGCGGTCCGGAACGGCAGCGGTCCGGAACGGGCTCCTGCTACTGAATCTTGTTGTCTTCAGCCAGCGCCATTTTCCAAAATGGCGCCGAAAAATGGCGGCGGCCATAGACGAACACGATTGGACGGCAGGAGGTCCTTCCGGACCCCCGCTGGACTTTTGGCAAGTCTTGTGGGGGTCAGGAGGCCCCCCCCAAGCTGGCCAAAAGTTCCTGGAGGTCCAGCGGGGTTCAGGGAGCGATTTCCCGCCGCGAATCGTTTTCGTACGGAAAATGGCGCCGGCAGGAGATCGACTGCAGGAGGTCGTTCAGCGAGGGTTCCGGCGCCTCGCTGAACGACCTCCTGCAGTCGATCTCCTGCCGGCGCCATTTTCCGTACGAAAATGATTCGCGGCGGGAAATCGCTCCCTGACCCCCGCTGGACCTCCAGGAACTTTTGGCCAGCTTGGGGGGGGGCCTCCTGACCCCCACAAGACTTGCCAAAAGTCCAGCGGGGGTCCGGAAGGACCTCCTGCCGTCCAATCGTGTTCGTCTATGGCCGCCGCCATTTTTCGGTGCCATTTTGGAAAATGGCGCCGTCTGAAGACAACAAGATTCAGTAGCAGGAGCCCGTTCCGGACCGCTGCCGTTCCGGACCGCCGCTGGACCCGCAGGTTATTTAAGTCATTTGGGGGGGGGGGTTCGGGAGGGTGGGGGATTTAATTTAAAGGGTCGGGGGTGGGTTTTAGGGGGTTTTAATGTGCCGGTTTTGCGATTTTACGTTTTTTTGATTTTTCACGATTTTTCACGATTTTTCACGATATTTTACCCCCCCAAACGGCAACAATACGATTCCCTCCCCCTCCCAGCCGAAATTGATCGTTAAGACGATCGAGGACACGATTCACATCCCTACCAGCCAGTGCTCCTACCATGTGACAGGGGCCGGCCAATGGCATGGATACCCTGTCACATGGTAAGGGCAAAGGGCCATCGGCGCCATCTTTATGAGTGGCAGCCGACGGCCCAAGAACGGGAGATCGCTCCCGGGACCACCACTAGAGCACCAGGTATTTTAAAAATGTTTTGGGGGGATAGGGAGGGTGGTAGAAGTTAAGGGGTCATCTTTAAAGGGTCGGGTGGGTTTTTTTAATCGGGCCAGCGGCACCATTTTTGAGTGGCAGCCAAAATGGCACCGATGGCCCGAGAGCGGGGGATCGGTCCCCGTGCCCCCACTGGACCACCAGGTACTCGTAAAAAGTTTTGGGGGGGTTCAGGGGGGGGGGTGGGGGAAGGTAAAGGGTCAATTTTAAAGGGTCGGGCCTCACTAAAAAAAAATTAACGATGTGAATCGGAACCG
Organism: Rhinatrema bivittatum; assembly: GCF_901001135.1. NCBI lineage: Eukaryota > Metazoa > Chordata > Amphibia > Gymnophiona > Rhinatrematidae > Rhinatrema > Rhinatrema bivittatum. The sequence continues at coordinate 702,670,419 of NC_042616.1, forward strand.
ATTCCAATTCACATCTTCAGCGATCGGGCACATGATTCACATCTCTAATAGCAGTGGCATTTCCCTAAGTCAACTTGATTAATAGCAGTTAATGGACCTCTCCTCAAAGAACTTACACAAACCTTTTCTAAACTAAGCTACACTAATTGCACTATCCACATCCTCTGGCAACAAATTCCAGAGCTTTATTGTGTGCTGACTGAAAAAAAAAAAATTATACAATTAGTTTTCAATTTGCTACTTGCTAACTTCATGGAGTGCCCCCTAGTCCTTCTATTATCCAAAAGAGTAAATAACAAATTCACATCTACCTATTCTAGACATCTCAAGATTTTAAAGACCTCTATCATATCCCCCCTCAGCCGTCTCTTCTCCAAGCTGAACAGCCCTAACCTCTTTAGCCTTTCCTCATAGGGGAGCTGTTCGATCCCCTTTATCATTTTGGTCAACCTTCTCTGTACCTTCTCCAGTGCAACTATATCTTTTTTGAGATGTGGTGACCAGAATTGTACATATTACTCAATGTGCTGTCTCGCCATGGAGCAATACAGAAGCATTATGACATTTTCCATTTTATTCACCATTCCCTTCCTAATAATTTCTAACATTCCATTTGCTTTTTTGACTGCCGCAGGACAATGAGCTGACAATTTCAATGTATTATCCACTATGATGCCTAGATCTTTTTCCTGGGTGGTAACTCCTAATATTGAACCTAAAATTGTATAACTACAGCATGGGTTACTTTTCACTATAATGCAATACTTTGTACTTATCTACATTAAATTTCATCTGGGGCTGTGGAATTCAATCCCTGGATCACTTGCGGTGACCTATGGACTCCTCTCCCGGGGGATGCTGGGAGCAGTATGTAGATGAGCCTTCCGGTCCTCCTGTACTGCAAAGGGTGTGGGGCCTCTGGAAGCTGAGGCTATGGAATTCAATCCCTGGATCGCTTGTGGTGACTTCTTTTGTTTTGGCTAAAATAGACTCTTTTACTTCACCTTTTAACCATGCCAGTAATCATTTTGCCTTCCTACCACCTTTCTTAATGCATGGAATACATCTGGACTGCACTTCTAAGATTGTAATGTTAAACAATGTCCATGCCTGTTGTCCACTTTTAACCTTTGCAGCTGCACCTTTCAGTTTTTTCTAACTATCTTCCTCATTTTACCAAAGTTTTCCTTTTGAAAATTTAGTGGTAAAGCTGTAGATTTACATATTGTCCCCATTCCAGTCAATAATCCAAATTTGATCATTTTATGATCACTATTGCCAAGTGGCCCAACCACGGTGTCCTTTCTCACAAAATCCTGCTTTCCACTAAGAATTAAATCTAAAATAACTCCCTCTCTCATTGGTTGCTGAACCAATTGCTCCACGAAGCAGTTGTTTATTCCATCCAGGAACTTTATATTTCTAGCATGTCCTGATGTTACATTTACCCAGTCAATATTGGGGTTATTAAAATATAATAAAGAAAAAGGGGAAACCATCAAATATCTTTGTTTCCTCCATTTTGAAAGACTTTGAAATGCTGTGTCGGATGCTTTGGATGGTAGCCATGTTTCAAGATAAGTATAACAACTGTCTAGTATTTTTTAAATACATTTTTATATTTTGTTGTTTGTTTTTCCAGGCAACAGTCCCTACTGGTTTTGGATTTTGGCAATCTGTCCCTGACAAAGCAATTTTGCGAAACATCGTCCATGTTTGAATGATTGAGTAGTCCATGTGATGTGCATTTGAAATAGCAGATACACTGAAAGGTAGGGATGTGCAGACCAAAAGTTTATGTTCATAAGTCCATAAGTCGAAAGGGGGGGTCAATTTCGGTCAATATGGACATATGGAGAATTCCATAAGTTGAGTCTATGTCCATACGTGCACCAATTCCCTAAATAAAAATTTAAACCCCTCACCCTCCTTAATCCCCCCCCCCAAGACTTACCAAAATTCCCTGGTGGTCGAGCGGGGAGTCAGGACACCATTTCTGAACTCCTTTGCGAGGAGCACGTGACATCGGCGTCACGTCGGAGTGACGCTGACGTCACGTGATTCCCCGTGGGTTCGCTCCGGGACCCTCTTTGGACCCAAAAGGAACTTTTGGGTCCAACGAGGGCCTCCTGACCCCCCCAAGCTGGCCAAAAGTTCCTTTTGGGTCCAAAGAGGGGCCCGGAGCGAACCCGCGGGGAATCACGTGACATCCACGTCACTCCGACGTGACGCCGACGTCACGTGCTCCTCGCAAAGGAGTTCAGAAATGGCGTCCTGACTTCCCGCTCGACCACCAGGGAGTTTTGGTAAGTCTTGGGGGGGATTAAGGAGGGTGAGGGGTTTAAATTTTTATTTAGGATCAACAATCGCGATTTCCAACGTATTCAACATAGCTATGTTGAATAAGTTGGAAATCCGATCGTTTTCGCCTCATCACTTTTTTAAGTTAAAAAACAAAAATAAGTTGCGTTTTACCTATAAGTTCAAAACGAATGCACACCCCTACTGAAAGGCTTGCTGCCACCTTTTAGGCTAGCCTATCAAACAAAGATATTTGATTGTTCCCCCTTTTTATCTTTGGTTTGGTAATTGAAATCTCCCATTATTACTCCACTACAAGATTGGTTAGCTTCCCTGATTTCTCTTAGCATTTCATCATCTGTCTGACCATTTGGCCAGGTGGATGGTAGTATACTCCTATCACTATACTCTTAGTCAACACACATGGGATTTCTACCCATATAGATTCTACTGAGCATTTAGTCTCTTGCATGATCTTTATCCTGTTGGACTCTATACCCTACTGGACATAAAGTGCCACACCCCCACCAAGTTGATCCTCCCTATCATTGCAATACAATTTGTACCCTAATATAGCACTGTCCCATTGGTTATCCTCCTTCCACCAGGTCTCTGAGATGCCAATGATGTCTATCTCATCATTCACTGCTATAGACTCTAACTCTCCCCTCTTACTTCTTAGAATTCTGGCATTGGCATACAGACATTTTTTGTTTCTATTAAGAACCTGCTTTTCAGATGATAGGGATAATTTGGAATTCTTTAGCTCAGGTGATTCTTTACTTATAACTACATTTGCTTTTATTGGAACCTCTTTTGTTGGGATGTCCTAACTCTCCTGTTTCATTAGTATCCTTCAAAAATATATTCCTCTGAACCATGTACTGCTGAGTGACTGTTGGATTTCCCCCTTGTTCTTTCTCCTTTTTAAAAGTTAGCACCAGCAGCCTGGTTCCACTCTGGTTAAGGTGGAGCCCGTTCTTTCAGAAAAGTCTCCCACTTCCCCAAAAGGTTCCCCAGTCTTTACAAAACTGAATCTCTCTTCGCTGCACCCATTGTCTTATTCACACATTGAGACTCAGGAACTCTGCCTGCCTCTAGGTAGAGGTTATGGATTTCAGCTTTTACCTAAAATCCTAAATTTGGCTTCCAGAACCTCTCTCTCACATTTTCCTACATCGGTGCCCACATGTACCATGACAGTTGGCTCCTCCCAGTACTATCTATAATCCTATCTAGGTGACGCGTTAGGTCTGCCACCTTTCCACCATGCAGGCAAGTTACCAGGCAGTCCTCACATCCACCAGCCACCCAGCTATCAATGCAATAACTTGCAGATGTTTTAACATTAGTTATATGTGGAAAATTGTCATACAAGCAGTATTAATTACATTTTTCATTTACTATTTTTAAATACTTTCACATACCTCAGATATGCCTGATGTTGGTTTTTGTATATTATTGTGCCGACTGGCTTTGGTTTATGTGCAAATATTGAGTTGGTAATCGTCTTCCATTTTTTTTAAAGGCAATTCTACAATATGGTGCAGAGGTCATTTAAATCAATACGCCTCTTGTTTTCAAAAGGTTGAGACCACGGACACAAGAACAACCAGCAAGACACATTGAAAACTCTATTAATTTAATTTAAAATGAATACCCATGAACAATTGTGTCAAGTGTAAACATAGATTATGTTTAATATAGCAAAATCCTTTTATCTAAGCATATACAATGAGTACCACTATTCTTTAAAAATAGATGCTATATTATATATAAAAAAGATTATGTTATTAACTGCATTATAATATATGCATGGGCATCATTGACATTATGTTTCCACTTCTATCAATATATCAGCAGACTAATCACTGTGTTATGAACCCCGGCCATGGGCACCCATGGCTGGGTTCCCTGCTTACCTACTGCACCTCTCAGGTCCTCAGCGGCGATCTCCGTGTGGCTCTGGGCCGTGGTTGGGCCTTCCCGCAGCATTCTCCCCATGAGGCAAAACCTGCCGACCTACTCCTCCAAATATCGCCCCTTAGGTGCGCGCGCATGCAACGGGCTGGGATTTAAAGGGGCCATGGTGGGAAACCCCGGCCTGGCCCCCGAAGATGACGTTAGATGCCCGTGGTATTTAAACCCAGCTTGGATATCTGTTCTCTGCCTTGGCAACAGGTCGACTCGCTGAGTGTCTAGTTGCTGTGTTCTTCAGTTCCTGTGTTCCTGTTCCTGCGTTCTCCAGTTCCTGTGTTCCTGTTCCTGCATCCTCTGTGTTCCTGTTCCAGCTCTGCTTCTGCCTCCATGTTCCTGCCTTGCTTCGCTCCCGAGTTCCTGGTCCTGCTCCTGCTCCCTCTTTGGCTTGCTTCCCTGGTTTGACTTCGGCTTGACTTCTGGTTCTCTCTCTGTCTGCTGCCTGTTCTAATCCTTGGCTCATCCTTCTACTTTGATAGTCTTCAGTCTGCCCCGACATCTGGCCTGGATCTCCGTCTTGCACCGCTGCCGCCTGCCACAACCTCTGGACCATCTCTGTCTCTCCCACACTTCTGCCTGCCTTGACCCAGACTGTTCTTTGGATTCTTCATTGCCAGGAGACCCTCGCCTAAGTCCTGCCGGTCCCGGCATCCAAGGGCTCAACCTGCGGGGAGCGAGGGCTGGTGTAGGTGAAGGTCCTGCCCAGTCTCCTGGACCTGTACCACCTGCCAGCTATGAGTCCTGTTGTAGGCCTTCCTCCAGCGGATCCTTCCAGCACCCTAGCCGGTCCAAGGGTCCACGTTCATAACACATTATTACCGACGAAGAGTGGTATCAACCTCGTCTCAGCTCAAGGGTCCACATACGCAACATTTACTCTTTCGAAAAGTATAAAGACCAGGGGACACACAATGAAGTTCTTAGGTAATATATTTAACACTGATAAGAGAAAATATATTTTTACTCAATGCATAATTAAGCTCTGGAATTCACTGCCAAACGATGTGGTGAAAGCTATTAGTGCAGTTGCATTTTAAAATAGGTTTGGACAAGTTTCTGGAGGAAAAGTCTATTAACATTATTAAGGAGGAGTTGCAGAAATCCACTGCTTATTCTTGGGATAAGCCACTTGGAATCTATCTACCCCTTGGGATACTGCCAGGTACTTGTGATCTGGATTGGGCACTGTTGGAAACAGTTGATGGACCTTTGGTCTGACTCAGAATGGCAAGTCTTTTGTTCTTATGTTCTTTCCCAATGTACATCCCTAGTCCATATCTCATTCATAACATTCATTGAATCATTTCTCCATGATAGCAACCTTATTTAGGTCTGTCTGCCATTAGAGCTTGCCAATGTAAAATTATATTGCCTAGACTATGAGCACTTGTGTTCATAGCCTTCCAATTATTTCCCCTTGCCTTATTTATATTCCATATATCCTCATATCTCCTCCCTTCGTCTACCCATTTGCTCAAGGGGAGCAGATATGAGGCTTTATGAATACATCTCTTTTGAGTTTTTCTCCACAATCTTCATTTGTTTGTCTGGGTGAAAGCCCAAATCAATCAGGTTGCATCCGCTCTTCCCATCCCAGTTGAAACACCTGCCAAAATATGGTCTGAGTCATTCACTGTGGATTCTTTCCCCTTTCACAGAAAGATTCAGGTCATCACTACAGTATAACCTTTTATTGTTCCACATATAGCCCAGGTCCCAATAGGTGCCTGAATATTTGTATAATGGTTATAGGTACCATTTATTTTCTAGCACATAAAAATCTGTAAGTTATTGTCACTGGTGACCAAAGTATTAAAATGAATTGCATTCCTGATAAGCCATTGAATCTCTTTATTTCTCATTCTTTTTTCTTTTACTCTTCCATCCTTTTCCTGTGCCTTCCTCACAAAACCATCTCTTTAAATACTACTTTTCAAAATAATTATGAAAAATGATCTTTGTTCATTGGAATAGAAAACACAGTGTATATTAATAATAACTGTCTCTGAATTATAGGTCTATCTCCTCCAGAAGCACTGTAAACCTCACATAATTTAAGTTTTCCAGCTGGGTTACTATAATTTTAATTCCACTTTCACCTCTGCTGGGAATTCTCTTAGCACTTCTTGACATACCTGAATAATGAGCCTGTTACACCTGTGAAATAAACGTAATATAACCCATTGGCACCCCTGGGATATCTAGCATGACAGATGTTCAAGCATACTGTAAACTTATATGCAGACATAGTCTGCACTCTTTTTCTTCATATAATGCTGTCTAGGACACTTGTAGTAACATAGTAAATGATAATAGAAAAATAGCAAAATGGCCCATCTAGTCTTCCTAGCAAGAATTTTAAAATTGGTATAAAGCAATATGTTCTACTAGCAGGATCAGTCAAGCTCAACAATTTAATTATATTTCTGAAGGAATGATAGCATGTTTTTGTTAATTATGAAACAGAAATGTTCATATCAAAAAGTCCAAATGTAGCCCCATTTGAAAGCTTATATCAAAACATACTACCCACTTTGTTTAGCTGACCCTCTATATTTAGCCCTTCTCTCTTTTAAATAAGTGCACCTGCAGGGAACCCGAAGGCACATTTCTTCAGCTGCTGGGCCTGCTCTATGGAGTGCACTGCCTGTAACAGTAAGAAATGCATCTGTTTATAAAGTATTCCATAAATAGATTAAGGCCTTTTATTTTTCACAAGCTTTTAACACTGAACCTTAAGATTTTGTTTTCTTGAATTAATAACTTGATTGTGTATAATTGTTCCTATTTATTGCTTGTGATATAATATTGTTATATGTCAAAATCTCTAATCTGCTTAGAATGATTTTATTGAACCAGGCCTAATATAAGAACGTTCAAATAAATAAATAAATAAATAAATACCTACATATCTATCTATCTATCTATCTATCTATCTATCTATATATATATATAATGCACTATCATGAGGAATATCCAGGTTTGATACCAGAACCTGACATCTGTTTCTTAAGTCTGTCTGGGAATACTGCACAGATAGGGTGAAGGTGGGAAGGAATACTAGACATCATATCACAAGGACACCTACTTGCCAACCCTAGAGCGCACACATCCCAGGTCCTGGAGGGAGCCATGATATGCAACCCCTGGCTAAAAACTGTCATTGTGATAGCTGGATTGATGGGATGGGATCTATAAATGGAGAAAAAAAACATGGGTAACTATCAGTGAAGACTTATGGTGTTATAGCCCTGATAGTGACTGCTTCTGAATGTGCGAAGCCTAAAGGAACTAAAATAATCTGCCAAATTGAAAAAATACACATAAGAGACAGTCCTTGCTATATGAAGCTTACAGTCTAGTCAAGACAAACATAGAGAACAAAAGACCTTGGGAATTTCATTTCTTAAGAAAATGGTTAAAAATCAACAAGGCTGTGATCAGGAGAAATAGAGGTTAAGGTTTAAAAGCCACCTCAGAAAAGGTGAGCTTTTATACTGGATTTGAATAAGTGCAGAGAGAGAACATGATTCATCAATTCAGGAAGTCAGTACCAAGCATTTGGTGCATCAAGGTAAGAAGCATGGAGACAGGAGTTGGCGATAGGGCACTGATAAGAGTGACCAACTTGAAAGATGAACAGAGAGTTTATGAGGAGGGGGTTACCTGTTTTTCTTATATAGGTCTCATTCACTAGGCCGTGTTAGGTCATTTACTATGTGATAAATGGCCTAACTCAGAAATAAGATGAGGTATTTCAAACAACTCACGTGAATTTAACCCCAGCATCTGTGTATTTAAATGAGCTGATTACCAAACAAATGTATGCTAATCAGATCATAAATACCCTAAATGATGCAAATCAAATAATGGGCTTGCCAAAAAATTGCAAGCCACATTATTTGATCTGAAGTTAGCTACAATTGAAGTGTTAACTCCTCCTGGCAGAATCGGGACATTAAATGCATATCCAGATGCTCCTGGAGCCTTGTCTTAAAAGGGCTAGGAGCACTGAATAAGCCATCCCCCAAAAGTTGTCAAAAACTCCGGGGCTCTCCATAGATGCCCTGTCCCCCTTTCTGTCCTGTAACCTGTTGTCAAAATTTTTTAAAAATAAAATTAAACAATGGCACCAAGCCCTGCCTATCAAACCCCTACCCCTTTCCTTCAATCAAAAAATCCTGGCCTCAGAGGTTGGAAACCTCACCCCCTGACTTATTTATTTACTTATTTGAAACTTTTATATACCGGTATTAGTATGCATACATCATACCGGTTCACATCGTAACTAAAGGCAGAAATTACAATCAACAGGGAGGGGAAAACAAGGAGGATTATACAAAGAGCAGGGGGCATAGAAATTAAAGCATTAAAACTGTAACGAGCTATTTACAGGACTATATACAAATTTAAGCAGTTACTTACAGGAAAAGTCTAAGAGAGGGTTCAAAAGGGCAGGGGTTGGTGGGGTGGGGGAGGGGGGTGGATAAATTAGTCAGTGTAGAGGGGGGGAGGAGGTGAGGTTAGTCAGGGTAGGCTTGTTGGAAGAGCCATGTTTTAAGTTTCTTTCTGAACTTGGAGTAACATGGCTCCAGCCTGAGTGTGGTGGGGACTTCCCACTTATTCATTTAAAATGGCACTGTCTGACCTTTGCCTCTCAGAGAAAATTACCACAGCTTAGTGAATCAGCCCCTTAGACTGTTTATGAGTCAAGGATTCATTTCTCAGAGCTTTACCCTGCTACACAAAATGATACCTGTCCACTGTTAAAATCCATATATTATAACCCATCTTTGAGACTTTAAATCTTTTCCCTGAATATCTCCAATACTGCCAGCTGATCCATAGCTCTTCTTTGCCCCAAACATGAGGAGGTCTCAGGACCAGAATGCTCATATTGGGGCGGATTTTAAAAGGGTTACACGCGCAATATATGCGCGTAACCCTTTAAAACCGCTCCTGCGTGCGCAGAGCCTATTTTGCATAGGCTCGGTGACGCGCGCAAGCCCCGAGACGCACGTATGTCCTGGGGCTTTGAAAAAGGGGCATGGGCGAGCGCCGATCCAGGGGCAGTCCGGGGGCGGTCCAGGGCAGGGCCAAGGCCTCTGGCATGGCTGCCGTGCCGGGGGAATCGTGCATCGGCAGCCGGCCGGTGCGCGCGTTACACCTGCCAGAGGCAGGCGTAAATAGGACAACAAAGGTAGGGGGGGGATTTAGGTAGGGCTGGGGGGGGGGGGGCGGGTTAGATAGGGGAAGGGAGGGTAATGTGGGAGGGAGCGGAAGGAAAGTTGCCTCCGAGGCCGCTCCGATTTTGGAGCGGCCTCGGAGGGAGCGGCCTCGGAGGGAACGGGGAAGCCATCAGGGCTCTCCTAGGGCTCAGCGTGCGCAAGGTGCACAAGTGTGCAACCCCTTGTGTGCGCCGACCCTGGATTTTATAACATGCACGCGGCTACCCACGCATGTTATAAAATCGGGCGTAGATTTATGAGCGCCGGGTTGCACGCACAAATCTACGCGCTCCCGTAATTCTGAATATCCAGCCCATTATATTTAGGAATGTGCATTTGTTTGAAACAGATGGGTAAAACACAAAGAATGAGTTCATATTATTTTCATTTATGGTCCCCAAAAACAAATTTTGATGTTGATGACTTCTGTACTGTCTTATAAGCACCTCTCTTTTCAAGTATTGACTATTGCAATTCTTTACTCTTAGGTCTTCTGACTTATGCTATACGTCCCCTTCAGATTATTCACAATTTTGCTGCCTGTGTTGTGATCCTTCCCGCGAGGAGCGCAGGCAGGCTCTTACCCCACGCGGCCAGTCAGGCCGCTGACGCTGTTTTCTTCGCGGCAGGCCTGCCGCCGCCGCCGGGTCCCTTCCCGGCTGCCTCCAGCCCTGCGCGGCAGGGTCGGGCCACCGGGAGCTCCTTCAGGCGGCTGGGCCAGCTGCCACCGCTCCGGTGTTCCCCGACGCGCTGCAGGCTTCCCGGGGTCTTCAGCCGGCAGGGAGGCTGTCCCTGCCGGTGCTTGCAGTCTCTTCAGCTTCCTGCAGCCAGCTTACCTTTTCTGACTTCCTGCTTCAGCCTTCGCGGCTGGGAGCCGCTAGCAGCCTGCCACCTCTCCAACTTCAGAGCAGGTCTGCTCCGCGGCCTGCCTGACTCCCTTGGATTCTCCACCTGGTCGGGAGGACGCCCTCAGCTTCCAGCTTGTCTCTCCAGCTTCTTAGGGCGCGGGCGCACGCCCCTCTACTCCTCTTCAAGGGCCAGCCAGGTGTGGCCCCCTGCTGGCTCCTCCCTTGGCGTTGTCATCATCAGCCCTACTAAAGGGCTCAGTTTCCAGTCTAACATTGCCTTCGCAAGGAGTTGGTCACTCCTGGGACTCTACCATCCTTGCTCCAGGAGTTGTCCGTGTTCCAGCCTTCTGCAAGGTCCAGTGTTACTTGTTCTTTGTCGGAGCTCCTCGTCCTGTCCTGATGTCTGCTTGATGTTCCAGCCCTGATGTTCGCCTGTCCATGTTCCTGCCCTTGGCCTGTCTTCAAATACGATCCCATGTTCCAGTCCAGTTGATGCCTTTACCTTGCCTTCAGCTGCCGGTGTGCAGCAAACCCTGTTTCAGGCTGCTGGTGTGCAGCAAACCCTGCTATTCGCTGCCAGGAGTGCAGCAACCTGCTTTTACCCTGTTCCTGGATTTCCTGAAAGCTAGCACCTCGTTCCTGTTCTTCAAGATGTCCCGGTGCCTCGCGGCAAGCCATGTCGTGGTCCGTGACCAGCCCCGTGGGCGGGCTGAGTAGGGCGCTTCATGATGCAAGCCATGCACCTCGTTCCTGAGTCTGTGAGGAAGCCTTACCCTGTTCCTGAATCTCTTGAAAGCTAGCACCTCGTTCCTGTTCTTCAAGATGTCCTGGTGCCTCGCGGCAAGCCATGTCGTGGTCTGTGACCAGCCCCATGGGCGGGCTGAGTAGGGCACTTCGTGATGCAAGCCATGCACCTCGTTCCTGAGTCTGTGAGAAAGCCTTACCCTGTTCCTGAATCTCTTGAAAGCTAGCACCTTGTTCCTGTTCTTCAAGATGTCCTGGTGCCTCACGGCAAGTCATGTCGTGGTCCGTGACCAGCCCCATGGGCGGGCTGAGTAGGGCGCTTCGTGATGCAAGCCATGCACCTCGTTCCTGAGTCTCTGAGAAAAGCCTTACCTTGTTCTTGAACTCTCTGAAAGCCTGGTATCCTGCAGCAACCCCTGTCGTGGTCCGTGACCAGCCCCACGGGCGGGCTGTGTAGGGCGCTCCATGTTGCCAGTCTCGTACCTCGCCCTTGAGTGTCCTGTATGCATCATACCTCGTTCCTGAGTCTACGTCAGCACGTCCAGTACCTTGTCCCTGAGTCCACGTCTGCACTTCCAGTACCTCGCTCCTGAGTCTACGTCAGCACGTCCAGTACCTTGTCTCTGAGTCCACGTTGCACTCCCAGTACCTGTGCCTGAGTCTATGTCTGCACTTCCAGTACCTGTGCCTGAGTCTACGTCTGCACTTCCAGTACCTAGTTTCTGAGTCTCGTCTGCATCCATGTTCCAGTCCTCACTGCCCTGGCCTCCATCCGGCCTGCCGCTTCATGCCGTATCCTGCGGCAGGTCCGAAAGGGCTGGGAACGGTCGGAGGACTGTTCACAAGACCAACATAGCGTTGTTGGGTCTTCCGAAGCATGCAGGCCCGGAGGAGGGTCTGTCTTCCAGTCTTCACTCCAGCTTGCTTCCATCTAGCCCATGCTCGGGCATGCCACACCTCCCGCGGCACCTCTTCAAACCTCTCTGGCATCGAGCCGCAACCCAAGGGCACACACATCTCCCAGGAGTGGGATCGCTCTCCGAGCGCTCCGCAACAGCCTGTTTATTAATCAATACACCGGTTTGTGAACATATCACTCCCATACAGCGATTACTCCATTGGTTACCAATAACTTTTCACATACAATATAAATTAGCCACCATTATGCACTCCATCATCAATAATTTACTCTCATCATGGATTAATGCCATAATGAAATACACACTCTCACTAGAGCATTGTGATCATCCAACCAAAACCTTCTGGATATTCTTTCCCCAAAGATAGCCCACTTAGACAAAACCAGGGAACACACTTTCTCAATAGTAGGTCCGACCTTTTGGAACTCACTTCCAAAAGAGATTTGAAACTTGAAGGATCTCAAGTTTTTCAAAAAAGCCCTAAAGACTCATCTCTTTAAACAAGCTTATGAAGGTTAATATTATCTAATTTTTTAAGATTTTTTTTAATGATTTTATGATGGTTTATGATTTTTTTTGGTCTTATAATTTCCTATGTAATAGAGATGTGAATCGTGTCCTCGATCGTCTTAACGATCGATTTCGGCTGGGAGGGGGAGGGAATCGTATTGTTGCCGTTTGGGGGGGTAAAATATCGTGAAAAATCGTAAAATCGTGAGCCGGCACATTAAAACCCCCTAAAACCCACCCCGACCCTTTAAATTAAATCTCCCACCCTCCCGAACCCCCCCCAAATGACTTAAATAACCTGGGTGTCCAGCGGCGGTCCGGAACGGCAGCGGTCCGGAACGGGCTCCTGCTATTGAATCTTGTTGTCTTCAGCCGGCGCCATTTTCCAAAATGGCGCCGAAAAATGGCGGCGGCCATAGAACAACACGATTCCACGGCAGGAGGTCCTTCCGGACCCCCGCTGGACTTTTGGCAAGTCTTGTGGGGGTCAGGAGGCCCCCCCCAAGCTGGCCAAAAGTTCCTGGAGGTCCAGCGGGGGTCAGGGAGCGATTTCCCGCCGCGAATCGTTTTCCGTACGGAAAATGGCGCCGGCAGGAGATCGACTGCAGGAGGTCGTTCAGCGAGGCACCGGAACCCTCGCTGAACGACCTCCTGCAGTCGATCTCCTGCCGGCGCCATTTTCCGTACGGAAAACGATTCGCGGCGGGAAATCGCTCCCTGACCCCCCGCTGGACCTCCAGGAACTTTTGGCCAGCTTGGGGGGGGCCTCCTGACCCCCACAAGACTTGCCAAAAGTCCAGCGGGGGTCCGGAAGGACCTCCTGCCGTGGAATCGTGTTGTTCTATGGCCGCCGCCATTTTTCGGCGCCATTTTGGAAAATGGCGCCGGCTGAAGACAACAAGATTCAATAGCAGGAGCCCGTTCCGGACCGCTGCCGTTCCGGACCGCCGCTGGACACCCAGGTTATTTAAGTCATTTGGGGGGGGTTCGGGAGGGTAGGAGATTTAATTTAAAGGGTCGGGGGTGGGTTTTAGGGGGTTTTAGTGTGCCGGCTCACGATTCTAACGATTTATAACGATAAATTGTTAGAATCTCTATTGTATTGTGTTCCATAACGGTTTAAGACGATATTAAAATTATCGGACGATAATTTTAATCGTCGAAAAACGATTCACATCCCTACTATGTAACTTTTATTTGTGTTTTATTTTATCTGATATGTTTTATTTATATTAATTAGCCAACTATGAATGTTATGTTGTACCCCACCCTGAATGTAGGAAGGGTGGGGTAGAAATGTTTTAAAATAAATAAGTAAATAAATAGAGAAGTTCCACAAATGAAACACATAGTATTTGTCTCATTCATGCCTCCCATTCAAATCTATGGCTCTATCCTAATTAAATAAACAGGTGTAGGTAATATAGCAACCAGTTCTTGTCTGTGTGACCTTACAGCCTTGTCAAAGCTGAGTCAGAATAAGTTGGCAAGGAAACCACACATAAGAAAAATCACAGTGAATCATCATTCTTACTAGTCTATACCAGTTATCTGGATCAAATGGCACAGATATCCTTCTACTGTAAAGTATGAGCATGTAAAAGATGCTTCTCTATGTCTTGGCAGAGAAGGAAATACTAATATTAGCTTTCACAGTTTTTTAAAAAGCTTAGAAACTTTTGGATTTGCCACAAGTAAAGGGCTGCTTTTGACCTTCTCAGTGCTGCAGTGCGGTGATTTTACTCACTATGCCAGAAAGAGAAGCAGTGCTTTGCTGCATAATTTTGATTTTTCTCTTTACTGGGGGAGGATCAGGGTGGAAAAGAGTGTGGAGATTACAGTTGCAGCAATGGTAGTGATTTTTTGTCTCTGCCTGTCTGGATACTAGTGAGGTAAGCAGTGTGTACTCAGAGGCTGAAGAGAATAATTTTACTAGGTGCCAGTTTTTTTGGCTCTGTTAGTGTTTAACAGTTTTTTTTGTGTATGGAGTCAATCAGCACTAGTGCACACAGCACAGCACCCATAATCTGTATATGTGTGTGTGTGTGTGTGTGTGTGTGTGTATGTGTGTGAGAGATAGAGAGAGAGACAGATAGACAGACAGACAGTGGGGGTACAGTTATAGTATCATTAAATTCATTTTCAATCCCCAAACCCCCAGTAGACAGTTCACTTCAACAAATTCCATCTTATGAAGATGAGGGAGAGGAGGGGATGTTGACAGGTTTGGCAGCTTTGACAGAGGCAGCAATAAAAATGCAGACATGTACCTAAATAGAAGAAGTACTTCTTAGGTCCAGAATTTCAGGAGAGGAAGACAGCTCAACATAGAGGACAGTGAAGTTTTGAGAGCATGTGCCACCATCACCTGTCCTCACTCTGTTGTTTTGGAGCAGAGTGAAAAGTTGGGATAGTCACCAATACAAATAGTAACAGAGAAAAGGCATGGAGCAGCAGAAGTAAAAAATCCCAAACCAGCTGCACACTCCTCTACATAGGAAATGGAAATAGTGTTTTTGTTTTTTTACTATTTATTTATCATTTATAATTAATTTACGAGCATTAATTTGCAATACAAAACAATCTATGAGTATGTTGTTCCTACCTTGGACCTGAGGCTTCTAGCCCTGTTGGTGAAGAGAGAGGAGCTCTGTTCTCACCTGGGGAAATATCTTTGAACCCTCCGGTCCCATGACCATCGCTGCTAGCCACTCCTTCAGGCGTCGCCGACAACGCTAAGGCACCAGGTGATGATCTCACAGCGCAGCCTCAGCTGGATGGAGCTGCTGGCATTCTGCCTGATTGGGTGCTGAATTCTTTTGCCGTTCATCAGCCAGGGGCTTCCATGGAGAGAGGAGTGGTTAGTGGAGTTGTCTCCCCAGTTTTATCAAAGGGGAGCATCTGTGCTGCTGGAATCGGAGCTGGTGCTGTTCAGCCCCCTTTGGAGATTTTAAAACCAGCTGTGGTTACTCTTGAGTCCCTTTGCTACTTAATTTCAGGTATGTCTTCTACATTCAATGAGTAACCCCAGCATTTAGAGACTGTCTCTAAAAAATTGGACTCAGTTGCACTGGACCAACAGCAAATTCTTCAGGAACATTCTTCTTCCATTCAGGTTCTGGGGAATGATATTAAATGCCTCCAGGCTTCTAAAGCTGCAATTATTTGTGAGCATATGTCTTCCTTGAGAAGGATGGAATCTATGGAACATTTTCTGAGGCATTTTAATTTACGTTTGTTGAATTTCCGCAAGGTTCTTGGTGAATTACCATTAATTACCTTTATAAGATACATGGTTGAAGTTTTAAAGATTTCTTCTGATTTGTCTGAACATTTAGAAAATTCCAATGTGGAAGTGACTGAAAGATTTACTCTGCTTGTGTCTTTTTTTTCTGAGCAGGATCTAAGCCTTGTTATGAGATATTATTTTAAGAGCTTAAATGTTCCCTTTCTTGGTGGCATAGTATGAGTTTATCCAGATCTTGCCAGAGTTACTCAATTGCGTTACAAATCTTTATTGGATATGCATCCTGAAGTTTCCACCTTAAGTGCAAGTTTCTTGTTACGATATCCTTGTAAATGTATAATCAAGTTGCAAGATAATACTTATATTTTTTTTTGTCCAGAGCAGTTGAGGGAATTCTGGAATGCTAGAGTGACAGTTCCTGCCATTCATTTGTAGAATTCTTGAGCCATGTTGTAATATATGGGATGTCTCACACTGCATTTCTAGATTTATATCTTACAATTGTCCTCCTCTTTTTTTCTTCCTCCCCCATCTTAGTTTCTTCTACGATGGATGAGAGATTGATATGTTTTCTTTTTTTTCCTTTTAATGTTATTTATATTAAGAAATTTCTTAATTTGTTCTCTCAATTTCCATAACAAAGTTTTACTTTGTTATAACTTGTAAAGATCAATAAAGATAAAGATTTAAAAAAAACTGTAAGAACAGAGCAACAGAGCAAAAAGAGTGGCAGCAAGGCCCCAACATATACTGCGAGAACTGAGGAAAGAGGAAGAATGGCATCAAAACTTCCAAAGTGTAGAATGTGGGGAATCACAAAGAAATATGAAACGGACAAAGGGAATCAAAAATAGTTGTATGAACAGGTCAAGGTAGTAAAGGCAGAACCAATAATGGCATGAATATCCACAAATGAACTGCAAAGCAGCAAAATAGTACCTGAAATGAAGTACCAGGGGCAGGTAGAGAAATAATAGTGGCAAGTTTAGACAGCAAGGCATAATACCAGAGGAGGGAGAAGAAACTCATATGTTTTTTCTTTTTTTTTATTATGGGGCCAAAACATCTCAATATAACCAAGAAAAAAGCAGGATGGAATAGCTAGGCAAGGATTATAGAAGGCTATAAAAAAAACCCAGTAAAGTAAAATAAAGTACAGAACCAAAAAATATGTGAGGTGGAAGGAGTAACTTGTATTTTTTATTTTTTCATATTTTTATTTAGGGGACAAAACACCCCAGTATAACCAACAAAGAAACAGGGTGGATTACCTACGCTGAGATATTAGAGGAGTACTGCAAAACAGTAAGGTAGAGAACCAGAAAATAGGTGTAGTGAGAGAAAAAAAATTGTATTTTTTTTTCTTTTTTCACATTTTTATTTTGGAGTAAAAATACCCTAGTGCAACAAAGAAAGAATTAGGGTAAGAGAATTAAGCTGGAATCCAAGCAACAAACAACACAGAGGCATCAATATCCTCTAGGTCCAATCCTGTTGTGGTACCAGACTATGTCTGTCTGGAATAAATTAGAAAGATTAGAGGTTCTTTTCATAAATCAGTAATTGGCCAAAAACTATGTTCAGGATTGGGAAATTTGTAAGGTTTTGCTACTCAATTCGATTAAAGATCCTTTATAGATCTTGGGATATTAGGTCCAATGGGCTTGATATTGTGAAAGTACTTGAGCGTATATGAATGTGCGTATGGATGAATGAATGTCATGTGTTTATGTTAATGCTTTGGCATTATTTAAAAAAATGAAATGTGTTACACTTGGATACATTGTGGTTTGAATTTTATTAATGCTATTGGTTTTCTGCGTGGTTGACTGAAAAAAACCCAAGGTGGTACATCAGTGGCATGGCAGCTAGGCAGAGTAGCAGTAAGACCCCCAAGTGCTTTAAGTCATCTTGCCACTCTCATGGAAATTCTGGAAAGCCCAGCAAAGGCAGATTAATTAAACATTAACATTTCTACCAACTCTAGCATCAACCTTGAATGAGGGCTCATGATGTCCTGTACCATTGAAAAGACACATTTACTGGGCACTTTGGTTGGTGGGCAGGAAAGATAACTTGTCTGTCCAATATGCCAATACATCTGTGTCCATGACCCCAACAAGCTCTGTTAGACACAGAAATTAATGCTGTGGTCTTCTTTACTGGTGTTGAGAGAGAGTCTCTCTTGCCAGCAACTTCAGCTATGGCCTGTGTTAGGAGAGTTGGTTATCTGGGGCTCAGGGTTGCCAACCGGCTCCAGCTTTTCAGGACAGGTTGATCCCGTTCTGGTTTTACTCCCCTGCATGCAGATACTTATAATCTTGATTTTGTGAGGGAATGCAATAGGTAAATTAGAATAAGTCCCAGCATGCAATAAGGTAAAACCAGGACTGTATCAACCTATCCTGAAAATCTGGAGCCAGTTGGCAACCTTAGTGGAGATGTGGCATGTTAAGGTGGAGGAGGAAATAGTAGCTGACAAGGTCCTGTTCCAGCTTCCACTATTCTCTGGGGTAGCCACACTTTCCTGCATGACATTACCACCGTTCCTCTGCCTCTGGTGCTACTGTTTGTCCTTCATGTTCGTGAGACACTGGGATTGAAGGGTAAGATTCAATTTCATGCATGGATCACAAAGTGTGGGAAGCATGTAAGTATTTTTTTCTGTCAGAGGTTTCAGTCTCACTTGCATCTACTGCTGCAAGAAGTCATCAAACTGCAGTACCTCTGCTTCCATTTCCTTTTGCTCATAGAAACCCTTTAACTTTTACTACAGAATATTTACTATGGGGATGACTCCATTAAGTGTGGTGTATCTGGAACTCATATTTCCATGGCATTATTGAAGGACTTTAGTATTGTGCTGCGGATGGGAGAGAGCACCAGGGGGTTCTCTCCAGCACGGGATGAGATGTGTGCCCTTGCGGTGAAACGTCCTTACCCTGAGCCTCGACTGGACCTGCACTCTTCCTTGAGACCACCAACACAATGGTGGCCTCTGAATGGTCCTCCGACCATTCCAAGCCCTTTCGGACTGCCGCTAGGGAGCATCGGGAAGCAGAAGGCCAGACAAAGGACAAGGCAGATGAAGACATTGGACATGGCAAGGCAAACGAAGACATCGGACATGGCAAAGCAGATGAAGACATCAGGATGTTGCAGGACAATGAAGACTTGGAAGTAAACGAAGACTCTAAGGTCAGTACCGAAGGGCGCCCTCCACAGCCAATCAAGGCCAGGCGCGGACCACACCTTGGACTGACAAGACAGAGTTCATTCGAGCACAGAGGCAAACTCATCTTGGAGATAGCCGAAGGCTCAGACATTGAGGGTGCCGAAGGCTCAGACATCAAGGGCGCCAAAGCTCAGAAGTTGAGGACGACGAAGCTCAGACATGGAGGATGACAAAGCTCAGATGCGGAGGACAACAAAGCTCAAACGTGGAGGACGATGAAGACTCAGACATTGAGGATGATGAAGGCTCAAGAGTTGAGAATGATGAAGGCTCAAGAGTTGAGAACACCGAAGGCTCAGACGTTGAGGATGCCGAAGGCTCAGACGTTGAGGACGCTGATCCGAGATGGCACTCAGATAGGACGAGATGAATCCTCAGCAGCGTCTGATGGAAAGGCCCACCAGCACCCTACACACCACAGCCCGGGTGGTCATGGACCACTGGGCCACTATGCGCCCTACCAGACCAGCTGGGCTGGTCACGGACCACGAGGGATGGGTCAGAATGGAGCTGAAGACATCTGGAACAACTTGGAGACAGGAACATCAGGGAAGAAGAAGCCATCAGGAGAACATCTGGAACTAAGACAATGACAAGAGACCAAGGAATGAAGAACATCTGGATGAAGAATTGGGATCCCACATGGAACAGAGTGCCTAGGAGGAGAACAGACGTGGAGCCCTAGGGAGGAATTACTCCTTGCAAAGGCAAAGCTAGAATGATGGTGAAGCCCTTTTGTAGGGCAGAAGGAATGACTCCCAGATGACATCAGCAGGTGGAGCCAGGAGGGCCACTCCCACACTGGCCTTTGAAACCAAAGAAGAAGCGGTGGCCCCGCACCTAAGGAGAGGAAGCAGGAGTAACAGCAGGACCCTGGACCGTGGCCCTGCTGAGAAAGAAGAAGCTGAAGCAGGAGCTGGGTCATGCAGGCCCCGATGCTGAACCGGCGGCAACCTGCCACTTAGGAGAAAATCCGGGGACAGCTCCTGCTGCAAGAGGACCCCAGGGACTGCGGCCTCCGGACCGCAATGAGGAAGACGATGTCAGCGACCTCCAGGCCACGGGACAAGCCGAAGACCATGGCTCCCTGCCAGTGAAGGAGACAGGCACAGCCTCGGGCAGCCACAGGAGCGGCAAGATGGCAACCTCAGGACCGCAGAGGCAGGACCGGAGCGGCTCCATGCCATAAGGAAGATCCCCGGTGCGGCTCCTGCCACGCCGGCACAATGGCGGCCTCCTGCCGCTGCAGGAAATCCCAGCATGGCTCCTGCCATGCCAGCCAGATGACGACAGAGGTCAGGCCAGGCTGGCCGAAGAAAAAGTGAGAGCCTGCTCGCGGCAGTGCCGCGAGCAGGATTGCAACATTTAAGATTTGTATCAGCTGCTCATCACTACACAGTCATGATGTTCCAGAGGGCATCCATACCAATCTGTGTTTCCTCAGACAGATCATGAATGGGTTTTGAATTCTTCCTGCTTCTGATGGAGAAGTTACCCACACTTTTTGCTTCAATGAAAATGTCTCATTATTTTCCTGCACCTCTGTATCAAGTCTGGAATCCTGTGATTCTTGGACCCTAGCCCCAGAGCATCCCTCACTGCCAGATGCTCAACAATATAAAGCAATGGATCTCCCCAAAGCCCCATCTTCCATTGCTCTTATTTGACTCTGTCACAAAAAAAAAAAAACAACCTCCATGAAGATTCCTGCATTTCTGATCTAACTGAAAATCCTGAAGCATCTTTCTTCTGGCTGTTAGGAAATTGCATGAGGTAAGAGGGCTATCCATCAACTGGGTACAGCACAGCCAACCTGCAACCTGATGCTAGGTTCCTGCTACAGTTGCTTCCTGCCCCTGCCTCGGCCAGGTCCCACCAATGTATCATCAGGGGGAGTTAAGCATGAGTAGTGTTCATACTGGTCCATATGTTACTGGTGAGATTTTTATTTTATTTATTTTATTTAAGGTTTTTTTATACCGGCATTCATGAAAGCGTTCACATCATGTCGGTTTACATGAAAACAGGGGAGTGAAGAATACAACCAATAACATAAATAAACGTGATGAAGAGATGCAGTTACAATTAACAGGGGCTAATAAACTGGGAGGAGGAAGTAAAGAGAAAAGATTAGGTTAATTATAAACAATAGTACAGTATATATACACTAGAGATGTGAATCGTGTCCTCGATCATCTTAACGATCGATTTCGGCTGGGAGGGGGAGGGAATCGTATTGTTGCTGTTTGGGTGTGTAAACTATCGTGAAAAATCGTTAAAATCGTGAGCCGGCACACTAAACCCCCCTAAAACCCACCCCCGACTCTTTAAATTAAATCCCCCACCCTCCCGAACCTCCCCCAATGCTTTAAATTACCTGGGGATCCGGCGGTGGTCCAGAACGGCGGCGGTCCGGAACGGCCCCCTCAATAGAATCGTGTTGTCTTCAGCCGGCGCCATTTTTCAAAATGGCCGCCGCAAAATGGCGGCGGCCATAGACAAAAACAATTCAACGGAGGAGGTCGTTCCGGACCCCCGCTGGACTTTTGGCAAGTCTTGTGGGGGTCAGGAGGCCCCCCCAAGCTGGCCAAAAGTTTCCTGGGAGTCCAGCGGGGTTCCGGGAGCGATTTCTTGCGGGGAATCGGAACCCCCGCTGAACGACCTCCTGCAGTCGATCTCCTGCCGGCGCCATTTTCCGTACGAAAACGATTCGCGGCAAGAAATCGCTCCCGGAACCCCGCTGGACTCCCAGGAAACTTTTGGCCAGCTTGGGGGGGCCTCCTGACCCCCACAAGACTTGCCAAAAGTCCAGCGGGGGTCCGGAACGACCTCCTCTGTCGAATCGTTTTTGTCTATGGCCTCCGCCATTTTGCAGCGGCCATTTTGAAAAATGGCGCCGGCTGAAGACAACACAATTCTATTGAGGGGGCCGTTCCGGACCGCCGCCGTTCTGGACCACCGCCGGATCCCCAGGTAATTTAAAGCATTGGGGGGGGGGGGTTCGGGAGGGTGGGGGATTTAATTTAAAGGGTCGGGGGTGGGTTTTAGGGGGTTTTAGTGTGCCGGTTTTCCTGCCCTCCCCCTGCCCCCGATTTACGATTTTTTAACGATAAATCAGGGGAATTGGTATTGTATCGTGGCCCTAACGATTTTTTGACGATTTAAAATATATCGGACGATATTTTAAATCATCAAAAAATGATTCACATCCCTAATATACACAGTCCGAAATATACAGCTGCTGAGAGGAGTCTTTAATGGTGTGGCGTATTAAGTAGAGCTCAGGAACGCTTGCCTAAACAGCCATGTCTTGAGTCTTTTCCTAAAGGTTAGGAGGCATGGCTCGTTTCTGAGATCTGGTGGGATGTCGTTCCATAACTGTGGGCCTGCTGTGGAGAAGGCTCGGTGTCTTAAGGTACTGTGATTAGTGGTTTTAGTAGGTGGAATAAGGAGGCATCCTTTGTAGGCTTCTCTTGTTGGTCTTGTGGATATGTGTGGACGAATAGGAATTTGTAAGTCAATTGTGGTATGTTGGTGAATGATTTTGTATATTAAGGTGATGGATTTATAAATTATTCTGAAGTGAATTGGTAACCAATGGAGATCTTTTAGGACTGGGGAGATATGGTCTCTCTTCCTGGTGTTAGTTAGAAGTCTCGCTGCTGCGTTTTGGACCATTTGGAGCGGTTTGGTGTAGGAGGAGGGGAGGCCAAGTAAGGTAGAGTTACAATAGTCCAATTTAGAGAATATGAGAGCTTGGAGGATGGTTCTGAAGTCTTTAGTGTGGAAGAGGGGTCTTATCCTTT
This sequence comes from Rhinatrema bivittatum, assembly GCF_901001135.1. Lineage (NCBI taxonomy): Eukaryota > Metazoa > Chordata > Amphibia > Gymnophiona > Rhinatrematidae > Rhinatrema > Rhinatrema bivittatum. The sequence goes on from NC_042616.1 coordinate 702,693,235, forward strand.
TTAAGACTTGCAGCTTGTAGAAGCAGTCTTTGGTTGTTTTGTTGATGTGGGCTTTGAAGTTTAGTTTATTGTCGATTAGCTCACTTAGATCCCTTACTTGAGTGGTTTGTAGGTTGGTTGGAAGACAAGTTGGAAGATTATTGTTCTCAGGAGAAATGAGTAATAGTTCTGTTTTAGTGGAGTTAAGTACCAAATTTAGGCTGTTAAGGAGGCTTTTTATTTCTTGATGACAGGACTCCCAGAATTTGAGTGTTTTTGAGTATGATTCTTTGAAGGGGATCAGTATTTGTATGTCGTCTGCGTATAGAAAGTGTTTTAAGTTGAGGTTGGTGAGGAGTTGACAAAGAGGAAGGAGGTAAATATTAAAGAGCGTAGGGGATAAGGAGGAACCTTGAGGGACTCCAATGGTCGAGTCGAAACGTGATGATTCTTTGTTCTGGATTTTAACTTTATAGCCTCTGTTGGTGAGAAACGATTTGAACCAGGCGAGTGCCAATCCAGATATTCCTATCGCTGCTAATTGGTTTAAGAGGATAGGGTGATTAACAGTATCAAAGGCTGCTGAAAGATCCAGGAGGACCAATAGAAAGGATTGGCCTTTGTCAATGCCAAGAATAAGGAGGTCTGTGAGGGAGGTGATGAGGGATTCTGTACCTAGATTCTTGCAGAATCCATATTGCGAAGCGGATAGGAGTTTGTTATCTTCAATGTAGTCCGACAGTTGGGAGTTCACCAGCCTTTCCATAATCTTGGCTATGAAAGGAAGATTGGCTATTGGGCGGTAATTGTTAAGGTCATTTGGATCCAAGTTGGTTTTTTTTAAGAGTGGTTTGAGTGAGGCTTGTTTGAGGTCTTCAGGAAAGGAGCCTTGAGAGAGTGAGCAGTTGATGATGTCTGCCAGTGTTTCGGATATGGTGTCTGGGATTGAGAGGAGAGGTTTGGTAGGAATATGGTCCGTTGGGTGCGAGGATGGTTTCATTCTTCTAAGGATAGTTTGGAATTCGGCAGCGGAGGTAGGTTCGAAGATTTCGAGGTGAGTGTTTTTGGTGTGAGGCAGTAGAGACGATGGTAGTGGGGCGATTTTAGAAGGAAGTTGAGTAAGAAGATTCGTGATTTTATTTTGAAAAAATAGTGCGAGTTCTTCAGCTTTAGCTTGAGCTTGGTTACTAGGGCACTCTGGTGAGGGTACTTGGGTGAGGGTGGAAACATAGTTGAAGAGGGCTTTAGCGTCAAAGACCAAGTTGTGGATTTTGGAAGCATAAAAGTCTCTTTTTGATTTGTGGGTGGAGGCCTTGTACTGTTGAAGCGAGAATTTGTAGGCAGAGAGTGTGTTGGGATTTGGGGTTTTTCGCCAGTTGGATTCCTTTTGTCTTAAATTTTGTTTGAGCCTTCTGAGATTGTTAGTGAACCATAGCTGTTTTTTGGAGGCGTTTGGGTGGGATTTTTTGTTGTTGTTAGAGGGCAGAGCTTGTTGGCTATGTTTTCTGTGATTGTATTCCAGGAGCGTAGGCTACCCTCCTCTGCCTTAGCCAGATGTACCTGGATGTGACTATGAAACTGGTTGTAAAAGATAGGTAAAACCTGCCTATTAAATGTAGTCTTGGATGGCCCTTTGCAATTGGGGGCAAACAAGTGTAGAAGATGCTTAATGCCCAGCTTCTCCATTCTCTGCAGGGGCTGATCATCCAGGGCAATCATTTCCCACATGCATCTCATTACTACTTTTGAATCTTCCTCCCTCTTTCCCCGGTATAGTGATACAGAACACCACCCCAGTTCCTCTATCATGGATTGCCATTTCATATGCATGGCAGGCACCTGCTAGCCTGCCACTTGACTGGTGGAATGGCTTGTAGGATGAGCTTGGTGAAAAATCTTCCCATTTTCAACCCCTTTCCTATGGCTTTTGCTTTGAGTGGCAATGCCAATGGTAGCAGCTGCTGCTTCTGCCTATTGTGCTGCATATCATTTTATTTATTTATTTAACTTCTTTTACTATACCGACACTCAAGACCAGGTCTTATCGTACCGGTTTACATTAGAACAAGGGGAAAAAACCAATTAACGTATAAGTGGAAATGAGAAGTTACATTAAAACAGGGAGAGTAAAAACATGGATGTCGGAAGATAGGACAGAATTAAGTAATCAAACAATAAGTTAACAAAAATTCCAAACTATAAATTAACATAAAACAATAAATTAGTAGTACAGAAACATGGATTATAGTCAGCGGAAATATACATGGAAATATATATATATGGAAATATATACAGCTGAAATATACATGGTATGTCAAATGGGAGGAGTGGTGGGGGTGAGGGGAAAGGGTGGGTTGAGGTTGCGGGGGGAGAAGGGAAAAAGGTAGGGAGTGCGGGGAGGGAGAAGGGTGGGTTGGAGGGTGAGAGAGAGTTGGTTAAAATGGAATCCTTCAACGATAGGCTTGTGTGAACAGCCAGGTTTTAAGTTTTTTTCTGAAGGTTAAATGGCATTGTTCCTGGCGTAAGTCTTGAGGAAGCGAATTCCAATGTAGGGGACCTGCTGTCGAAAATGCTCGCTTGTGGATGGAGTTGTGAACTGATGATTTGTTGGGACGGGCCATGAGCTTACTTTTGTAGGCAGTTCTTATCGGTCTTGATGATGTATGTAGTTCCAGAGGGAAGGTGAGTTGGAGAGAGGATTGTTGGTAGACCGATTTGTGGATGATAGTGAGAGCTTTGAACAGTATTCTATGTTGAATAGGGAGCCAATGTAAGATTTTTAGGATAGGTGTGATGTGGTCCTTGCGCCGTGTGTTTGTAAGGATCCTGGCCGCTGCATTTTGCAGCATCTGTAGAGGTTTGGTCGAAGAGGCGGGGAGACCGAGTAGAAGAGCGTTGTGCCCTAGTACCTTCTCTCAACTGAAAGCCTTATTGCAATGATGAATAAAATCAGCAAAACAATGGTCATTCCTAACTTTGAAGGGTCTCCACACAAGGCATGTCTTACACAATCTCTTCGCTGTATCCTTGGGAGCTGTTGCTGGCATTGGAGTTGAGGTTGAGCATAGGCCATGAGGAAAATGGCCAGAAAGTATTGCTCATACTCTTACCTGCATTGTCTGCTTTTCCTGGGGATTGTTCTCATGACTGTCAATATTATCTCTCTCCTTTTTATCACCTCACTGGAGGCTAAGACACTACGGATTATATCTCTCAAATTTTCTTCAGCTTCTAGCTCTTCAATAGCTTCTGAGTCAGGAAATCCCAGACAAGATTCTTCCTCAGAATTAGTTATTGAAAATACTGCTCTCATTAGCTCAGAAACAGTAACCATGAAGGAGCACATTACTGGCTTTGGGTGTTGAACTTCTGCTGCTCCTGTCCTTGCCCCTGCCCTACTCATGCCAGCCTCCAATGGCTCTCCCACCTTTTGCCACTACTTCAAAACAAGAGGGAGAGGAACAAACAGCAGTAGCATATTATCTCCCAATTTCAATTTCTTCTGGCTTCAGCTGTTTTCCACTCCTAACTTTCTGTAGCTAAAATTCTCTTTTAAGTTTAAGGGCAGGACTCCCTTTTTTTTCATTGCTACTAGTATTGCTTGTGCTTCTTACAAACTGGACTGGCTCTGCAACACCCAATATTCTATTCCTGCCATTCCCTCCTCTGTCCTTTCCTTTCAGTGTCATGATGGAATTTGAAGTGCTTACTGGGGGTTTTGATAGCATAGTAGAATTTCTTAATACTTTATTAACATTCACAGTACCATTCTAGCACTGAATGAGTATGTCCTTCATAAACACTCAATCTAGTTCACAGACTGAGATGTTGTCAGTGTTACTAACCAGCCAAACAGAGGACCTGATTTACTAAGGCTTTTCTTCCATTGTTTCTATGAGAAAAATGTTTAGTAAATGAGACCCAGAGTTTGCAGCTTGCTAGTGCAGAAACTCAGCCTTCATTTATCTAGGGCTATCCCTCACAGTCAGGCTGATGCAGGAAGCTGAGCATTAGAACTATGTGCTACAAATCAGCACACAGTTTCCCTAATGCTCAAGCTACTTTATTTTTTTAATCCCCAATGCAGTAAGCTAATATTATGCTAATGCACTGAGAGTTAAAGCAATGGCACAGACAGATATAAGCTTTGGTGAAGATACTTTTTGTTGTGCAAAATGCATCGATAAAACAATGAAATGATAAAATAGTTTTTCATCTAACAGCTTTTGAACAGCAGAGTTGAATAAAGCACAATATTTGAAGTTCAGTCTTGCCAGAAACCTATCTAGTGATAAAAAAAGATCAGAATTTCCATCTAGAAAAATTGATTCATACCAATTTTTTAAAAAAAAGGGTACACTTTCTAAAAAACAAGACCCTGACGCAGCCGCTGTGTGAAACTCGGCCAGAGTTGGGCTCAGTTTAAATACATGTGCCAATAAATATCTTCAAGCTAAGGTGACTGGTCTGTCTTGCTTCTGTTTACCCACAGTTTTCCTAATGAGCAAGCTACTTTATTTTTTTAATCCCCAATGCAGTAAACTAATGTTATGCTAAATATGGCATTGGGAGTTAAAGCAATGGCACAGACAGAAAAAATGTGTGTTCAGCACAGGCTGAACGCACATTTTAACTTAGAAGGAGAGAGGGAATGAAGGAGCCATCATGCAGTGCTAGGAGTCAGGAATTAAAATGAAAGTTTTTCATATTGTTTCCCTTTAATTAAAGTCAGGTGTAGAGGGAGGTGGAGGCCTTATGGCTGAATATAACATTGCCACTGTTTAAAACAGGAAAAATGTAGCAGCTGGTAATTTTAATTCCTTTTAAGTTTGGCTGGGAATTTTTTTGTATTTATTAGTAGGGATGTGAATCGTGTCCTCGATCGTCTTAACGATCGATTTCGGCTGGGAGGGGGAGGGAATCGTATTGTTGCCGTTTGGGGGGGTAAAATATCGTGAAAAATCGTGAAAAAATCGTGAAAAATCTAAAAATCTAAAAATCGCAAAACCGGCACATTAAAACCCCCTAAAACCCACCCCCGACCCTTTAAATTAAATCCCCCACCCTCCCGAACCCCCCCCCCAAATGAGTTAAATAACCTGCGGGTCCAGCGGCGGTCCGGAACGGCAGCGGTCCTGGAACGGGCTCCTGCTCCTGAATCTTGTTGTCTTCAGCCGGCGCCACTTTGCAAAATGGCGCCGAAAAATGGCGGCGGCCATAGACGAACACGATTGGACGGCAGGAGGTCCTTCCGGACCCCCGCTGGACTTTTGGCAAGTCTCGTGGGGGTCAGGAGGCCCCCCACAAGCTGGCCAAAAGTTCCTGGAGGTCCAGCGGGGGTCAGGGAGCGATTTCCCGCCGCGAATCGTTTTCGTACGGAAAATGGCGCCGGCAGGAGATCGACTGCAGGAGGTCGTTCAGCGAGGGTTCCGGCGCCTCGCTGAACGACCTCCTGCAGTCGATCTCCTGCCGGCGCCATTTTCCGTACGGAAAACGGCGCCGGCCATACGCGTATGGCCGGCGCCGTTTTCCGTACGAAAACGATTCGCGGCGGGAAATCGCTCCCTGACCCCCGCTGGACCTCCAGGAACTTTTGGCCAGCTTGTGGGGGGCCTCCTGACCCCCACGAGACTTGCCAAAAGTCCAGCGGGGGTCCGGAAGGACCTCCTGCCGTCCAATCGTGTTTGTCTATGGCCGCCGCCATTTTTCGGCGCCATTTTGGAAAATGGCGCCTGCTGAAGACAACAAGATTCAGGAGCAAGAGCCCGTTCCGGACCGCTGCCAGTTCCGGACCGCCGCTGGACCCGCAGGTTATTTAACTCATTTGGGGGGGGGTTCGGGAGGGTGGGGGGATTTAATTTAAAGGGTCGGGGGTGGGTTTTAGGGGGTTTTAGTGTGCCGGCTCACGATTCTAACGATTTTATAACGATAAATCGTTAGAATCTCTATTGTATTGTGTTCCATAACGGTTTAAGACGATATTAAAATTATCGGACGATAATTTTAATCGTCCTAAAACGATTCACATCCCTATTTATTAGGCCATAGAAGGGGGTGTAGCGCTAAATCCTGAGAGGCAGTACAACTGAAGCTCAGTGCCCTGATCGCGCTGGAAACTTTTCTCCACCTCTAACCTGGAGTAAAGTTTCCAGCGTTAAGAAAATCTTAGTTCAGCCAGCATACCTAGCTGAATTTATTTATTTATTTATTTAACAGTTTTATATACCGACCTTCATAGTAAATAACCATATCGGATCGGTTTACAATTAACAAGAATAAAAACTGGGGTAACTATTCAAGTAAACGAAAGATAAACAGTAGGTAGGAATGAGTCAAAGTTACAATCAACAGGGAAGAGAACTTGGAAGCTTGCAACAAGCTGGAAAGAAGATAAGGCAGGGCGTACGGGTTAAAGCTTAATGGTGCTTTAACCTGGGAGAGTCAGAGTCCATTCGTGAGTATAATCACCATAACGGGTAAGCGTGAAGGACAACTAGTGATTGTCTGGTGGGTCGGCGAAGGCTTGGTGAAAGAGCCAGGTTTTAAGTCTTTTTCTAAAAGTTAACAGGCAAGGCTCCACTCTGAGACTTGAAGGGATGTTATTCCAGATAGATGGGCCAGCTATCGAAAAAGCTCTGTCTTTGGTCATCGAGAGGCGTGAAGCTTTAGTAGGGGGAAATTTCAGGGTGCCTTTGAGAATATCTCTAGTTGGTCTGTTAGAGGAGTGGAGTTTGAATGGGATTTCCAGGTCGAGTTGAAGATGATGATGGATAGTTTTATGAATTACGGTGATTGATTTGTATAGAATTCTGAAATTAACTGGTAACCAGTGTAGGTTCCTGAGGATGGGAGAGATATGTTCGCTGCGGCTGGTACTGGTCAGCAATCTCGCATCCGCATTTTGTAACATCTGCAGTGGTTTGGTAGTGGATTTGGGAAGGCCTAGGAAAAGGGCACTGCAGTAGTCTATTTTGGCGAACAGTAGCGCTTGGAGGATTGTCCTGAAGTCATGGAAGAATAAGAGTGGTTTAAGTCATTTTAGAATCTGTAATCTGAAGAAACAGTCTTTGGAGGTTGTGTTGACCATTTTCTTAAGGTTTAGACGATTGTCTAGTATTACCCCAAGGTCTCTAACCTGCTTGCAAGTAATGTGAGAGATGTGTGGAGATGGTGGGGAGATATTGATTTCGTTTGAGGATATGTGGAGCAGCTCTGTCTTGGAGGCATTAAGAACCAGGTTTAAACTGTTGAGTAGATTAGTGATGGATAGAAGGCAGTTGTTCCAATGGGTGAGTGCTTTGAGATTGATTCTGTTATCGGTATTAGAATCTGCACGTCGTCTGCGTACAGATAGTGAATTAGGTTGAGGTCTGTTAACAATTGGCAGAGGGGGAGGAGGTAAATATTAAAGAGGGTAGGAGATAAGGAGGAACCCTGAGGTACGCCAAGAGTTGATTTAGTTAGGGGTGACTCTTTATTGTTGATTTTGACTTTGAAAGTCCTATTGCTGAGGAAGGACTTGAACCAGTTGTGGGCAGATCCGGAGATGCCGATGTCTGTTAGGCGATCCAGCAGGATGGTATGGTTGACGGTGTCAAATGCCGCCGAGATGTCTAACAGGACCAACAGAAAGGAGTGTCCTTTGTCTAACCCCATGATAATATGGTCAGTAAGTGAAATGAGAAGAGTTTCCGTGTTGCGTGATTTACGGAACCCATATTGTGATGGGTAGAGGATCTTGTGGTCTTCAAGATATTCAGAAAGCTGGGTGTTTACCAGTTTCTCCGTTAGTTTGGCAACAAATGGGAGGTTAGAGATGGGTCTGAAATTAGCTGGTACATTAGGATCTAAGTTGTGTTTCTTGAGGAGGGGCTTGAGTGAGGCGGTTTTTAGATTGTCTGGGTAGCTTCCTTGCGTTAGAAGGCTGTTTATGATGCCGGTCAGAGGTCCTGAGATCACATTTGGGATGAGAAGCAGGAGTCTCGATGGGATGTTATCAGCCGGATGGCTTGATGGTTTCTGCCTTTTTAAAAGGGATTCAATCTCTTTAGTGGAGATTGACTCGAATCTGTCAAATTTGGGTCTAGTAAGAGACTGGAGATTCTCACCTGGCTTGGGAGGTGTAGTATTTGAAGGCAGGAGGGCGAGTGTATTTAAGATCTTCTGTTGGAAGAATGTAGCGAGCTCATTAGCCTTGGAAAGAGCTTGTTCGTCTGGAATAGGTGGGGGGGTAGATTTGGTGATTTGTGTCATGTAGGCGAATAGGGCCTGGGCATCATATTGGAAATGGTGTATTTTGTTTGCATAGTATTCCTTTTTTTCTGTAGAATGGCGGTCCTGTAGTGATGTAAGAATCCCTTGTATGTAGAAAGGGTAGAAGTGTTAGGGGTTTTTCGCCATCTGTTTTCCTTATGGCGTAAGGTCTGTTTCATTTGTTTAAGTTCAGCGCTGAACCAGGGTTGATTTCCCTTTTTTGTTGGGTTGATTGATTTGGAGACTAAAGGGCACCATTTGTTTGCGACCGCTTCTGTAATCTTTTGCCAGGAGGATAGGGCTGAGTCGGGGTTAGCTAGGTCTAAGTTAGAAAGTTCTTTGGAGAGCTGATCGCTGAGTGTATCCGATGGACATGCTTTCCTAAATTGAATGGTGGAAAGGAGTGGGGCGGTGTGTGTCTGTTTGTGTGTGGAGAAGGAAGATTCTATCAGGAAATGATCTGACCAAGGGATTGGGGTACAAGAAGGTTCTATAGTGCTTGTGAAATTGGAGTTGATGAATATTTGATCCAGAGTGTGTCCAGCTTTAGGTGTGGGGCTGTTGATGGTCTGAGTAAATCCCATAGCGCTGAGGGTGGTGAGGAGGGCTTCGCAGTTTGCAGAAAGAGGTGTTGCGTTTGTATGGAGGTTGAAATCCCCCATGATCATTGTTGGAAGGTCTGAGTTAATATGTTTCACGATGGATTCTATGAGGGGTGATGGGTCCGTTTCTAGAACTCCCGGGGGAGCGTAGACTAAGAGTATTTGTAGATGTTTTGACTTGACTAGACCCATTTCCAATTTGGACTTTGTCTTGATTGAGAGTGCGGTCAGTCTGAGTTCTTTCTTGGAGGCTAGGAGGAGTCCACCTCCTCTTTTTTTGTGTCTATGGAAGGTGAAAATGTCATATGTCTGGATGGGTAGTTGGTTGGTTAAGGCTATGTCCGAGTTTTTTAACCAGGTTTCTGTGATGGCACAGATGTCTGGGTTGGAATCCAAAAGGTAATCATTGAGGATATGTGTCTTCTTAGTTAAGGATTGCGCATTGAAGAGGGTGACTGATAGAAGCATGAGGCCTAGAAGTTGGTTCAATGGAGATGTCATGATAGGGATAATTCTTTTTTGTATGACGTTAGTGGAATTAGTTGAAGGTATTCTCCTTTGGTTGTGGATGATTGGGATGTTGTAAATGTGCATGATGCGTGGAATTCTGGAGGAGGTTTAGTCTGCGAAGAATGGTTGAAAGAAGGTGTCTGTCTGATAGAAGATAGGTTGGGAAGATTGTTGAAAGTGTTTGTAAGTTTGTTGGTTCGGCTGGAGGAGTGCTCTGTCCTCCGTAGTTGTGAATGGAGTTGTCTGACCGGTTGCTGGCGGTGTATCTGTCCTTTGAGGTAAATAGCGTGACTGTTTAGAAGGCTTTACTTAGGTTATACATGCGAGGTGCTGTAATGTCATTTAAGTTATCATGTGGATACAATACATGTGCAGAAAACAGGTGGATGCAGGCAGATAAAATACAATATATGCAGGTGGATACAATACATGTGCAGAGTGTAGGTATAATACAGAATGCAGGTGGAGTGCAATTATAATACAGAATATAATACAGAATTGGAAGGCAATGCTTAATGCCCTCATCTGCATGAAATTTCCATGCAAGAGAGCTAAACTGACCACACATTTTCCAATGCATGTTTTCTGTGTGCAAAACTTGCTGCATCTGCAGAAATTCTTGCACGGAGAAAATGTGCTTTCAGTTGCAGGTAAAACTGCGTTTGGCTAAATGCATCTTTCTGAATTAGCTTAAGTGTGTGCAAAAATGTCTCTCTCTCTCTCACACACACACACACACATACACACACATACATACACATACACTGTGTGTATGTGGACTGCTGTTTGACGCCTTTTGCTCACACACACACACACATAAACATGCACACATAAAACTGTTAGAAAGAGAATCAAGAAGACTGGCAAGGCTACACTTCTATTCACTTCAATCTGTCTACTAACCTCACTGCAATGCACTGTGCTACATCTGACAAAGAAACAAAAATTACTGGTATTGCTTCAATCATCACTCCACTCCTACCCTGCCCCCTGTGAACACAGAAAGTAGTGCCACTGCCTACCTCTGGGTCACAGTATGTGAGGAACCACTGACCACAGCAGAGAAAATCTGAAAAAGCCCTTTCCCAATGACAATCATACATTGTTAAGCTTCTCTTTAACTTTCTGAGAGCTTTTGAAAAGAGATCCTTCACAAACTCCACTAGAGCAAATGGAGTTTATTTGCACATGCTCTGATTTTTCATCTGGAGGATGTCAGCATCACTTGATTCAGATGGCAGCTATAGGCAAGTTAAAAAGATGATTCACTGTAATTTGTCCTCCATTCTGTCTTCTTGAAAACCTGTCCTGTCTCAGTTCTGACAAGGCTGCTATATCACAGAGGCAAGAGTTGGTTGCTATAGTTACAAGCATGCACCTGTTATTTGTTCAATACAGTTATAGACTTGAATGGGAAAAATAAAGAAATGAGACAACCCTCCATTGTTTTGGGGGTTCATGAATGAAATTAAAATGAACTCATTTGCTGCATTTTACCTTTTTGTTTTAAAAAAAATGCACATTCCTACTCAAGAGTACAAGATAAAATTGTAAGTATATACAGCAAATAATTAAAGTCCTTGAAGGCTAAGATCAATGATGAATGCTTCCTATATCAATAAAACACAGGCCATGGATTATTATAGTATATACCATAAAAACACTTGCAATTATACTATACTAATAAAATTGTTTTGCATTGTATATATTGTTTTAATATATATTTAAATATTGAAAGGTATATGTGCTACAGGAGATGAACTCAGAAACACATATCCATTTTATAAATGATGGGGCAAATTTCATAGGCATTTAGATGCATAACACACGGTTTTTATGCTCTTAAATGACTGATATAAAATAGCCCCAGGATCAGTGCATGCAAAAATATGCATATAACCCAATTTCATGCGTATTTTTATATGTCTGAGGAACATGTATCTGTAGGGCAGAATTGGGACATGAGCATATAATTTTTTTATTTTAAAAGTAGCGTGTGTTGGGGGGAGGCAGAGAACTAAAATGACATCACCTATGCAAATGCATGTGTCCATGCTTCCTTGACATTTCCCATTTTTTGGTAGTTTTCCTACTTTAAAGCTTTCTTTTTTTCTTGGTACAGGGAAAAGAAAAGGAGCTGTTAGGAAAGGGAAGTAGGATACTATATCTGCTATCCTCTATCAAACTACCATCCTGGAGCACAAGCTTACCCCTGTTTTGACAGCGGCATCTGACTTGGCAGACCTTGGGGCAGTCAGCCCACCAGTGGCCAAAGTGTTGTTCAGTCCTGATTGTCACTCCATGCTACAGTTCCCAGGCAGTGCTGCCTTCTTTGTAGAAGAAATGCCAGAGTTCATGGAGGGGCTTCCCTGAGTGTCACTGGGCAGTCTCTCCCTTCTTCAGCCAAAAGAGAATGCTCAGTTGAATGTTTTGGGAAGGGTTCATCATTCCAGGGAACTGCAGGATAAAAACTGAGGCAGTTCAAGTGCTGCTAATTTCATCAACTGGATGCCCCAAAGTAAGTGCCGGGACTCCCTCAGAAGATCCCAGCAATGTTATCTCTGGTCTCATGACTAGACCCTCTTTTGAGAAATCTGCTCAGATAACTTTGGAGAGTTTGTGGACTGTTATGATGGCTGTCGAGAAATCAGTTTCTTCTCTTGTGACTTTGACTGTTGATTTACAATCTAAATTTCAATTTCAATATCAACACCTCTCAGTTTGCAAAAATAAAAGCTTTCTGATGTGGAAACTCCCATTGTTCTAACCAAAGAAGTTTGGGTTAATATGATCAAAGATCTATCTTTGTCTTCTCAGAGGATTGAGTGTTACGAACCAGGAGGTGGACCCTTAGTCCGAGGTAGGGTTAATGCTACCTAGGAGAGAGTCAACTCTCTTAGGTTCCTACCGTCGGTAGGCAAGGCCTGGTAGAAATGTCAGTTGCACCATAACTTCACCACTGGAAGCGCGCAGTTCCCCCAGGAGGAGCCTGTAGGAACCCGGGCCACTTGGACTTAGATTAGAAGAGGGCAGAAGATAGTCTGGATGCAGGCGCCTCCTGCAGGTCAAAGAATCCAGATGGCTGGCGCCTCCAGCAGGTTGGTAATCTAGTCCAGTAGTCCATGCCAGGAGAATGGTCGGAAGCCGGTCCAGTGGGGAAACACGGAAAATGGTCGGAAGCCAGTCCAGGGGAGAATCCAGGAGAATGGTTGGAAGCCAGTCCAGAGGTAAATCCAGGAGAATGGTCGGAAGCCGGTCCAAGAGTCAAACCAAAGAATCTGTCCACTGAGAGAGGAGAAGCAGAACCCAGAAGAACCGGAACTGGAACTAGAAATCTAACAGCGAGGATCAGAAACACTGGAGCCAATCAGACCAGAAGTCAATGATATCAAGGCAAGGTCTGAGGAGCAGACCTTGCCTTAAATACTAAAATCATGGGAGGAGTTCCCGGGAGGAGCCACAACAACTTTCTATCATGGCCCCTTTAAATCTGCTCTTCAGCCGTGCGTGTGGCTCTAAGCAGAGCCAGAGAGGGAGGAGTCAGCCCAGCCGAGAAGGAGCCAAACGGCTGGGCTCAGCAGCGGCAGTGGCCACGAAGATAGCTTTAATGAGGACTGCCTGCCTCAGCAGGAGCATCAGAGGCAGCCCGAGGCCTCGGGTAAGCTCTTGGCCCCCGGTCGTGGACCGCTGCGGCCGGCGGCTATGACACCCGGCCCCGGTCGTGGACTGCCGCAGCCAGCGGCCATAACATTGAGAAAATGGAAAATTCTATAAAATCTTCAAATTTACATATATTGAACTTTCCTCATGTGCCTCTTATTTCTCTTTCTGAGCTTTTTAAGTCATCTAAAGGAGGTCTTGCAAACTCCTGAAATTGCATCACCTCCTTTTGGGAAACATTTTCTATTCGCCTGTTCCTAAGAAAGCTGTTGGAGGTCATTCAACAGATGTTTCAATGGATTTATCAAACCTTTTGGAAACCTCCAGTGATGAAACTGTGGCTAGAGCTACATTGCTTGTGATGTTTGTCTTTCTACAAGCTCATAACAATATTGTTTATCTTTATTTTTGTCACAAGGATGCTCTATTTAAATGACAAAAATTGTGGATTTTTCCTGACCTTGCTACAACAACACAGGACCATAGGAAGAGGTTCTTGTCCATGAGACTTGAGGTTTTGTCCTTGGGGGCATCATGTTTTATTAGAAATCCTTGTAAATGCGTAATAATTCTTTATATTGTTCGATTTCTTTTTTATGATCCTTCGCAATTGAGAGTATTTATTGATGCTAGATATAATGTTGCTCCTTGATATGGCCTTGAATCAGCAAGATTTGGTGTACTGAGTGATAATTCTGTGTAGGCATATTCCTTTCTATTTTTGGATTAATTTATCTGTATAGACATTGTACTATGGCTTTTTCTGTTCCCCCTCTTTTGATATTGGGGTCTAATGTGGTACATGCAAAGTTCATGCATTATTATAATATTCTTTTTGCTATGTTTGGTGGTTCACGGGCTGTCCCCACAAACTGCTGTACTCACCACTCAGGTTGGGCCATCACCATGGCCCAACCTGAGGGTTCCCAACATGGCAGGATTCTGCTGCCTATCCGTGTGGTGGGATGCTGCACTCTGATGCAACAAGACGCCTCCAGCTAATCATGCAACAGGGCGCCATCAGCTCCATCCTGCTGCACTCCTCCTTAGGCATGTGCATGCCCGACCTCTCCTTATTTAAAGGGCCCACAGTGGGAAAAGCCCCATAGCACCCATTGATGACCTCACAAGCTAAGTGCTATAAAGGGCTCACTCTCTCCTTCCCTCATTGCCTCAGCAACAGGTCCACTTACTCTTGAGTAATGTGTGTTGCTTCCAACATTCCCTCCCTTGTCCAGCTTGTATTCAGTTCCTTGTTCAGCTTGTCTTCAGTTCTTCATCTATGATTGTCCTTGCCTGCCTGCCCTGCCTATTCATCTGCCTTCACTCCCTTTGGATGGATACCTGGTTTTGACCTCGGCTTGGACCCCGGATATGACTGATTTCTGCCTGCTTCTGACCATTGCCTGGATCTTAGATATGCTTGATCATTGCCTGGCTCTGACCATTGTCTGGACCACTACTATGCCTGATTATCACCTGCCCAGCTTACTACAGACCTCTCCTGCCATCTATAGAGAACCCTCCTATGACCTGCCAGCCCCAGCACCGATAGGTTCAACCTGAGGGGAACGAGGGCTGGTATAGGTGAAGGTCCTGATGGGTCTCTACACTGATGGGTGTGCCTGCTGATAGTGGGAACCTGATGAGCTCCTCCCTGCAGGTAAAGTCAATCCTATCTCAGCCTAAAGGTCCTCAAAGACAACACTTTTTTCCTTTATTATGATTGCTAATCTGTATGTTTCCTATTTTTCGTTCAAATGTGTTTATATTTGATGGAGTTTGAAAAATCATAAATAAAAAGTTCAAAACAAGTAGATGTGTAAATTTAACAGTGTAAGGTCTGTCTGCTCATTTGAGAGTATTACATTGTTCACATATCTAGGCACTTATGTGGGAATTTTCAAAGAGAGTTTATGCACATAAGTTTCCTTTGAAAATGTGGAGTAAAGTTTGCATGTACAAGTTAGAATCAAGCTTTACACCTACTTGCACAGTTTAAAATTACCCTTATTATGTCTAAAATAAATTAAAAATTTTAATATAAGAACAGATGTTACTGAATAGCAAGAACTATAATGCAATTAATTTACTTTGCAGAATCTGTTTACACATTCAAAACAGAATATATTAACTGTACAAATTATTTTGGTAATTTTGTTGAATCACTTGTTCCATATGGAGGACACTTTTCAAAGCTTTTTGTATGGGTAAGCACATTCTTCCCCACTTAAAACTGTGCTTTGAAAATTTCCTCCTGCCACCACATGCATGTGGATATTGGATAAGGGTCTGTGTGACAGCATATGTACTTTTAGCCTCACTGAAAACAGGTCAGAGCCTTGGCCAGCTTTGGGGTGGAGAATGTAAAGTATGGATAGGGATTTCATTTTTAATAACTTGCGCTGCTTTGAATCTGCTTCAAAATACTAATCTTCCCTTCTGTCTGAATTTTCAAAGGGAAACTCTGCAGATCATTTCCATTTATAAATGGTTAAAGTGGAGGAGAAGCGGTTAGTGCGGTGGGCTACAAACCAGGGTTCCCTCTTTACCCTCTGTTGCCTCAAGTAGATTGTAAGTCCTGTGGGGATAGGGAAATATCTCTAGTACCTGAATGTAATCTGCTTTAAAGTGCCTTCGTGAAAGGCAAAATATAGAAAATGAAATAAATAAATTGGCAGGTCTATGGATTCACAGTACCCAAAGGTCTTGCAAGCTGTGTGGGGCTTTTGAAAATTAACTCCATGATGTTTACTACTAATAATATTAGTTTAATATGATTTATATCACATTGTATATCCTAATTATATTTTTGGGCAAGTTTCAATATAGGTCTCTTTTATATACACTGATCTCCACTTTTTTCTTTACTGTACTAATTATATTACACAGTAATTTATCTTCCACAGACAATTTGCACAATATATATATATTTAGGAGAAGTTCTATAATACATATCCTGTTCCATGTGAAAAATAAAAGGTAAAGTTTCCTATTCCTGTTTATGGTAATGATAATATGCACTAAATTAATCAGGTTTGAGCATTTCATATTGTCTTTTTATAACCAGTTCAGAGCTCAACTCACTTGTATCTACATTAAAATATTAACATACAGTGGTTATAAGATCATGGACCCACAGCATGAAATTACACTGTGTGGCAAGTGAGATATTGTGAATAATATTATGCATTAGAGATGTGAATCGTTTTCCATATCGTCTTAACGATAGAAATCGTGTGGCAGGGCAAGAATATCGTGTTAGGCACGATTTTTTAGTTAAAAAATCGTTAAAAATCGTTTTTTCCGATTAGTGCGCACTAACTGAAAATGATACAATTTGACACTTTTGATACAATTTGACACTTTTCAGGTCAGTTAAGGTCAGTTTAGGAATGAATATGTATTCCTATTGGCTGCCCTCTTATTTATTCATGTTACCAAGCTTCCCACTGACAGTATATGGGGGATGGGAAATGGAAACAGTTGGTAGCTTGACAAAACAAGTAATGTGATCAGTCAATGTGACTAGAACTTGTGCCCTAACCCTGATACCAGGGGTATTGTGATCTTCCTGCACACAGTGCCCTATCCCTATTAATACCAGGAGTGTTGTGATCTTCCTGCACACAGTGCCCTAACCCTGGCACCAGGGGTGTTGTGATCTTCCTGCACACAGTGCCCTATCCCTATTAATACCAGGAGTGTTGTGATCTTCCTGCACACAGTGCCCTAACCCTGGAACCAGGGGTATTGTGATCTTCCTGCACACAGTGCCCTATTCCTATTAATACCAGGAGTGTTGTGATCTTCCTGCACACAGTGCCCTAACCCTGGCACCAGGGGTGTTGTGATCTTCCTGCACACAGTGCCCTATCCCTATTAATACCAGGAGTGTTGTGATCTTCCTGCACACAGTGCCCTAACCCTGGCACCAGGGGTGTTGTGATCTTCCTGCACACAGTGCCCTATCCCTATTAATACCAGGAGTGTTGTGATCTTCCTGCACACAGTGCCCTAACCCTGGCACCAGGGGTGTTGTGATCTTCCTGCACACAGTGCCCTATCCCTATTAATACCAGGAGTGTTGTGATCTTCCTGCACACAGTGCCCTAACCCTGGCACCAGGGGTGTTGTGATCTTCCTGCACACAGTGCCCTATCCCTATTAATACCAGGAGTGTTGTGATCTTCCTGCACACAGTGCCCTAACCCTGGCACCAGGGGTGTTGTGATCTTCCTGCACACAGTACCCTATCCCTATTAATACCAGGAGTGTTGTGATCTTCCTGCACACAGTGCCCTAACCCTGGCACCAGGGGTGTTGTGATCTTCCTGCACACAGTGCCCTATCCCTATTAATACCAGGAGTGTTGTGATCTTCCTGCACACAGTGCCCTAACCCTGGAACCAGGGGTGTTGTGATCTTCCTGCACACAGTGCCCTATTCCTATTAATACCAGGAGTGTTGTGATCTTCCTGCACACAGTGCCCTAACCCTGGCACCAGGGGTGTTGTGATCTTCCTGCACACAGTGCCCTATCCCTATTAATACCAGGAGTGTTGTGATCTTCCTGCACACAGTGCCCTAACCCTGGCACCAGGGGTGTTGTGATCTTCCTGCACACAGTGCCCTATCCCTATTAATACCAGGAGTGTTGTGATCTTCTTGCACACAGTGCCCTAACCCTGGCACCAGGGGTGTTGTGATCTTCCTGCACACAGTGCCCTATCCCTATTAATACTAGGAGTGTTGTGATCTTCCTGCACACAGTGCCCTAACCCTGGCACCAGGGGTGTTGTGATCTTCCTACACACAGTACCCTATCCCTATTAATACCAGGAGTGTTGTGATCTTCCTGCACACAGTGCCCTAACCCTGACACCAGGGGTGTTGTGATCTTCCTGCACACAGTGCCCTATCCCTGGCACCAGGGGTGTTGTGATCTTCATGTACACAGTGCCCTATCCCTAATACCAGGGGTGTGATCTTCCTGCACACAGTGCCCTATTCCTGATACCGGGGGTGTTGGGATCTTCTTGCACACATCCCGGTATCAGGGATAGGGCACTGCATGCAGGAAGATCACAACACTCCCGGTATCAGGAATAGGGCACTGTGTGCAGGAAGATCACAACACCCCTGGTATCAGGGATAGGGCACTGTGTGCAGGAAGATCACAATACCCCAGAGGAGTGAGGGTCAGGCAGCTCCCCCCTGTCTGTGAAGCCAGCCTCTCGCTAGTAATGCAGGGAGGGAGCTGTCTCAGACTTCACCATCCTCCCTCCCCTCCCCCACACACCATTCACTAGCTGGGACATGGGGGAAGTCAGGAGTGAGGGTCAGGCAGCTCTCCCCTGTCTGTGAAGCCAGCCTCTCACTAGTAATGCAGGGAGGGAGCTGTCTCAGACTTCACCATCCTCCCCCCCCCCTCACCCACACACCATTCACTAGCTGGGACATGGGGGAAGTCAGGAGTGAGGGTCAGGCAGCTCCCCCCTGTCTGTGAAGCCAGCCTCTCACTAGTAATGCAGGGAGGGAGCTGTCTCAGACTTCACCATCCTCCCCCCCCCCCCTCACCCACACACCATTCACTAGCTGGGACATGGGGGAAGTCAGGAGTGAGGGTCAGGCAGCTCCCCCCTGTCTGTGAAGCCAGCCTCTCACTAGTAATGCAGGGAGGGAGCTGTCTCAGACTTCACCATCCTCCCCCCCCCCCTCACCCACACACCATTCACTAGCTGGGACATGGGAGAAGTCAGGAGTGAGGGTCAGGCAGCTCCCCCCTGTCTGTGAAGCCAGCCTCTCACTAGTAATGCAGGGAGGGAGCTGTCTCAGACTTCACCATCCTCCCCCCCCCCTCCCCTCACCCACACACCATTCACTAGCTGGGACATGGGGGAAGTCAGGAGTGAGTGTCAGGCAGCTCCCCCCTGTCTGTGAAGCCAGCCTCTCACTAGTAATGCAGGGAGGGAGCTGTCTCAGACTTCACCATCCTCCCTCCCCTCCCCCACACACCATTCACTAGCTGGGACATGGGGGAAGTCAGGAGTGAGGGTCAGGCAGCTCCCCCCTGTCTGTGAAGCCAGCCTCTCACTAGTAATGCAGGGAGGGAGCTGTCTCAGACTTCACCATCCTCCCCCCCCCCTCACCCACACACCATTCACTAGCTGGGACATGGGGGAAGTCAGGAGTGAGGGTCAGGCAGCTCCCCCCTGTCTGTGAAGCCAGCCTCTCACTAGTAATGCAGGGAGGGAGCTGTCTCAGACTTCACCATCCTCCCCCCCCCCCCTCACCCACACACCATTCACTAGCTGGGACATGGGGGAAGTCAGGAGTGAGGGTCAGGCAGCTCCCCCCTGTCTGTGAAGCCAGCCTCTCACTAGTAATGCAGGGAGGGAGCTGTCTCAGACTTCACCATCCTCCCCCCCCCCTCACCCACACACCATTCACTAGCTGGGACATGGGAGAAGTCAGGAGTGAGGGTCAGGCAGCTCCCCCCTGTCTGTGAAGCCAGCCTCTCACTAGTAATGCAGGGAGGGAGCTGTCTCAGACTTCACCATCCTCCCCCCCCCCTCACCCACACACCATTCACTAGCTGGGACATGGGGGAAGTCAGGAGTGAGGGTCAGGCAGCTCCCCCCTGTCTGTGAAGCCAGCCTCTCACTAGTAATGCAGGGAGGGAGCTGTCTCAGACTGGTATCAGGGATAGGGCACTCTGTGCAGGAAGATCACAACACCCCTGGTATCAGGAATAGGGCACAGGTTCTAGTCATATTTACTGATCACATTACTTTTTTTGTCAACTACCAACAGTTTTCATTTCCCATCCCCCCAACCATCACCTCAGTTGGAACCTTGGTAACATCAATAGATTAGAGGGCAGCCAGCCAATAGGAATACATATTCATTCCTAACTGACCTTTACTGACCTGGATAGTGTCAATATTTTGTATCATTTTCTGTTAGTGTTCCTGAGTTTCCATTTCCATTTCCCATCCCCCCAACCATCACCTCAGTGGGAACCTGGTTAACATCAATAGATAATAGGGCAGCCAGCCAATAGGAACACATATTCATTCCTAACTGACCTTTACTGACCTGGAAAGTGTCAATTTGTATCATTTTCAGTTAGTGCGCACTAACGGGAGTGCGCACTAACGGGAGTGCGCACTAACACGATTTAACGATTTTTAACGATAAATCATTAGAATTTCTATTGTATCATGTTCTATAACGATTTAAGACGATATTAAAATTATCGGACGATAATTTTAATCATTAAAAAATGATTCACATCCCTATTATGCATTCAAGATGTCAGGAGATACAACTGAATTGAGGTTTATAATCATCAACATATTGAATGGTATAATCTACACCACTTAGAGCTATCAAATGAAACTAGTAGTAATATTGATGGAGTGCAACTTATAAACACCTATTCAACTGAGTGACGTGAGATCTAAAGACAATAAAAGGGAAAAGTGAGTCAAGTTTGGATCAAGACAAGCAAGGATATCTTTAAACAACAGCAAGATGTTCAGCACCTAAACGCCCAAAGAATAAATGGGAAGAACTGCTCCTGCCTGCAGTTATTATACTGTGCAGTGAACTAATCGTGTCTGAACAAGGACCTCATGTGACTTTCTTTATAATCAGATTGCAACTCAGCTCACATCAACTTTGCTCTATTAATGGATGTCAGTTTTTATTTTATTTTTCTTGAGAATGTACCAGGTACAAAAAATGACGTACTGGACAGCCTATCCCATGCAAGCTAGGCTATCAGTCATCTATGCTTGTCACACTGCTATAATAGGAGCCACTTTTCTGTCACCACACCAGGGCCTACTGTCCAGTTACAGGTGCTCCCAGCCAATCAATGGAAGACTTTAACTGTTAGTGCTGCTTTAATACAGACCCCTTTCCCTTCCCCTTCAAACCAAGCTTTGGTACCCTGCCCTGACTTCAATGAACAAATTGTTAAAATATGTAATTATATATCAGAATCATAAATACAAGGCAAATGTGAAATCAAACTTGCTAACAGACTACTTATCTGACATGTCCAAGATGCAAGCTAGCATTAGGGTGAGTAGGCAGGAAAATGACCCAGTGAATTCAGGTATGGGAGGCAGAGGAGAAAGAGGCCAGAACCAGGACAGCTTGCTTATTTATTCTCCCTCCTGTCTCTCCCTTGTCCTTGCTAGGTCCAGGGCCAACAGGAGCACAACTCTTTAATAGTGGGGACTCATTCTGGGTATGGCCATTGGCCCAAATTGATGGCTTCCAGGTTCAGCACCTCCTTACTCTCAACCCAGGCCATGTGGTCCCCATATGGCTTGCCATCCATTTGTGGATTTGATCTGGCCAGTTGCATTGACCGAGCAGTCAGATGACATTAACAACCTCCATTCCTCCCACCTCCCTCTTGCACACCTGCTCCAACTCATTTTTTTTTCACTGATTTTCTCTCATTTTTGTTTTATTGATCATACTGATAAAGTCCTAGGGAAAATAAAATAAAAACTGAAAACAGAAGTGCCTACATATTTGTTACATCATCATTTTCTCTTCCAAAGTCTTTTATCTTACTAAACAGATATTTCAATCAATTCAAATCCCTTGGTTTGTTTGTTTTTTTTATAAAAGAAGGTGCAGAGCTACATGCAGAGTCAGTTTGCCAGCAGCATGGGTATGTGAGAGTGAAGTGGGAGGAATGGAAGCTGATTATGTCATGTGGCCACTCAGTCCATGCTTTTGATCCAGCCAAACTTTTGCATGGGTGTTAAGCCATGTAGGGACTGTATGGTTGCTTACTTCTGGATTGGGGATGGATGGGGTGATGGACCTGGTAACAAACAAGCTGGGTTTGCAGCCCACATAGCCACACCTAGGACTAGCCCCCACCATTAACAACAAACTGTTTAACCATTGGCCCTGGATTCAGTGAGGGCAGGGATAGGAGGGGTAAAGTAGGCAATCTGGACTCTTTCTTCTGCCTCCTGTGCATGAACTGACTGGGCCATTTGTCTGCCTGCTCACCCTAACTCTAACTTAAATCTTGGGCTGGTCAGATAAATGGGCACTCTGTTAGCAGGCTTGGTTTCACACTTTTCTTTCCTTTATGGTCCTAATTAATTAATTATTCATTTCAGAAACTTTTTCCCTGCCTTTCAAAATTCCTATTTTATACCACATGCAGTCAGGGTGGGATTCCCAAGCCTGGATGAAGGGGGTAAGGGGCCACTTTTCAAGCATTGAAATCTTCCAGTGAATGGCTGGGAGTGCCCATTGCTGAGCAATAGACCCTAATGTGGTGGCAGAGCAGTGTTTCCTGCTATAACCGTGTCATAGGCCAGAGGTTTCATAGCCTAGCTTGCATGGGGCAATCTGTCCAGTAAGCCCAGACCTAGGTTCACTTACATGAATTTCATGACTAGCTTACTACAGGTAGACCTTGGGACTCAGGAATTTCTCGGATCTCTGCAGTACTTTATATGTTCAATATAAGGCTTGACTGCATAGGTTAGACTTCCTTGTCAGGGTTATGAATAATAAAGCTGATGCCTTTACTTTCCTTCAATTCTCTTGTCAGTTTGCTTTTTAGGTAAAGGTGATTATATCAGTAAGGGCCTGGTAATGGTTGCCCTGGTTAGCAAATATATGACAGCTTAATATCTACCTACACTATCCCTTTCTGCCTAATTCCTCCCTGCCTAATAAGTCTACCTAAGCCCTGACTATTTTTTATATGTCAAATTCCTGCCTGCTTAATATCTTCCTCCCTAAGAACTATCTGTCTCACTGCCTGACTAATCTTTGCCTGAATGTCACTATGGGAATGTGTAGCATGAATATTTTATACCATATGCTCCCAGCCTGCTGGGTATTGTCTAGGGAAAAGCCCTGAAACTCCCCATGTACAGATTTTTATGGCGAGAGCTTTAAATTAACCATATAAATTTCACTGTGGCATGATTAACCCAAGGCAGGAATGAAATATGACATTTCAAATGGAAATGTAATGCCAAGACATGGACATTAATTTTATATAATACATCATCCAAATGAGGTTTTGACCATGTTTTCCTTTTCTTTCTCCATTCCCCCCCCCTCCACCCCAAAAGTTACAAACTAAACACGAAACAAGATTTCCTACATTGTATAGGTAACAATTATCATAACTCAGGCTCCCTCTGAAAAAAGCAAGTGTAAAATTCTCTAAAAACCCTTTAGGTCGGAAAACCTATATATGACAGATATTAAATGAGTCTGTGTGTAGTATATTTGCTTTGCATATGTTTTAAATGAAAGAAAACCCTCGATTGCTATATCATGCCTTCTTACTATCTCCTAGTGGAAAGTACAGCATGTATTTACAGTGTGAGCACACACAATATGCAGAACTGTTCTGCTAAGGAAAAGCATACTACAGAGTGGGAAAGCAGACTTATAGTACAATTACTTTCCTATTAGCTGCTGTCCATTTCTTCTGACAGGTATAAATTAGATCTCGCTAGGTGCCTACAGATTAATGAGTTCCAAAATTGGCATTTAATTGTTTGGGAGTGAGAGGTAGAAAAAAAGGGAGGTAGATGCAAAATCTTTATACACCTGTGATTAGAAGATATTTTCCATTCTTTCATTTTATGTTCTCTCCCTCCTGCCCCTCCTCTGCCGGCGGCATTTGGGTGATAACTGACACTTCTATCAGAGGATTCCTTTCGACGCAGCAGAAACTTGCAGCTGAGGCAAAGCCAGAATTAATAATCTGCGTGAGCAAACACACAGCTGCTGTTTGTGGAGAGAGATTCTATTAACGCACAGTGAATTCTCATAATTAGCTGAGCGCTTTCTGCAGCTGCCCGCCTGACCCCCAGACTACACAAATTGTGGGTGGCGTTCGGCCTCTAAATCAATCTTGCCTAATTACTATAAGCATGTGCCTAGAGGCCTAATGACTGCAAAAGAAAAAAAAATAAGACATTTCCTTATCTATTCAACTGCTCTACTTACTAGATACTTCTTTGTTACTAAAGTCGCATTTGTTTATTTGTAAAGAAATGCAGGTGTTGTTTCAAGTCAGTAGCAAAGAAGTACAATTCATGCTCTATGACCATGTGCCAGCATGTGTCTGCTTTGCAAATTCTAGAAAAATGTTTGCTTGTTGTGAGCATCTGTTTTATCTCTTTTGTTTCAGCCTCTAAAACAAAGTCACATCTAGATACAGTCAAAGGTGCCCCTTTTACATAGAAACATGATGGCAGTAAAAGACCAGATAGCTTATCTAGTCTGGTCATCACACCAATTACTCAGCTCAACAATCCCTCAGAGATCCCTAATGCTTTCTCAAATTCAGATACTGTCCTTGTCTCCACCACCCTTTCTTTTCTCATTCTCTTTTCTACTCCAACATATAAATAATATATGGAGAGGGTATAAGTTAGTGACCGCAATAGTTACAGAAAGTCATCAGAGCTCATAAGTCCTGAGTGCTCTTATCCTTACTCACTCTATGTACCTTTAGCTTGGCTATAGTTTAAGACAAGTTAAGCCAATCCTACTTTCACCCCATTGCACCTATGGAATTGTAGATTCAACTTCCCTACAAAAAAGTATCCTGTCCCTTATGATCTGGAACCAT
The DNA here is from genome assembly GCF_901001135.1 of Rhinatrema bivittatum. Taxonomy (NCBI): domain Eukaryota; kingdom Metazoa; phylum Chordata; class Amphibia; order Gymnophiona; family Rhinatrematidae; genus Rhinatrema; species Rhinatrema bivittatum. The sequence goes on from NC_042616.1 coordinate 702,717,889, forward strand.
CTAATAACACTAACTCAGTTTAGTCAACGTGGAGGCAATTTTGAATGGCTTAAGTTGTTTGCAATGTATGTGTTAACCTGTTGACCAAGAACATTGCGGCCAAGCTTTATTTATTTATTTATTTATTTATTTAAGGATTTTATGTACCGTCATTCCAATAAAGATCACAATGGTTCACAATATACATACATTCATAGATCAAGGATACTCAACTAATTGAGGAGACATTCATCATTCGGGTCTGCACATTCATAAGTCAGATTCAGTACATTCATAAAACATGTCAATACTTGAAAGGACAATAGTACAAAAGTCAATACATTTTTGATACAGGTCAATACTAGAAAGATTGATAGTGCAAAATGTGGAGGGTAAAATGAATAGATCATTACAGAGGGGGAGCATGGGTAATTGTTCAACACTTTATGTTGAGATGATTTGTTAGGGAATTTGTATTTAACCATTATTTAGTTTTGTGTCATTTAAAGACTCTTTTTTTAAAGGAAAGCCACACATCATATTACCATTTGAAAATTAGTAGCCAGGGTAAATGGCTTTGAAAATTACCATCTCTAACTTTTCCTTTTAGTCCTTTTATTTATATCCAACCTTTTATTCAGCTGAAGCTAAACAGTTGTAATATTACCATTGATTTTTCTCCCTTTTGGAAGCTACCATGAATCAAAACTGTTAAGCAGAATCTCCCCTCCAGAGGCAGTTATATTACATGCATCTGAAGAATTTATAATTTAAAAGCATGGTGGCATACTGTTTGGATTAAAGATGCAAATCATTATTATAGAAATTAATTTACATACCACCTTTCATCCAGTCTGGATTCCAACATGGTTTACAAATTGAAGCTTCAGAAACATGCATACAGTCAGCTCTGGGAAAAGAAGTCTGGCTGATAAACAGATCAATGGCAAACATGGAGAAAGCTAACTCAACCAGCTCTGGATTCCCAGTTAACAGTTCTATAAAGAAAAAGCTCTAATGTTTGTGTTGCAAAACCTTCCTTCAGGAACTAGCTCCAGCAATCAGAATCTGGCAATTACAGCAGTGGTAACAAAAAGGTTTTCAATGTATTTTATGTGCACCACTAATCTGTTTTATCCATGGTAAAAATGTGTATTTTAATGGTAGCATATTATCTTTTTGAGCTTTTTAAACATAGCAGATTGTTCCATAGAAACCTGGCCATTAGTTGCTCATCACAAAGTGAAAAGAAAAACAATGTCCATCTTTTCTCCATCCCAAGGTGTAAGAAACAACTAATTCAGGAAAACTGGGCTGCATCTGCTAGAAGAAATGACAAATGCCAAAATAATTCCCAAAAATAGAAAAATGTCTAAATAGAACATCACATTTTAAAAAAAGACAATTTATTCCATATATCATTTCTACTATTTTGATCCAGAAAATGACTTTCATAAGAGCGAGTATAACTTTTATACATTTTTAAATATATGAATCACCAATAAAGATCCATTTTTTGGACCTAATTATTGGATTTGCCATGGAATGAACCAGAGAGGTGGAAGGAGAAAAGGATGAACAATCTTATTACAATTACCAATGTATGGTAGAAATGTGCATTCGTTTTTGCTGAATTGGAAAATTTCAACAAAATTATCCAATACGGCATGTTTCGGGGAGCCTGAAAAATGATCGGGAATTTCCTGTTTTTTTGCAAAAATTCATTTTTCGGATTAGGGCGTGCTAACTCCCGATAGTGCGTACTAACAAAAACTAACAAAAAGTAACAAAATCTAATGGTTTTTGTTAGTGCGCACTAACGGGGAGTTAGCGCTAGGGGTGTGCATTCGTTTTCGCCGTATTAGCGATCCGCAACGTATACTGCACTATTCATAGTATTCGTGGGGAAGCGAAACGTATCACTATTCCCCACAAATACATGAATATTCGCCAAATTATACGGCCACCTAAATAAAAATTTAAACAAACCCCCCACCCTCCTGAACCCCCCCAAGACTTACCAAATCTCTCTGGTGGTCCAGCGGGGGGGGGGGGGGGGAGTCCGGGAACCATCCCCTACACTCACACCCTCGGTGCCGGTTTCATCATGGCGCCGATAGCCTTTGTCACAGGGGCTACCGTTGCCATTGGTCAGCCCCTGTCACATGGCCATCAGCGCCATCTTGTGCTCCTACCATGTGACAAGGGCTGACCAATGGCACCGGTAGCCCTTGTGACATAGTATGGGCAAAGGCTATTGGCGCCATTTGGAGTACTGGCATCGGACAGCCGGAGTGCAGGAGGTTGCTCCGGGACCCCCGTTGGACCCCCCAGGGACTTTTGGCCAGCTTGTGGGGGCCTCCTGACCCCCACAAGACTTGCCAAAAGTCCAGCGGGGGTCCGGGAGTGACCTCCTGCACTTTGTCCGTCCGATGCCAATACTCAAAATGGCGCCAATCGCTTTTGCCCTCACTATGTCACAGGTACCGACGGTCGGCCCCTGTGACTTAGTGAGGGCAAAGGTGATCGGCGCCATTTTGAATACTGGCAGCAGATCGCCTTTGCCCTCACTATGTCACAGGGGCTGACCGTCGGTACCTGTGACATAGAGAGGGCAAAGGCGATCGGTGCCATTTTGAGTATTGGCATCGGATGGCCGATGTGCAGGAGGTCGCTCCTGGACCCCCGCTGGACTTTTGGCAAGTCTTGTGGGGGTCAGGAGGCCCCCCCAAGCTGGCCAAAAGTCTCTGGGGGTCCAACGGGGGTCCCGGAGCGACCTCCTGCATGCCGGCCGTTCGATGCCAGTACTCAAAATGGCGCCGATAGCCTTTGTCCATAGTATGTCACAGGGGCTACCGGTGCCATTGGTCAGCCCCTGTCACATGGTAGGAGCACAAGATGGCACCAATGACCTTATGACAGGGGCTGACCAATGGCACCGGTAGCCCCTGTGACAAAGGCTATCGGTGCCATGATGAAACCGGCACCGAGGATGTGAGAGTGCAGGGGATGGGTCCCAGATCCCCCGCTGGACCACCAGGGAGTTTTGGTAAGTCTTGGGGGGGTCAGGAGGGTGGGGGGTTGTAGTTAATTTTAATTTTAGCTGGGACACGAATAGAAATCGCCGTATTAACGCATCGGGGCGCCATACGGCCGAATGCAACGTATCTGCTACCCGACGAATCCGAATCACGAATGCAACGTATGGCGTCCCTCTGCACATCCCTAGTTAGCGCACACTAATGGGAGTTAGTGCGCACTAACTCAAAAAAAAATGATTTTTCGCAAAAAAAAAAAAAACCCCGAACCACAAAATAATGACATTTCCCACGGTGGCCGAAAAAAGAACGACACAAACACAAAAAATGATTCGCATCTCTATGTAAGCTGCAAAACTAAGAGATAGAGTGATTGGCACATGTTAACAGAGAGAGTAAATGGGAATAAATGATTTTACATTGCAAGATTTCAAAGTTCTTCTAGTTCATAATACAATTGTCTAATGACAAGGCCATAGCTCTAATGTTTCTAAAGACTAAGATATATGATACAATATGCCATTTGATTTGGTTAGCATTTGACATCATGTAACAATTAATTCAAAAAGATTAAACAGTATTTTCCATGATAGTCTACAGTTTTGTACTAGGTACTTAAATATACTGTATGTTTCAAACTGAAATAAACTGAATACTAGTTAAACTGTAACAAAAGCTGGATGAATTCTAAGAGAGAGTATAGTGTCCAGTCCTGGAGGCTTTATCCAGAAAAATATACACCATCATCTCCATCTTCTGTGTTTATTTATAACACATTTTTCCAGCAACAAGAGTTAAAAGCTAGTAACATCAAATTATTAGTGTTCCAAAATAACAGTTACATCATAATAGCAAGCTGGTTGTAATTTAACAAGATAGGTTGGAAAAAAAGGTATGGCTCTACCAGGATACTATGATCTAATGATGCAGAGTTATATTATCTTCCTGATGAGTCAGAGTAAATTGGGGCAGTTTGAACTTGAGGACTGTGTGATTTGATGAAGTGAGTTGTGGAAAATATTGAGAGATAGAGGGTTGTTTAGAGGGTTCAGTAAGGCTCATGATAGAGTCTGTATATGGTTGGGAAATTTTAGGAGTGGCTGGTACCAAACACCTCCTCTAAGAGAAAGATTTTGAAAAGTTTTCCTGAAACTAAGAGGTCTGTGGTACACCTAATCAGGCTGATGCAATACAGTAAGCTCAGCCGAGCACCCTGGTTAACTCGTAGTTGGACGAGTCCACATCCCCTTATGCTATAAGGGGATTAGCACATCCAAAATGCATGTTCAACCCACCGCAAAGCTAATAGCACTCATCACACGCAAATGCATGTTGATGAGTTATAGCTATTCTCCCCCGATGAAAAAAGAAATGTGCAGCTGATATGCTTAATTTTACCCTCAGAAATTTATGCCTGCCCAGTGCAGATGTTAATTTCTGAGCAGCCGAAAAAGTGTACAGAAAAGCAGAAAATACTGCTTTTCTGAACTTCCTCCAACTTAGTATCATGGTGATATTAAGCCAGAGGAATAAAAAGTGTGCCGGTGGTCAGGTTAGGAAAAGGGATACTCAATTAATGGTAGATTTTAAAACCTACGTGTGGCATCCATGTACACATGGTACCCGGCGCGCGCACATGGACGCCCGATTTTATAACATGAACATGCAGGTGTACGCATGTTATAAAATCGGGGGTCAGCGAGCGCAAGGGGGTGCACACTAGTGAATCTTGCGCGCGCCAAAACCCGCAGCCTTCACCCATTCCCTCCCAGGCTAAGGACTATAATTGCCACTCTAAGCTTGCCTAGCCTGCTGGAATCCTTGCTTCCTTGAGCCTTACCGTCCACCTACGATGGCTCCTTCTGACGCAATCCTGAGAGATACATCTGTACCTTCATATGGAGATTCCAAAATGATGAATCCTTAGCTACTTGAAGTATCGCAGTGATGTCTGTTCCTTTTCAAGCTCCCCTTGAACTCCTTTTTTCCACTTGGGAACCTGCAACATTAAACATATCCATTAGAAAGCCCCGCCCCCGTGAGGTCATCGGAGGGGGACGGACTGAATCTCCTTTAAAACTGAGGCGGCTACGGCACGCAGCCATCGGCGCGCTGCCTAAGCCGCACGCCAAAGGGGCGCGCCCCTTCTGAAAATTTTCTTGATTTTATTTTTCTTGTTACCTTTATGGGCAGGAAGAGGAAGGTGAAAATTTGGACTTCCTCTCCAGGATTCCCGGTGAGAGGACCAATGGACTCCCACGTCGCAAGGGGAATAAGTCGATCTTTACAAAGATCAATTCCAGATATATCATTTTCTTCAGGATCCCCAGAGGATCAGGGGCCAACACAGTTATCTCAACCAAATATGGAAGATCCCAAGCTCACACCTCAGACAAGTATAAATGGACAAAGAGATCTTGTGAATTTAAATAGTGATGGAACTAAAGTACCTATGAATATTGAAGTTGTAGGGGTGAAACCGGGTGCTGAGCCACGGGAAATGGCTATGGATCCTGTTGATCCCCAAAATGTTACTATAAGAGATGTTTGGTTGGCTTTAAATAACCTTCAGAAAATAATGTCTAACTCAATTGAGCAAAATAGAATTACCACACTTGAATTTAAAAATGAAATAGAGAAGCACAATAATCGATTGATACAAATAGAAGAAAAATGTAAAACCTTCTCTACTCAGATAGAGGTTTTAAAGGAGGTAAATAATTCTTATATAAAAGATGGATTAATAATACATAGACAGATGGAAAATCTGGAGAATCAAAATCGTATTAGAAATCTCAGGTTTTTAAATTTTCCTGAACCCAGATTGATATCTGCTATGGAGCTACTTAAAACATATTTGGTGGAGGTATTATCTATAGTGACAATTGATGAGGCATCAATATCTAAATTATATTATATTCCTAAATCTAGATTAAAGTTACAATTGGGGCAAGAGGACATGGATATTGTGCAACATTCCCCAAATTTAACCTCATTCCTGGAAGCCTCTCAAGATGATATACCACAAAGATCAACATTATTAGTTACTTTTTGCAGAGAGAGAGACAAGAATCAGGTATTACAGAAATATTTTGAAAATAAGGACTACAATTTTTGTGGTCAGCGGATTCAAATATTTCCTGACGTGGCTAAAGTAACACAAGCCTGGCATAATCAATTTTTGATCTTGAAGCCAAGAGTGTTAGCCCTAGGGACAACATTCTATTTAAAATTCCCATGTAAGTGCTCTGTGGTATACCAGAAAAATAAATTTATTTTCCAAGATTCCACTTAGATTCCACTTAGAATCATTTTTGGTTGATAAACAAGGTTTGAGAAATGAAACTGCAATAAATTGAAAAATCTCCCAGTAATTGTAAAATATGTTTACAGATTTCTTGTTTTATCTTCTTATGTAGAGAGCCTCCCGTAATGTGGACTAAATATTCTTGTTACTGATAGTTTATGGGAAATTGAATACCTTATGTTTTATTTCTATGTATAGAATATTTTCATATGTTTTATACAATGTAAAATTCTTTAAAAACCAATAAAATTTAAATTTAAAAAAAAACATATCCATTAGAGACAATTCTCTCCTTTCATCGAATAAATGATTTCTTCTACCATGAGATTTGGAACTAGTGACATTAAGCTTCCCTCCTTGCTGCATTTGTGTCAAATTTCATCAAGGGTACTTCATACCTCAATGACAAACCTTCCTTTTTGATACAATGTTCTGTGGACTTTCTTGTTTCAAGTGTTCTAGCCTCCGGCTCAGGTACCTACTCCTTGGGGGCCTGCATGCACTTTTTGTGGAGACCTGGTCTCTTGGCCCTCCCCACTCCTCAGGGCAATGCCTACACTATATCAGAGACTGCCTATGCTTCCCCGCTCCTCGGGGCAATGCCTATACTACATCAGAGACTGCCTATGCTTCCCCGCTCCTCGGGGCAATGCCTATACTACATCAGAGACTGCCTATGCTTCCCCGCTCCTCGGGGCAATGCCTACACTACATCAGAGACTGCCTATGCTTCCCCGCTCCTCGGGGCAATGCCTACACTACATCAGAGACTGCCTATGCTTCCCCGCTCCTCGGGGCAATGCCTACACTACATCAGAGACTGCCTATGCTTCCCCGCTCCTCGGGGCAATGCCTATACTACATCAGAGACTGCCTATGCTTCCTCCCCGCTCCTCGGGGCAATGCCTACACTACATCAGAGACTGCCTATGCTTCCCCGCTCCTCGGGGCAATGCCTACACTACATCAGAGACTGCCTATGCTTCCCCGCTCCTCGGGGCAATGCCTACACTACATCAGAGACTGCCTATGCTTCCCCGCTCCTCGGGGCAATGCCTATACTACATCAGAGACTGCCTATGCTTCCCCGCTCCTCGGGGCAATGCCTACACTACATCAGAGACTGCCTATGCTTCCCCACTCCTCGGGGCAATGCCTACACTACATCAGAGACTGCCTATGCTTCCCCGCTCCTCGGGGCAATGCCTACACTACATCAGGGACTGCCTATGCTTCCCCGCTCCTCGGGGCAATGCCTACACTACATCAGAGACTGCCTATGCTTCCCCGCTCCTCGGGGCAATGCCTACACTACATCAGAGACTGCCTATGCTTCCCCGCTCCTCGGGGCAATGCCTATACTACATCAGAGACTGCCTATGCTTCCCCGCTCCTCGGGGCAATGCCTACACTACATCAGAGACTGCCTATGCTTCCCCGCTCCTCGGGGCAATGCCTATACTACATCAGAGACTGCCTATGCTTCCCTGTTCCTCGGTAAACAAAAAACACAGGGATATATTTTCAATAATACTCTCTTCTTCAGATAATAATCTACACAATAAGAGAATCTTTTTTAACTACAATATACTCATGCAAAAAATATTTTTATTAATGTAACAAAAATATAAAAACACAACCCTCACTAAACAATGTTAAAACTAACTAATCAACATCCACTCCATTCATACCATTAAAATATTGACATCTGAAAACAATGTGACACAATACATATTTCAATACATCATGTTTAAATATGAGTTGAATACATATCAAATCATTAATATATTGATATAAACCTCCCACATAATGTGTACTATTATACTTCAATATGTTTGTTCTTATCAAAATATCTTTGCAACACACAATGAAATTACCCCAATACACACCGTTATTTTTTATATAAATTCTTCAGAAAAGAAAACTTTTTTTTTTTAATCCACACATCCCATCTCTATTCACATGAGGTTAAATCTCAATGCATATACTTCGTCCAACACAGGATCCTTGTTTCACCCCCACCGGGGCTTCATCAGGGACTCATTGGTATAACAAATACCATTTTTCCACTTCTGCCAAAAAGATATAACATTACATATCTAAACTTCATAATTTATAACCCATCATATATTTATCAACCCATTAAGAAGTAATTATCTACTAACCTTCACAAAACTCACTTACTCAAAAGGAATTGTCAAATATCCAATCTAATTTAATATCACCACACACTCCAATTTCAGATATTGTTTTTCAGTTTATAATTCTGACCTAAACTTAGACAAAACAACCAACTCACAATATCCTACCTTCACCGAGGGTTCACCTCTCCACCAAAACCAACGGATGTCACATGTCAAACGAACGTAGTAACGTAACGCCATATCCTCCAGCTTATAAATCTTAATCAATCAATGGCAAATAAATCAGGGGCACAAATAACGATCACATTTTAAATTTTAAACACCTGCAAGATCCTCAACTCACATGCAAGAATGCGTCCCATTCGATCGGACCATTCAGTCCACCCGGAGCCACCGTACCCCATTTAAAAATAAATCACTGTTCAAGTCGTCTTAGTGATACCGACAAATCACCTCCATTTGGTAAACATAATCTCTTCAAAACAAAAAATTTAATGTCATCTATTGTGTGAGCCTATTCCACCCAATGTTCAACTAAAGGCGCATTAGCCCTCAAAGATTTAATGCAACTTCTATGTTCTATGATGTGAGATCGAATCATTCTACTCGTTTGGTCAATATATACCAGACCACACAGACATACAATTGCATAAACGACCCCACTCAAATCGCACGAAAAAGGGCCAGGTAACCAATATGGATATTTTAAATTAGAGTACTGAAATTCTTTAATTACCAAGACATGTTTACACACAGAACATGAACCACAAAATGTTTGACCACAATCTTGATCCGCCCGTTCCTTCAATCTCCGATATTTCAAATATCCCCCCAAATTCTGACATTTCTTAACTGCAAAAATAGACTTTTCACCAAATGTGGGGATAGAGGATAGCATCTGCCAATGTCTTAAGATACTGTTCTTAATGTCCTTAGTCCTAGACGAATACGGGATCGCACAAACAATTCTTGAAGGGGCTTGTTCTCATATTTACCTTGATTACTATGTAATTAAATTGTATACTTAGTTTTTCTTCTCTTTGACTGTTACTTAAAGTTGCCTAAATGTTTCATTGTTCCATGTAATGCCGTCAGGCAAGTTTTTGTTCTTTGTAAACCGGTTTGATTTGCATCTAATGTAGGAAGATCGGTATAAAAAAACAAAAAATAAATAAATAAAAATAAATTGTATAAGGAGATTGTCCCTATTCGCATATAATGCTCTTTTATATGCTTTCTTCACAATTGATGGTTTGTAACCACGAGACAGGACAGGATTTAGTCCCTGTGAATAGAGAACGGATTTAGTCCCTGTGAATAGAGACGGGATGGATTTAACCCCATGTGAACAGAGGCGGGATGTGTAGATTAAAAAAAAAAAGTTTTCTTTCTGAAGAATTTATATAAAAAATACCTGTGTGTATTGGGGTAATTTCATTGTGTGTTGCAAAGATATTTTGATAAGAACAAACATATTGAAGTATAATAGTACACATTATGTGGGGGGGTTATATCAATATAATAATGATTTGATATGTATTCAACTCATATTTAAACATGATGTATTGAAATATGTATTGTGTCACATTGTTTTCAGATGTCAATATTTTAATGATTCCCCGTTCCTCGGGGCAGAGTCTATGTTTTGCTTGGACTATGTTTTCCTCATAAATCCCTGTGAATAATCAAGTTGTCAACATATTGCTTCGTCTTCTCTTCAACTCCTCGAAAGCATTGAAGACCTGTTTTCAGGATCCTCAGTTCCCCACCTGGCATTGGAGTTTGCCAACTGCCCTCAGCCATTGAACAAGCTTGGGGGGACCCTTCAGGAGGGTGACTGTTATGATTATGTCCGCGGACCGCATTCCATGGACAGGCCCTCACCTCTTCCTCTGTGCCAGTCTGACGCCGCCGCGTCTCTGCCGGCGTTCCTCCCTGTGGCATGCTGCTGCTTTCTTCCTGTGCGGCTGGAGCCGCACCGCTGACTCCTCCTTCAGGGAAATTCCCTCGAAGGGATTCCTCTCTCCTCCACGACCAAATGCCGCCGTCAGCCTCCTCCACAGCAGGAGCCACTTCCGGTCGCTCTCCTCTTCTTTGGGGCTAAGGGACACACCAGTGCAGCTCCTCTTTGCAGCAGGAGTGGCCTCCGGCCTTCTCCTTCCTCCTCTGTGTGGCAGGACACTGCTACAGACCTTGGCTCTGCCTACCTTCCTCCAGGACTCCCTCTAGGGGTGGGACGCATGTCTCTCACATTTTCTTAAAGGGTCAGAAACAGAAAGCACTTCTCTGCCCTCCTGATGACGTCTTCAGGGCTCTTCATGGTCCTGCCCTTCGGATCGGTTTACATCTCCCTTGGACCTTCTCCAGCTTCCAAGGAGTGCTTCTACTGCTCTTATCCACATGTCCTTTTGTCCAGATGTCTTCTCATCTGCCTGACCTGATGTCCGGATGTCCACTCGTCCTGATGTCTCTTGACCTCTCGTACAGAAGTCCAGATGCCCAGATGTCCAATTCCTCAGAGTTCTAGATGTCCAGGCATCCTGATGTCCAGATATTCCAATATCCATGTGTCCAGGGGTACCACTATCTTGTGTAACATTTTCCTTCATTCCTTATCTTGATACTGAAGAATCCGCATCAGCCTTGCCGACCGCCAGACTCCATCTCCAGCTGTCCTTCGTGGGAGTAGATCCGCCTCATTTGGTGTCCGTCCTCAGGTGCTTGGAGTCTCCTTCCAGCTGGACTTCTCGCAAGCACTGTCCGGGCCCTCTTCTCTATCCTGCGCATGTCCTGCTCTTCATGTGGTCTGTGACCCGCCTTTCGGGTTGTGTAGGGCATGCAGCGGGACAGGGTGGTCCATGACCAGTCCACGTTGGGCTGTGTAGGGTGCCCTGGGGGACATAAGAACATAAGAATATAAGAAATTGCCATGCTGGGTCAGACCAAGGGTCCATAAAGCCCAGCATCCTGTTTCCAACAGAGGCCAAACCAGGCCACAAGAACCTGGCAATTACCCAAACATTAAGAGGATCCCATGCTACTGATGCAATTAATAGCAGTGGCTATTCGCTAAGTAAATTGATTAATAGCCATTAATGGACTTCTCCTCCAAGAACTTATCCAAACCTTTTTTGAACCCAGCTACACTAACTACACTAACCACATCCTCTGGCAACAAATTCCAGAGCTTTATTGTGCGTTGAGTGAAAAAGAATTTTCTCCAATTAGTCTTAAATGTGCTACTTGCTAACTTCATGGAATGCCCCCTAGTCCTTCTATTATTTTAAAGTGTAAATAACCGAGTCACATCTACTCGTTCAAGACCTTTCATGATTTTAAACACTTCTATCATATCCCCCCCCCCCCCCCCCCCCTCAGCCATCTCTTCTCCAAGCTGAATAGCCCTAACCTCTTCAGCCTTTCCTCATAGGGGAGCTCTTCCGTCCCCTTTATCATTTTGGTTGCCCTTCTCTGTACCTTCTCCATCGCAACTATATCTTTTTTGAGATGCGGCGACCAGAATTGTACACAGTACTCAAGGTGCAGTCTCACCATGGAGCGATACAGAGGCATTTTGACATTTTCCATTTTATTCACCATTTCCTTCCTAATAATTCATAATATTCTGTTTGCTTTTTTGACTGCTGCAGCACACTGAGATGACAATTTTAAAGTATTATCCACTATGATGCCTAGATCTTTTTCCTGGGTGGTAGCTTCCACATCTCCAAGAGTCTTGTCTCTTCCACATCTCCAAGGATCTCGTCTTGTCCCAGTCTCCAAGAATCTCATCTCTCCTATGTAGTCTGACTCTTTCCTCGTTCCAGGATACAGAGTTTCCTGTTTCCGTTCCTGGCCACTTCATTTCCAGCCCTCTGCATCTGTCTGACTTCACTGGGGCATATAGCTCAGCAAGGGGCTGATCATCTCCATCCCAGCTCCAGTGTATGTGCTCCGCTCTTGCCTGTACTCGCTCACCTCCCTTGGGGCATGCCTTGGGGCTCCTCCCTGAGTTGCCTCTTGGGCCAAGGGCTCACTCTCTCCCAGGAGCAGACGATCGTGCCTACGCGTCCCTCCTCAGGACCCACAGAGCACATTTGTAACAGTATCTGAAGGCCATGAGCTTGGTGAGCCTGTGCCTGTGGTGGGCACAAATTTCCTGGCCAAATTTTTTACATATGTTGTCTGGCCTAACTTTTAACAGAAATTTTTCTTAAAATTGCTGGACTTGTGTTTTCTGTTTTTTAGCAGAATTTTTTCAAAATTTCTGGAGTCTTGTTTTCTAACTCACCAGAAAATTTTTCTCAAATTTGCTGGACTTGTGTTTCCTGTTTTTTAGCAGAATTTTTTCCCCAAGCTTTGAACTCGTGTTTATATTTTTAAACAATTTTTGTCTACTTCCTGGACTCATGATTCCTGTTCTTAAGCAGGATCTTTTCCTCCAAATTCCTGGACTCATGTTTTTCTGTTTCCATTCAGAATTGTGAACTAACTCGCTTGTCTCGTTTCAGTATGTCTGGATCCAACAACTCGCAGGAGGCGCCTGCATCCAGACTTCATCAAACTGTCTTCCTGGGTTTCATCCAACCTGCAGGAGGCGCCTGTTCCCGGGTTTCCACATCCGGTATCAAGCTTGACCCTTTCGTTCAAATGTCTCCTAGAGGATATACCAACCAGAGTATTCTCCAACAACTCCAGATTCCTGGGCTTCATATGACTTGCAGGAGGCACCTGCATCCAGATTTCCATATCCAGTATCAAGCTTGACCCTCTTGTCGAGTATCTCCAAGCTTCAAGGAGCTATACTACAGCAACTCCTGGTTCATGGGGTTAAATGACCTTCAGGAGGTGTCTGCACCCTAGACCTGGTTCCATTTCAATTTGCTCAGCTCGCTTCTTGCTGATGTAGTTTCCAGCTCCAGACCTTTCTCCAGTCCTTGAAGTTCACATTTGAGCCTCATCTCCTTGATTTCTACACGGCTTGTTGCCTTGGATCCTCAGCTGATCCTGCGTTACTCTATACAAGTGGAAACTTCCACCTCTTTCTCCATTGCAAGCTATTTAGACTGTATTGGCGATTCCTTCTTGCTCCATGGTGATCTGTTGCATCCAGAGTTCGCAGTCAGTCTCTTCCAGTGTCCTTTTTGCAGTGTCCTGAGCTGATAGAACCTGAATTGGAGTCATGAGTTCTACTTCCACTCCCCTGCTGTCCATCCGCTGCTTAACTAAGGACTATAATTGCCACTCTAAGCTTGCCTAGCTTGCTGGAATCCTTGAGCCTTACCGTCCTTCTACGATGGCTCCTTCTGACGCAATCCTGAGAGATACATCCGACATCCGTACCTTCATCCGGAGATTCCAATATGACAAATCCTTACGCTACTTGAAGTATCGCAGTGATGCCTGTTCCTTTTCAAACTCCCCTTGAACACCTTATTTCCACTTGGGAGCCTGCAACATTATACGTATCCCTGAGAGACAATTCTCTCCTTTCATCAAATAAATGATTTCTTCTACCATGAGATTTGGAACTAGTGACTTTGTGCTTCCCTCCTTACTGCATTTGTGCCAACTTTCATCAAGGGTACTTCATACCTCCATGACAAACCTTCCTTTTTGATACAATGTTCCGTGGACTTTCTTATTTCAAGTCCTCTAGCCTCCGGCTCAGGTACCTGCTCCTTGGGGGCCTGCAAGCACTTTCTGCAGAGACCTGGTCTCTTGGCCCTCCATACTCCTCGGGGCAGTGCCTACACTACACCAGTGACTACCTATGCTTCTCTGCTCCTCGGGGCAGTGTCTATGTTTTACTTGGACTATGTTTTTCTCATAAATCCCCGTGTCTCATCAAGTTGTCAACATATTGCTTCATCTTCTCTTCAACTCCTCGCAAGCATTGAAGGCCTGTTTTCTGGATCTTCAGTTCCCCACCTAGCATTGGAGTTTGCCAACCGCCCTCAGCCACTGAACAGGCTTCGGGGGCCCTTCAGGGGAGCGATTGTTACAATCCTGTCCATGGACCCCACCCTGCGGACAGGCCCTCACCTCTTCTCCTGTGCCAGCCTGACGCCACCGTGTCTCTATCGGCGTTCCTCCCTGTGGTATGATTCTGCTTTCTTCCTGCGCGGCTGGAGCCGTGCTGCCAAGTCCTCCTTCAAGGGAATCCCCTCGCAGGGATTCCTCCCTCCTCCATGGCCAAATGCCGCCGTCGTCCTCCTCTTCACAGCAGGAGCCACCTCCGGTCACTCTCCTCTTTTTTGGGGCTGAGGGATGCCCCAGTGCAGCTCCTCTTCGCAACAGTAGCGCCTCTGGCCTTCTCCTTCCTCCTCCATGTGGCAGAACACCACTGCAGGCCTTGGCTCTGCCTACCTTCCTCCAGGGCTCCCTCTACAGGCGGGCCATGCATCTCTCTCCTCTTTTTAAAGGGTCAGAAACAGGAAGCACTTCTCTGCCCTCCAGATGATGTCTTCGGGGCTCTTCCTGGTCCTGCCCTACTTAAAGGTCCTGCTTCAGTTCCTCAGGGCCTTTGGATCGGTTTACATCTCCCTTGGACCTTCTCCAGCTTCCAAGGAGTGCTTCTACTGCTCCTATCCAAATGTCCTTTCGTCCAGATGTCTTCTCATCTGCCTGACCTGATGTCCGGATGTCCATTTGTCCTGATGTCTCTTGACCTCTCGTCCAGATGTCCAGATGCCCAGATGTCCAGATGTCCACTTCCTCAGAGATCTAGATGTCCAGGCATTCTGATGTCCAGATATTCTGATATCCATGTGTCCAGGGGCACCACTCTCTTGTGTACCATTTTATTTCATTCCTTAACTCGATACTGAAGAATCCGCATCAGCCTCGCCGTCCGCCGGACTCCGTCTCCAGCCGTCCTTCATGGGAGTAAATCCACCTCATTCGGTGTCCGTCTTCGGGTGACTGGAGTCTCCTTCCAGTTGGATTTCTCACAAGCGCTGTCTGGGCCCTCTTCTCTATCCTGCGCATGCCCCGCTCTCCGTATAGTCCATGACCAGCCTTTCAGGTTGCGTAGGGCATGCAGCCTGACAGGGTGGTCCGTGACCAGTCTAAGTTGGACTCTGTAGGGCACCCTGAGGGACAGTTTTTCCACATCTCCAAGAGTCTCTTCTCTTCCACATCTCTAAGAGACTCATCTCATCCCAGTCTCCAAGTGTCTCGTCTCTCCTATGTACTCTGACTCTTTCCTTGTTCCAGGATGTGGAGTCTCCTGTTTCCATTCCTGGCCTCTTCATTTCCTGCCATCTGCCTCTGTCTGACTTCATTGGAGTGTGTAGCTCAGCAGGGGGCTGATCCTCTCTGTCCCAGCTCCAGTGTATGTGCTCTGCACTTGCCTGCACTCGCTCACCTCCATTGGGGCATGCCTTGGGGCTCCTCCCTGAGTTGCCTCATGGGCCAAGGGCTCACTCTCTCCCAGAAGCAGATGATAGAGCCTCCACGTCCCTCCTCAGGGTCCACAGGGCACATTTGTAGCACCTATGTATACAGCATTACAGTAGTCAGGCATGAAATAACAATTGCTTTGATAGCAGTTACAAAGGCTGTCATCTAGTAATGGATCAAAGTGTTGGAGTTGCTGAGATGGTAAAAAGCTGCCTTAGTTACTGCTTGGACTTGAGCCCTTGATGGTCAGTTTGAAGGCTTCAGATTTGTGAGCTGAGGGTGAGTATCATTTCCTCCAAGATCACTTTCTGGAGCAGGTGATCAGATTTTCTATTCCCATTTTATAGCATCTCCATTTTCTTTTGGGGTGCTGGGGGAGGGTTAGTTAAAGTTTGTTCAGGTGTAGCCAATCTGCAATTTTTTCCAGCATTCTGTTGAAGCGAGTTAGAGCCTAGCTCATCCAATTAATTGGATGTCATCAGCATAGGAGTAACAGATGATATGGCAGTCTCTGATGAACTTGCTTAATGAGGCTAGGTAGATATTAATGAGGATAAGAGAGCAAGTGGAGCCTTGATTTACTCTATAGGAGAAAGGGTTTGGTTTGAGGAGGCTGCCCCATGGAGATAGTTTGGGTATAGTCTTGGAGTAAGGATGAGAACCAGGCAAGAGCTGCATCTACCAGCCAAATATCATGTAGTCAGGTGAAAAGGAGATTGTAGTCTATCATGTGAAAGACCACTGAGAGATCCAGAAGTATATGTAGGGCTGAGTTTCCATGATCCAAGCATAGATGGATTTCATCAATCAAGCTTAACAGTATGGCTTTAGAGCTATGTTATGATCTAAAAATCTGACTGAGAGGTGACCAGTGCATTAGAGATGAGTAGGTTTTCATTTAGTTGGGTTAGAGCGGTAGTTGTTCAGTTCACTGGGGTAAAGGTTTTTTTCTTTAAGGTGGGTTTTACAATCACCCTTTTTAAGGCAGCTGGAAGGAAGGCTTATATTAATGAATCATTGATTATGGTCTGGATGATAGATAATCAATTCTTGGCTTGCTTGACTGGGAGAGAAAGGATTTTCTGGGCAGCTGGTTGATGTGAGGGCTATTAACAGGAAGCTTATGTAATCCGATAGATTAGTGGTAGACCAAGGAAGGGCTACCAAAATTGTGCAGAGATTGGGGGAAGAGATATAACAGAGATATTCAAGTAATCATACTCAAGAAAAATTCATTTTCAATAGAAAATAATTTTTAAAACAAAGGGGTCAAGATATGCAGATCAAAGGGGGTACATTCAGAAGTGTAATTAGGAAATATATATTTAAAAAATAGGTGGTAGATACACAGTAAAGCCTCCAGCAGAGGTAGTGGAGGGAAAAGCAGTAATAGAATTTTAAAACAGGTTGGGATAAGCACAGAAGATTGTTAGATAAGAGATATGAGAGTAAAGTCTGAGATCTGGAAGACTCTGCAGTAAGTTAACCACCTATATTTTTGCCTGAAAATTATCCTACCTTTAGATGCCAAAAACCGAGGCACCTAAACATAGGGCTGCTATGTATTTTCCTAACTTAGGAGGTCATTTACAAATCTGTGTTAGGCATTTACCATGGGGAAAAAGCTTTGTGGGAGTGATAATGCTCAGCATTTTAAATATCATGTGTTATTTTTCCCCTAATAATTCCTAAATGATAATGAGCTGCTTTGCATGTAATTGTTTTGCAAATGCATGCAAAACAGCTTATTACTAGGCAATTTCATGGTAATAAAATAATAAGACTTTCCTGAAAAATCACAAGCCACATTTTTATCATGAAAGTAAGCTATATCTCTGGAGTTGTAACTAACTTTCACTGGGAACATCAGGACTCTAACGTGCATCCTATGCTCCTGAGGCAGTGTGTTAAAGGGCCTGAGTGGTCCAAAGCCACCCTCTCCACCTCCAACCAAGTTTAAAAAACCTTTGTGGCCTTGTGAGATCTCCCCTGTCTCTTACCTTCTTCTCTTGCCACATCTAGAGGTGGCCCCGATGTTTTTAAATGTGCAGCATATGTAAGTGGTGTTAGAATACAAGGAATGTGTTGTGGAGTTGGCATGATGGGTTTCAATGGTATGAGAAAGAGATGTGCAGCCAAAAAAACTTTTGTTTCATTTCAAAGTTCATTTCATGGGGACCCCAAAATGTTTCTTTAGTTTCAAAACAAAAATATATATATATCTTTCAGTTTAATTCATTTTTTGTTTGCAATAAAGTCAATAAGGGAAGCATTACAGCCTATACTGGGCACCAGAATTGAGGTTTTCTAATCAATTGTCTTAAAATATGTGGGAAGAAATCAACAAAAATGGGAAAGAACTTCAAGATACCCAGAAAGACTGTGATACTGGATAGTGGCACCAAAAGAGGCATGAATAGCCTATAGCTCCATAAAGGGGCAAAGTGGTACCAGCATTGGCAGAATTTCACCAAGTTACTGTGAGAAGAGCAAAGAAGTAGAAAAAGTAGAAAGAATATCAGAAAGCTCCAAATGATGGAACCAGCAACAGTGACATGAACCCTTGATGACATCTCAAGTGGCAAACTGGCACTTGACTTGTGCCTGTATTTTGTTCTGAATTGGACAAACCACTCCAGTGTCATCAACCATTCAACAGGGTGAGAGAACTAGGCTGTTGCCCAGGTTGTGAAATCTGGGTCTTTTATGAACCTTTTTCAAATTGTTGTTCTGGGGACAAACACCCCAGTATAAAAGAAACCAAGAAGAAAGCAAGTGTGAGAAGAATACCCCAAGGCTCCAAAAGAGGGCACCAGCAACAGTGAAATGAACCCCTGATAGCATTTCATGTGGAAAACTGGCACCAAAAGAGGCATCAGCATCCAAAGGCAGCATGAAGTGGGAATGTATCAGAAAATGTAGCAGAAAATCCCCCAAAGCAGGCACTGATAAAGGGGTCAAGCAGCATTAAGAATGGCTTTAAGACATCAAGCAACATGAGAAGTGCAAAGCAGCCTCCCTCCCCCAGCAGACTCACAAGACTTTAGGTCTGGGGTATGACAGCAATGCCCAGTGGTAAAGAGAACTCAAAGTTGTAAGGTCTTGGCATTGAAGCAAGACTGAGTAGCACAAAGATCCTCAAGGTGCAGGGTAGAATTTAGATTTTCTTGTAGAATGGGTGTTCCAAGTGATATCATATTTAGTACATGGAAATGGTTTCACAACAATAGGGGCTGGAGTTTATAGTAAGTTGGGAAGGTTGATTTTTTTATAGAAAACATTTCCCATATCCTGTAGTTGGCTGTTGCATCTCCTGATTTTGTGATTTTGTACATATTATCTCTTACAAATCTAATCTCTTATGACATTCAGTCCAGTTATTCAGTCCAGTAAATAGTTTCTCTGGCGCATCATTTTTCTTGTGCCAGTGTTTCTTCCTCTAAATGAGGGCATTTTTTGGCAAACCACCCCAGAGTAATCAATCATCAAAGAGGGTGGGAGAACCAAGCTGAGATTGTAGAGGGGCTGCAGGCATGTTAGTGAATCCTTATCTTTTTTTGACTGTTTTCAAATGTTTGCTCTGGGGCAAAGCATTCCGGTATGAAAAACAAAGAAGAAAACAAGTATGGGTGGGAAATACACCCCAAGACTCCAAAAAAGGGTACCAACAACATTATGGCAGGTTGGCATGTGACAGCAAGTTCTCTATGGTATTTTAGCAGCTGGTAGGTAGGTAGATTGAAGCAGAAAGGCCATGGGAGGACACAAGTGTTTTGTTTGTCTTTCTTTCACATTTCTGTTTTGTGGAAAAAAAAACCCATCCCAGTGGGAACAACCAAAAAAAAACAGGGTGTGAAAGCAGGCTGGGATCATTGCTGAGGGTTACAACAAAATAAAGAAATGTAAAATAGGTGGGAGAAAGGAGACATTTTTTTAACAACACGAGGGCACCAAAATGCTCACGCTCATAAATATTAATAGGCAGGCATAGCAGGTAGCTGGAACAGAAGTTCCAAGATCCCCATGGTGGTATAAGTGGCGTGACAGTTAGGCATGTGCCAACAAGAACCCCATGATGGTATAATGGGCTTGGCAGTCAAGTGTGTGCCAGTAAGACATCCATGCTAGTATAAGGGCATGGCAGGAAGGTGTGAATCAGCAAGAACCCATGTGGTTTAAGAATCATGACAAGTATACTTGTGCCAGTAAGATCCTATGATGGTCTAAAAAGCATGGCAGTTTGACGTGTGTCAGCAGGACCCTCATGGTAGTATAAAGGGCATGGCATGTAGGTGAACCAGCAAGTACCCATGGCTGTATAAGGGGCATTACTATCACCAGAAAACCTGTATAGGTGAATACCAGCTATGTATAAGTAACAGAGTCATCACATAGTAATGTGAGACCTAAATATTAATGACCTTCATACAAACAAAAATGGTGTTTAGTGTTATACATATTAACAAAGTGGACCACATCTATGGATTATAATCATTGATCACCATAGAACAGTTCTTTTTATAAATTTGTTTTATTTGCACTTAAAAACATTTATCTTGTAATACATTTTTGTACGTCCTCAAAGTCCATGATATTTAAGATTCTGCCACCTAACACTGTTCCAGTGTTTCGTTCATTGGACTAATCCCAGAGGTCCTGGCCTAATCCCCATTTCCACTGTCTGCTGCCTACCCCGACATATGTTCAGCTTTGAATTCCTTGCCTCTGAACTTCTCTAGGGACCCACCTATGACCTGCCGGCTACCAGAACCAGAACCCAAGGACTCAACCTGTGGCTGATATAGGCAAATCCCCAGTTGGTCTTGCCACATGGCATCTCCACCAGCTCTCGGTGTGGTCTAGTAGGCTTTCACACTAGACAGCGCCATCCATACCACAGCACTATGGGTCCACTTTTTTGATGAGCATTAGAGAGAGGAAGAGAGAGATCAAGCTTGTGTGTATGTGTGGGAGGTAGAGAGAGAAAGCCTGTGATGGTGAGAGCCAATGAGTGTGAGAGCCTGGGTGTGTGAGGGATGGAAAGCAAGCCAGTAAGTATGAGGCAGCCTATGTGTTTGTGTGTGAGAGAGAGAGAGGGAATGTGCATAGGAGTGAACATGTGTGAGAACATGTGTGTTCGAGAGAATATGTGTGCGTTAGGAAATTTGTGTATTTGAGAGAGAGAGAGAGAGAAAGAGAGGGAGAAAATGTGTGTATCTTCACTAATCCACAATAATCTTGGAATGATTAGAAATCAAAAGTTCCAAGGTATGGAGAGCTGGGAATATTTTGTTACCCCTGTTTGTTTTATTTATTAGGCTTTATTTTTTCTTTTGAAATATTGTATTAGTATTTGGCAAAATTTGTAAAAAACTAATGAATGTTTAATTATTGGATAGTATTGTATTCAATTATTTTGAAATATTTATTATTTTTATTAGTATGGTTTCAATATTATGCTTTATATATTTTTTATTTTATTCTTGATGTTTTGTGAGGAATGATGTCTCTGTTTTTACATTTTTGCACTATTTACAGAGTGTTTGTTGCAGTTTCCAGTTCAGTTTTTGTCTGCATGTTTCTGTTTATACTTTATGGCCTCTTTATTCTGTATTTGGTGAGGGTCTGTCAGTGTTCTGCATATGTGACTGAGGTGAAGTATTCTGCTAGAGTGTAATTTCTGTATAGGGATCTATAGCAACCTGGCTTGTTCTGTTCTCCTAATAAAAGGTATATTGATGTTTTAGGGCCTGGTGTAATATTTACATTGTTGTCATTTCATAGGCAGAGTTCTTACCTTGTGAGTGCTGACAGTTAGAGCCATTTTGGCTTGGGAAGTGTACCCCAAAGTAAATGTAATTCTGTACACTCATGGCTTTCTGGCAATCAAGCCTACATTCAACACATGTTACAATAGGCCTAATAATCATATAAGGTCCAAGTATATATTTTGTGGGGTTTTCTGGATGACACAGCATCCGTGTACATTATTATAAAATGCATGTGATAGTTTTACCTCAGAAGACTGAACTTTGAATGTCCTTTTCCATGTAAAATGTATTACAATAACTTCATACTTTTTAATAGTGTGTATGGGGAGGACTGAGGGTGAGGGGTCACACAAGGCTATAAGCTTTGCCTAGAGCATTTAATACCCTTGCACTAGCCCTGAGTTAGCAGTGGTGGGTAAAGGGGTATGATAGATAAAATGACAGGTTTTTCTAAAGGTGGAGGTGGCAGTTATTTAGTAATAATAATTGTTCTGACTGTGCTAATGGAATGTCATTGGTATTTTTATATTTGAGATCATTAGGTTGTACCTTGTTTTGTGTACAATTTTAGAGTAATAAGTTACATAATAAAAGTTTAATATAAATAGACAAGTGGAACAACATAGATGGAAATTTTACACCATGCATCCAAATGTTAGGAATTTTCACAGTTGCAAGTTAACAACCCTAGTCTATGGGTCAAGGAAAACTGCACCTTTTTCTCTGCAAACCAGCTAGAGCAGAACTGAGGTGGTAAGGGACAAGGAAGGAAAAGGACCAGTCAAAGTGAAATACTTTCTCATCTAACCTATACCAATGTGACATTCTCATTTTTTAAAATCTGAAAACTGAAACCAAAATGTAACTGTTTTAGCGGTTGGCAGAAGAGATCTATATCCCAGCACAGGAACTGGCTATACAAAAAGAAGGTAAAGTGATGGGTCCCAGCTAGATAAATCCAGAGTTTTTAATGGAAATTAGTCACATTTTGGACTGGCTTATTTTTTAATTGCTTCTTGAGAGCTGGGAGTACTTCTGAAGGATTGGAGGCAGGTGGATGATGTTCCTCTTCAAAAAGAGGAGGGTGGGAGCTACTAGATGGTTAATATGATCTCTGTGGTGAGTAAATTAATCGAATTTCTGCTAAAACAAATGATAGTGCAGTTCTGGAATTCAATAGATTACAAGTTTTAAGGCAGCATGGTTTTACTAGAAAGAGGTTTTGTCATATGAAGCCAATCAATTTGATTAATTGGATGAAAAGAGATTTGGAACTGGGGAGAGCATTAGATGTAGTGCACTTGTATTTCAGTAAGACCTTAGACACAGTTCCCCATAGGTGACATAAATAAACTGAGCAGTCTTATTATGAGTCCTAAAATGACTAAATGGGTAGAAACTGGTTGAATAAGAGGTGATAAAGGATAGCGGTAAATGGAATTTACTCTGAGAAGAGGAGTGTTACTAGTGTTGTGCTGCAGGGATTGATCCTTGGACTGATTATTTTCAACATGTTCATAGGTGATATTGCAGGACTATTGGGAAAGGTTTGTCCTTTTACAGATGATAGTAAAATCTGTAACAGTGTAAATAACCTGGAAGGTGTAATTGTAAAGTTGTTAAACCCTGCCTCAGGATTTAAAGGAGGAGAGCTGCATGCTACAGTTTAGGAGCTGATGAAGTCATTTTTGTTCCAGCAAGTCATTTTTGTTTGAGAATATAAGAAGCAGCCAATTCTATTGTGCCTTTGAGGATTTATTTTATGCAGATATGTTGGTCCTATTTAATATTGTACAGGCTTTGCAATAGATGATGTATGTTGCAAATTCTGTCTCTCTATTGAAATAAATACAGGATTTTATATTGATGTAATATGGGGAGGGTATCATGGTATAATAGGGATTTACATGAGGAGAAGAGACTTGTTAGAAAGGTGGAGTCTGGAACCCTTATGTGGGGTGGCTGGACTCAAAATAATAGGCAGGGGATTCAAGGTGGAAGCAATAGTATTGGAAATTAAGCTATACGTATCAATGGTCATCTATGTTTTTCTTTTTCTTTTATCATATGCTGTTTGTTTGCAAAGCTTGCACCTTTTGTGGATGTTGTCTCTCTATTTGCTGATCCTAAGGATAATATGTTTAAAGCCAGAAGAAGTAGGAGGGGTGGGAAGGTGGGAGGGGATTTTTGGGAGGTGAAGGTCTGTGGTGCATGGAGCAAGAGAGGGACCTTGGAGTGATAGTGTCTAGCAACCTGAAGACAGTGAACAATGTGACAAGGCGATAACTAAAGCCAGAAGAATCCTGGGCTGCATAGAGAGAGGAATAACTAGTAAAAAAAGGAAGTGCTAATCCCCTTATACAGGTCCTTAGTGAGGCCTCACCTAGAATACTGTGTTCATTTCTGGAGACCATATCTCAAAAAGGACAGAAACAGGATGGAGGCGATCCAGAGAAGGGTGATAAAAATGATGGGTGGTTTCCATCAAATGAAATATGAGGAGAGGTTGAAGGACCTTTTTGCCACTCCTTGTACCCCTTTGCCCCTTTAAAGTACCTTAGGCTATGCATGCCACTTTGGTGCCACTTTGCCACAGTCTAAGTACCTTGGAGCTGTTTTGTTGTTCTGATGATTGCTCCCCAGAAGTTTCATCAAAATTGATAATAAAACCCCAATTCTGCAGCCAAAAATAGGCTGCAAATACTTCCCCCATTGACATTAATGGGAACCGGAAAATGAATGCACGTATCAACGTATCAGGGTGCCATTGAACGAATGCAACGTATCTGGGCCCCGACGAATATGTAGCCCGAATCCAACGAATACTTTCTGGCTGCACATCCCTAGAGCGAATTTTGCTCATATGTAAGCTATTCGAATGCATGAGCATGGATATCCTTGCTGTAAAAAACGCACAGAGAGATTTCTAGCTTGCATTTCAAAATCAGCAAGAATGGTACAGAGACGTCTTAAACGGATGAATTTGACAGGAAGATTCAATTTAAAAGTCAGCGGGTGAGCACTCTTGAAATGCAGATAAGTATTTGAGCAAACTGATTTCCAAAAAATGGAGGTAATGAAACCCATTTCTGTCATAGTAATTTGGATGTCCAAGAAAGAAATTGAAGTGCATTGAATTTCTGCAGAAAATTTTAGATGAGGATAGCAGGTATTCAACCAGGTCAGAAAAAGCTCAAAACTCTCATTGTTACCCCTCCAAAGGACAAACACGTAGTCAATGTATCATTTCCATACAACTACTTGATTCTGAAAGGGATGGTGAATTAACCATTGCTCTTTGAAGTGATCCATATATAAATTAGCCAAATCGGAGGCCATGGTGGCCCCCATGGCAGTACCTTGAATCTCTTGGTAAAATCTGCGATTGAACGCAAAAAAGTTCTCTTTCAGTGCAATCTGTAGTAGCTGTAGTAAAATTTCACTTGGAATACGATGAGGTCGTGGACGTCTATCAAAAAACATAGTGGCAATTTCCATTGTCTCATGTTGGGGGATGGAGGTATATAATGCCTCTACATCTAGGGTAACCAATTTTAAATTCATAGTATCAATTCTCAGCTGTTCAAGAAAAGTCTCCATATCGGAGGAATCTCTGATAAAGGAAGTAATCTGCGGAATGAAGGGTGCCAAAAAACGGTCAATAAACCATGATAGAGGTTCCAATAAAGATCCACAACTGGACACTATGGGTCAACCTGGAAGATGCTGTAAATCTTTGTATATTTTTTGTAAGGTATAGAATACCAGGACTCATGGATGAGTGTTGAGCAGAAATGTTTCCTCTTTTGTGGTCAAAAAACAGATTTAGAGCCGCGGTTTACAACCTTGATGATGGTGTCCTGTAAATTCTTGGTAGGATCCTGATCCAGAAGTTTGTAAAATCGAGTGTCCTCTAATTGGCTAATAATTTTTTGTTCATAAGTGGTTCGATCTTGTAAAACAATTTCTCCACCTTTCTCCACAGGTTTTATTATTAGATTCTCAGCCAAACGTAATTCTTGAAGGGCATTCTTTTCAGAATGCGATAGGTTGAAAAAAGGCTTTGAAGTAGAGGTAGTTTTAAGCGAGGCAATTTCTTTGGAAAAAAAATTGATAAAATACTTTTATTGCTGGATCTTCCAGCCCAGAAGGGGTCCAAGTAGAGGGGTTGGATATTATTGATATATCACAACTGGAAGGATGAGAGTCAAAAAATAATCTTAACTTTAATATCCGTACAAACCGGAAGAAAGCCACTTGTAGAGAAAATGAATCAGTCGGGGGGGGGGGGGGGGGTAGGGACAAATGATAAACCACATTCCAATATCGTGAGTTGAATTGGTGTCAAATCAAAAGAGGAAAGATTCAGAACTAAGGATTCTTGGCATAGTGAGACCGGGTGACTGGAGGATGGATGTCGATTGTATCGATTGTTGAATGACAGTGAGACCCCTGCATGTTCTGACCTAAAAAAGATGCTGTTGATTTTGAAAAAGATGAATTATCATTACGCCGGGAGTGATTCTGTGAATCATCGTCACCAGATGAATCATCTCCACTAGAATTGAACGTAACATGTCTGGAAGTTTTTGTAATGTTAGTCTTAGACATCCAAGGGTAAACATACCCTTTATTATAGTCTTGTTCATCCCGACCAAACTTCTCATATTTATACTTCTTAAGGTCGGAACAAAATTTTTCTATCAAATCTTCTGTTGATTTCAATTTAAGTGTAAATTGATCTTGTTCTGTGGTGGACGCCCCACTGAAGACGCTCCAGCTTACACATGCATTCTTCCATTTTCTTCGGAAGCCTATATGGTTTGTCAATCTATTCTTAACAATTAGCATGTTTTACAGATGCAAGAGGAGTTTCAGTCTCCTCCACAGATTACTTTATCCAGAGCTCCTAATTTAAACAATATATTGATTCATTCTGATTTTTACAGCTTTCCAACTGAAGATAGTGATATAAAGGGATCCCATCAAACCTGTAATAACTGTTCTGTATGTACAGTTTCAACGTCAGTTACCAACAAAATAATTTTAAAATCAGGCTACACAATTTTTTTGAAATATATAACATCTTGCCTGTCTATGATGGTTATCTACCTGAATCGCTATTCTTGTGATTTGCTATATATTGGAAAGACCAAATGTCTTTTGAAGACTTGAATGATTGAAAATCGATCCAATATTAAGAACTCCCAGGTTGATGAACCCTGGTAGCACATTGCAACTAATATGAACATCGCTTTGAAGATCTCTCTTTTTGCGCAATTGACCATATACCCGAGCACTGCCATGGTGGTGATCGTGAATTACAGCTTTTAAAGTCTGAACAATGATGGATCTACAGACTTGGCACCATCAGTCCCAAGGGTCTCAATACAGATCTTGATCTGCACATGTTTCTAAGATGAAGACTCCTCAATATAATATCTTTATTTATTCAATTTTTCATGATTTTGATTGCAATAGCTGATATATAATTTGCATTTCAGACACATAACTACGTGACATCATACCTTTGGGTATTTAGCAAGATGTTCATGTCAGCCTCGTTTCCTCTTTCCCATGAAGAAGATAGTAGAGACCCTGGGTCCATTTTGAAACAGTAGCCTCTGGTGTCAAGATATTTTGACCTATAACATTTCACTAAATGTGTTTTTCTTTAATACTTTTAGGCAAAGACTCTTGTGATAGTAATTTCATATAGCTCTGAGGAAGCGTTTATCGTGAAACACCGGCCGTGTAAGGCTGTGGTTATTACCTTGACAAAGAGACTGCTGGTCAAACTTTTCTCATGGATTAGAGTTGAAGTTAAATGCTTGATAAAGATTTTTACTGAAAAGATAAAAATATGATAAAAAAAAATTTTTTGGAATTTAATAAAACGTTTTTGAAAGTGATGGTGAATGATAAGAAGACCGGTTGGGTTCCTTTTTGAAATCATGACAGGCTTGCTAACACCGTCATTTAGGCTTTATTTCATACATTTGTTTGGTTTCCCTCATTATTTCAAGTTTATTGTTTGGGTTACTATACTGACTCTCCTTGATAATAATTTTGAGATTTCAATTACTCCAATATTGACTGGGTAAATGTATCATTGGGACATGCTAGAGATATAAAGTTCCTAGATGGAATCAATGACAGCTTTATGGAGGAATTGGTTCAGGAACTGACAAGAGAGGGAGCAATTTTAGATCTAATTCTCAGTGGAGCACAGGATTTGGTGAGAGTGGTAACAGTGGTGGAGCCGCTTGGCAATAGTGATCATAATATGATCAAATTTAAATTAATGACTGGAAGCGGGACAGTAAGCAAATCCATGGCTCTCATGCTAAACTTTCAAAAGGGAAACTTTGATAAAATGAGAAAAATTGTTAGAAAAAAATTAAAAGGAGCAGCTACAAAGGTAAAAAGTATGCAAGAGGCGTGGTCATTGTTAAAAAATTCCATCCTAGAAGCACATTCCAGATGTATTCCACACTTTAAGAAAGGTGGAAAGAAGGCAAAATGATCACCGGCATGGTTAAAAGGGGAGGTGAAAGAAGTTATTTTAGCCAAAAGATCTTCATTCAAAAATTGGAAAAAGGATCCAACAGAAGAAATAGGATAATGCATAAGCATTGGCAAGTTAAATGTAAACAATACATCAAATGTCAGTGAACCTGGTTTCTTTATTTAATTAATTTATACCAGCTAATATCCCATCCAATGACCATATAATTTTGTAGGACCACTACTCATAGGGTCACGGTATTTTACCAGACTCTTTTTGTGGTTTGGGTCCGGTTTACTATATATATAATTTTTTTGTATTTTTTTGTTTTTTTAGTTTTCTTTCTTTCTTTCCATCACCGTAATGAGAGCTTCAAGATGAAATTTCAAAATACAGTCAAGTTAAATGTCACTTTCTTAAATCCCAATTCAAAGTAATTCAGCAGTGATACTCATCTGCATAGCCCAACACGATCACGTTTCGGACCCCCACTTTTAAGGTCCTGCTTCAGGGGAAACAATATCCATTCTTATTCCGTGACACTCCCAGGGCAATCGTTAAAACTCCAATAGCTGTCTCCATCAAATAATGTAGATGCGGTCACACCTTGGACTCGCATTGATAAGACAGGCTAAGAGAGCATTTGAAAAGAAGTTGGTCGTAGAGGCAAAAATACACAGTAAAAACTTTTTTAAATATATCCAAAGCAGAAAACCTGTGAAGGAGTCAGTTGGACCGTTAGATGATCGAGGGGTTAAAGGGGAAATTAGAGAAGATAAGGCCATCGAGGAAAGATTAAATGATTTCTTTGCTTCGGTGTTTACTGAAGAGGAATTTGGGGAGATACCCATATCAGAGAAGGTTTTCATGGGTAATGATTCAGATGGACTGAACCAAATCACGGTGAACCTAGAAGATGTGGTAGGCCTGATTAACAAACTGAAGAGTAGTAAATCACCTGAACTGGATGGTATACACCCCAGGGTTCTGAAGGAACTACAAAATGAAATTTCAGACCTATTAGTAAACATTTGTAACCTATCATTAAAATCATCCATTGTACCTAAAGACTGGAGGGTGGCTAATGTAACCCCAATATTTAAAAATGGCTCCAGGGGGGGGATCTGGGAAACTACAGACCAGTTAGCCTGACTTCAGTACCAGGAAAAATAGTGGAAAGTGTTCTAAATATCAAAATCAGAGAACATATAGAAAGACATGGTTTAATGGAACAAAGTCAGCATGGCTTTACCCAAGGCAAGTCTTGCCTCACAAATCTGCTTCACTTTTTTGAACGAGTTAATAAACATGTGTATAAAGGTGAACCAGTAGATGTGGTATATTTGGATTTTCAGAAGGCATTTGACAAAGTTCCTCATGAGAAGCTTTGAGGGAAGGTAAAGAGTCATGGGATAGGTGGTGATGTCCTTTTGTGGATTACAAACTGGCTAAAAGACAGGAAACAGAGTAGGATTAAATGGACAATTTTCTCATTGGAAGGGAGTGGGCAGTGGAGAGCCTCAGGGATCTGTATTGGGACCCGTACTTTTCAATATATTTATAAATTATCTGTAAAGAAATATGACGAGTGAGGTAATTGAATTTGAAGATTTACAAAATTGTTCAGAGTAGTTAAATCACAAGCAGATTGTGATGAATTGCAGGAAGACCTTGTGAGACTGGAAAATTGGGCATCCAAATGGCAGAGGAAATTTAATGTGGATAAGTGCAAGGTGATGCATATAGGGAAAAATAACCCATGCTATAGTTACATAATGTTGGGTTCCATATTAGGTGCTACCACCCAAGAAAGAGATCTGGGCGTCATACTGGATAACACATTGAAATCATCAGTTCAGTGTGCTGCGGCAGTCAAGAAAGCAAACAGAATGTTGGGAATTATTAGAAAAGTAATGTTGAATAAAACAGAAAATGTCATAATGCCTCTGTATCGCTCCATGGTGAGACCACACCTCGAATACTGTGTACAATTCTGGTTGCCGCATCTAAAAAAAAAGATATAGTTGTGATGGAGAAGGTAGAGAAAAGGGTGACCAAAATGATAAAGGGAATGGAACAGCTCCCCTTTGAGGAAAGACTAAAGAGGTTAGGAATTTTCAGCTTGGAGAAGAGATGGCTGAGGGGGGATATGATAGAGGTGTTTAAAATTTATTTATTTAAAAATATTTCTATACCGTCTTTTCAAACGAATTTGACCAAAACGGTTTACAAAATCATGAGAGGTCTAGAATGGGTTAATGTTAATCAGTTATTTACTCTTTCGGATAATAGAAAGACTAGGGGGCATTCCATGAAGATAGCATGTGGCACATTTAAAACTAATTGGAGAAAGTACTGTTTCAATCAACGCACAATTAAACTCTGGAATTTGTTGCCAAGGATGTGGTTAGTGCAGTTAGTGTAGCTGTGTTTAAAAAAGGATTGGATAAGTTCTTGGAGAAGTCCATCAACTACTATTAATTAAGTTAACTTAGAAAATAGCCACTGCTATTACTAGCAACAATCAACAACAAAAACCTCCGTTCCCTTGTACTGCAAATCATTAACCAATCATCAAGGGAACTCCCTGATGTGTATTAATGTGCGGCAGCTATATGCGAGGCAACCACTCTGAGAGGTGAGAGGCTGCTCGTGGCTAGGCCCACGAGCAGCTTCATAACAAGGAGGTGGTGAAGACAAAAACAGTGAAAGATTTCATAGGGGCATGGTATAAACATTGTGGATCCCTAAAGGCTTGAGGATAGAAATGAAGAAATGAGTGCATGTGGGTAACTTGCTAGTGTGGTAGTTACTACTCTACCCTTAACCAATAAGCCTTTATACTGTTGATGCAATGTCATCATTGTTCTCTGCATCAATGGAGAAAAAGAGGAAAAGGGGAATTAGATTCAGACAGCAAGCAACAAGGATATTGAATTCTCGGCCTGGGAAATAAATAAACATAGGGGTAACTTGCTGATGCAGCTGTTACTTCTCTTAACCAATAAGCCTGAAACTCTTGATGGAAATCTAATATTGCTCTCTGCTTCTATGGCAGAAGGTAACGGGGAATTGGACACAAAGAGCAAGCCACAAGGGCCCTGACTTTGACAGTCTAGGAAAGTGATGAGTATGAGAGTGAGTTGTATGGTGCGGCAGAAACTTCCATGACCTTGTTGGGCTGGACCGTTCATCCTTTTCTGCCATCATTTCTATGTTTCTAAGTTTCTATGTAACAAAAAAACTGTGCACACAGGGATATTTAGATTTTAGGTTATTTGTCAAGATCTGATGTTTATCACAATTTCATCAAATTCTTTGCTTGTGAATTGTTTTATCTATATATGTCATATATGATTGCCTTTAATAAAAATTATCAATTAAAAAAAAAAGAAAGGTGGAGCATAGATGGCATAAAATACCATCAGTTGAGTATCAGAGGCTATATCAGGAAGCGCAAAGACGTTATAGGGCCCAAGTGAATTCTGCCTGTAAGGTTTCTGTTACAGATAAGTTAAGATCTCTTTTAAATTGTCCAAAGGAATTATTTGGTATAAATAATGGGCTTATAAAACCATTTGGTAGGAAACATCTACAGTCTGGGTTTACAGCCCAAGATTTTACGGATCACTGTCGATCTAAATCAGACTATACTGGATATAGATGCAGAATATTGATATAGGAACTGTTAGTTGTGAGATTAAATGGAATACTTTTGAATTTATCTCAGGAAATGAAGTGGAGGCCATTGTGGCTGAGTTTAAGAATTCACACTTTTCTTTGGATCCATGCCCTCTGAGGGTCTTTTCTCAGTTAAAGAATGTTTTTATAGGAGTCCTGATTGATTTGGTAAACCTTTCCTTGGTTGAGGCTCAGGACCCTGGTAGATTTAAAAGATCACAAGTTTGTCCAATTTTAAAAAAGGGGAATGGGGCTTCAGATCAGTGTGGGGATTATAGGCCAATTTCTAATCTAGTTTCATTAGAAAAGGTTTTAGAAAGAGTCGTTTTTAAAAAACAGAAAGATTTTTTGGATAAGAATGTTAGAATAGCATTCTTCATGAGAATCTGCTTGGGTTTAGACAGCATCAAAGCACTGAGACAGCTTTGGTTGAAGTTAATGACTACCTATTGAGGAAGATGGATTTAGGGATGGGTGTAGTTGCAATATAGGTAGATATTTCATCAGCTTTAGAGTCAGTTAGTCATCTATTATTAATGGATTGCGTGAAGGACCTGGGTGTTGGGAGAAAGGTATATTCATGGTTCCGATCTTTTTTAGAATCTAGGCAGCAACAAGTGAATTTTAATTCTAATATATCTGAACTGTTTGAACCTGTGGTGGGAGTACACCAGGGGTCAATACTATCACCCACTCTTTTTAATATTAATTTGCTTTTGAGGTGTTCATTATTGAGTTCTTTTGATATATTTTTCAGATGCATAAGTGCAAGGCCTCTTTGAAGGGGCAGGCCAGGGGCATGTTTGGGATGGGGAGGGGCAGAGGGCAGGCTGGGACAGAGCTATTGATTGCTGTCCCGAAGATTCACACACTGGCAGCCGGCAACTTACTTCAGCTTGGGAGCTGAAGTAAGCTTTAAAATAAAGAAACAACAAACAAACAAAAAAGGTAGGGTTTAGGGGGTGTAGAGGAGAGGGGAAGAGGGAGGGAATTTAGGTAGGGGGTAGGGAAGTTCCCTTCCAGTCAGATCCTAAATTGGGGTGGACCGGGAGGGAATTGGGGAAGGCCCGAATGCGTCACCACATAGAAATTGCGAAAGTCCTCCCTTGCATGCATCGCCCGCACATACGCGCACGGATTATAAAATCAGGTGCACATGACCCTTGGATTTATAACATGCAGCATGCGCATGTTATAAAATTGGTGCATCCATGTATGCACACTAGGAAGCGTGCATACATGGACGTACGCGCACACGTTTGAAAATCTACCCCTTTGTGTTAGAGCCCAGACTGGGATAAACATAAGAACATAGGAACATCATATTTGCCATACTGGGTCAGACAAAAGGTCCATCAAGTCCAGTATCTTGTTCCAACAGTGACCAATCCAGGTTACAAGTATCTGGCAGGTAGGGATGTGAATCGTTTTTCAACGATTAAAATTATCGTCCGATAATGTTAATATCGTCTTAAATCGTTATAGAACACGATACAATAGAAATTCTAACGATTTATCGTTAAAAATCGTTAAATCGTGTTAGTGCGCACTAACTCCTGTTAGTGCGCACTAACTCCCAGTTAGTGCGCACTAACAGGAGTTAGTGCGCACTAACTGAAAATGATACAAATAAACACTTTCCAGGTCACTGAAGGTCAGTTAGGAATGAATATGTGTTCCTATTGGCTGGCTGCCCTCTTATCTATTGATGTTACCAAGGTTACCACTGAGGTGATGGTTGGGGGGATGGGAAATGGAACTGGAAACTCACGAACATCAACAGAAAATGAAACAAAGTGTTCACACTTCCCAGGTCAGTAAAGGTCACTTAGGAAAGAATATGTATTCCTATTGGCTGGCTGTGCTCTTATCTATTGATGTTACCAAGGTTAACACTGAGGTAATGGTTGGGGGGATGTGAAATGGAAACAGTTGGAAGCTTGACAAAAAAAGTAATGTGATGATCAGCACTCACGTGACTAGAACTTGTTTGTTTATTATTTTTGTTAGCAGGCACCTGAAATGCTAGTGCATGTTGAATTTGCCAATCACTGTGCATTTTAGAAAGGTGGTCCTGGCTGGAACTGTACGCAGTTCAAATATATGTAATTGATTGTTGGTAAGTGTATTTTTTAAGTAGCCACACTGGCACCAGTATGTTTACTTTTCCTCCTACTTAACTCACTAGCTCAGCTTTGTAAGAAGGGCTTCTCTTCTTGTGTGTTGCTTTTGTTTGGTGTGAGGAGAGCAGAAACATCAGATCTTTATTCAATCTACTACAGTCATCTCTTACAGTGCCCTATCCCTATTAATACCAGGAGTGTTGTGATCTTCCTGCACACACAGTGCCCTAACCCTGGCACCAGGGGTGTTGTGATTTTCCTGCACACAGTGCCCTAACCCTGGCACCAGGGGTGTTGTGATCTTCCTGCACACACAGTGCCCTAACCCTGGCACCAGGGGTGTTGTGA
The DNA here is from genome assembly GCF_901001135.1 of Rhinatrema bivittatum. NCBI lineage: Eukaryota > Metazoa > Chordata > Amphibia > Gymnophiona > Rhinatrematidae > Rhinatrema > Rhinatrema bivittatum. Next base: position 702,752,192 of record NC_042616.1, read on the forward strand.
TCTTCCTGCACACACAGTGCCCTAACCCTGGCACCAGGGGTGTTGTGATTTTCCTGCACACAGTACCCTAACCCTGGCACCAGGGGTGTTGTGAACTTCCTGCACACAGTGCCCTAACCCTATTAATACCAGGACTGTTGTGATCTTCCTGCACACAGTGCCCTAACCCTGGCACCAGGGGTGTTGTGATTTTCCTGCACACAGTGCCCTAACCCTGGCACCAGGGGTGTTGTGATCTTCCTACAGACAGTGCCCTATCCCTATTAATACCAGGAGTGTTGTGATCTTCCTGCACACACAGTGCCCTAACCCTGGCACCAGGGGTGTTGTGACTTTCCTGCACACAGTGCCCTAACCCTGGCACCAGGGGTGTTGTGACTTTCCTGCACACAGTGCCCTAACCCTGGCACCAGGGGTGTTGTGATCTTCCTACAGACAGTGCCCTATCCCTATTAATACCAGGAGTGTTGTGATCTTCCTGCACACACAGTGCCCTAACCCTGGCACCAGGGGTGTTGTGACTTTCCTGCACACAGTGCCCTAACCCTGATACCAGTCTGAGACAGCTCCCTCCCTGCATTACTAGTGAGAGGCTGGCTTCACAGACAGGGGGGAGCTGCCTGACCCTCACTCCTGACTTCCCCCATGTCCCAGCTAGTGAATGGTGTGTGGGTGAGGGGGGGGGGGGGATGGTGAAGTCTGAGACAGCTCCCTCCCTGCATTACTAGTGAGAGGCTGGCTTCACAGACAGGGGGGAGCTGCCTGACCCTCACTCCTGACTTCCCCCATGTCCCAGCTAGTGAATGGTGTGTGGGTGAGGGGGAGGGGGGAGGATGGTGAAGTCTGAGACAGCTCCCTCCCTGCATTACTAGTGAGAGGCTGGCTTCACAGACAGGGGGGAGCTGCCTGACCCTCACTCCTGACTTCCCCCATGTCCCAGCTAGTGAATGGTGTGTGGGGGAGGGAGGGAGGGGAGGATGGTGAAGTCTGAGACAGCTCCCTCCCTGCATTACTAGTGAGAGGCTGGCTTCACAGACAGGGGGGAGCTGCCTGACCCTCACTCCTGACTTCCCCCATGTCCCTGCTAGTGAATGGTGTGTGGGTGAGGGGGGGGGGGGATGGTGAAGTCTGAGACAGCTCCATCCCTGCATTACTAGTGAGAGGCTGGCTTCACAGACAGGGGGGAGCTGCCTGACCCTCACTCCTGACTTCCCCCATGTCCCAGCTAGTGAATGGTGTGTGGGTGAGGGGGGGAGGATGGAGAAGTCTGAGACAGCTCCCTCCCTGCATTACTAGTGAGAGGCTGGCTTCACAGACAGGGGGGAGCTGCCTGACCCTCACTCCTGACTTCCCCCATGTCCCAGCTAGTGAATGGTGTGTGGGTGGGGGGGGGGGGGGGGAGGATGGTGAAGTCTGAGACAGCTCCCTCCCTGCATTACTAGTGAGAAGCTGGCTTCACAGACAGGGGGGAGCTGCCTGACCCTCACTCCTCAGGGGTATTGTGATCTTCCTGCACACAGTGCCCTATCCCTGATACCAGGGGTGTTGTGATCTTCCTGCATGCAGTGCCCTATCCCTATTAATACCAGGAGTGTTGTGATCTTCCTGCACGCAGTGCCCTATCCCTAATACCAGGGGTGTTGTGATCTTCCTGCACACAGTGCCCTATTCCTGATACCAGGAGTGTTGTGATCTTCCTGCATGCAGTGCCCTATCCCTGATACCGGGATGTGTGCAAGAAGATCCCAACACCCCCGGTATCAGGAATAGGGCACTGTGTGCAGGAAGATCACAACACCCCTGGTATTAGGGATAGGGCACTGTGTGCAGGAAGATCACAACACTCCTGGTATTAATAGGGATAGGGCACTGTGTACATGAAGATCACAACACCCCTGGTGCCAGGGATAGGGCACTGTGTGCAGGAAGATCACAACACCCCTGGTGTCAGGGTTAGGGCACTGTGTGCAGGAAGATCACAACACTCCTGGTATTAATAGGGATAGGGCACTGTGCGCAGGAAGATCACAACACCCCTGGTGCCAGGGTTAAGGCACTGTGTGCAGGAAGATCACAACACCCCTGGTGCCAGGGTTAGGGCACTGTGTGCAGGAAGATCACAACACTCCTGGTATTAATAGGGATAGGGCACTGTGCGCAGGAAGATCACAACACCCCTGGTGCCAGGGTTAGGGCACTGTGTGCAGGAAGATCACAACACTCCTGGTATTAATAGGGATAGGGCACTGTGTGCAGGAAGATCACAACACTCCTGGTATTAATAGGGATAGGGCACTGTGTGCAGGAAGATCACAACTCTCCTGGTATTAATAGGGATAGGGCACTGTGTGCAGGAAGATCACAACACCCCTGGTGCCAGGGTTGGGGCACTGTGTGCAGGAAGATCACAACACTCCTGGTATTAATAGCGATAGGGCACTGTGTGCAGGAAGATCACAACACTCCTGGTATTAATAGGGATAGGGCACTGTGTGCAGGAAGATCACAATACCCCTGGTATCAGGGTTAGGGCACAAGTTCTAGTCACATTGACTGATCACATTACTTGTTTTGTCAAGCTACCAACTGTTTCCATTTCCCATCCCCCATATACTGTCAGTGGGAAGCTTGGTAACATGAATAAATAAGAGGGCAGCCAATAGGAATACATATTCATTCCTAAACTGACCTTAACTGACCTGAAAAGTGTCAAATTGTATCATTTTCAGTTAGTGCGCACTAACTCGAGTTAGTGCGCACTAATCGGAAAAAACGATTTTTAACGATTTTTTAACTAAAAAATCGTGCCTAACACGATTTTCTTGCCCTGCCACATGATTTCTATCGTTAAGACGATATGGAAAACTATTCACATCTCTACTGGCAGGTTCCCAAATGGTTGATAGATTCCATGATGCTTATCCCTGGGATACGGAATGGATTTCCCCAAGTCCACTTTAATAATGTTTATGGACTTTTCTTCCAAGAGCTTGTCCAAACCTTTTTTAAACCAGGAACACTAACATCTTTTACCACATCCTCCAGCAGCAAATTCTGGAGTTTAATTATGCGTTAAAGTAAAAAAAAAAATTGTCCTATATGTCTTAAATGTAATACCTAGTAACTTCAATGTGTGCTCCCTAGTTTTTGTTAGGCATTGGCATTCAGGAGAAATGAAATAGGAAAGTAGATGAAATTTCCTATTTCATTTCATTTTGTTATCAAAGTGAAATGATTGAAAATCTGATTAAATTTGATTGGTTTTGAAGTTTGATTTTGAAAACAAAATTGATCCTTTGGGCTTAGGTCCAGGCAAGAAGCCGGGGCCTCCCCTATGGAATAGGCCAAGACCCAAAGCAAGGGTCTCTACCCTTGCCAGAGCACGACACCAGGGCCTGGGCCAAGGCCGGGGCCTTGCCTAAGCATAAGCTGAGGCCCAATGCTCGAGTGCGATGTCATTGTCTCGACTGAAGTCCAGGCCAAACGCCAGGCAATGACCAAGACACCAAAAATGTAAATGACTTACCTGCTCCAGAGATCCAGCATCACGGTCCAGGCCCAGGCCCAATGCATGGGCATTTGTCCAGGACCAGGCCTGATGCCATGACCCAACCCAGTGGCGGGTCCTGATGCCTGGTGAGGCCTAGGCCAGGGTCCAAGTCCAGGCTCGACACCATGACCCAGTCCGGAGGCTGAGTCCTGACACCTAACCCTTAGCCTAGGCCAGGACCTGGGCCATCCCCAATGCTGCAATCTGGTCTAAAGAACAGGCTCTGATGCTGGGTAGAGATGTGCTTCGTTTTTAGGAATCGGATCGGGCTTCGGTCGACCGATTCGTTTAAAAGTTTAGTTTTTCGCGTGTGATTTGGTTTTTTTTTACGAACAGAGTTAGTGCGCACTAACGGGGTTAGTGCGCCCAATGTTCCCGTTAGTGCGCACTAACTAATGCTAGTGCGCACTACCAAAAATTGCAACTTTTAAGTAAAACGTATCAATTTTTAAGGAGTTCGTTAGCTAAATGTACGGTTCTGGGCTCCCACTGGTTCGCACCACCTGGAAAACAGCCAATGGGAATGTAGAATCAGTATTTTAACTCATCCGTAGTTAGTGCGCACTACCGCTGGATAGTGCGCACTACCGCTGGTTAGTGCGCACAAACGCGGATTAGTGCGCGCTCTCTTGAGCATGCTCTGTGAGGTCCCCAGAGGCCATTTTGCTGCACGCACTAATAATTATTTTCTTACTACGTGCTGACAGAGGAGAGCAGCAGTGTTTGAGCTGTGCACACACGTCACAGAGTTACAATATCATCAACTTCAACTTTACCACTGTAAGTGTATAATATAATAAATATATAAGATTCTGTTTTAGTTTTTATACAGTATTACTTTACTATTAGTTAGTTGGTTAAGTTAAATAGTTAATGCACTTTTTTTTCGGTGAAATAGCATAAAATAATATAAAAATAATATTAAATGAAGTTACTTACATTAGGGGAAATTAAAAGTTTAACACACAAAAGTACTTCATTTAATTTTATGCTAATTTAGTGAAAAAAAAGTTTAACAGAGATTGTCAGTGTCACACAGACAGCTCCCTCCCTGCCTGCATTACGTAGTGAGATGCTGGCTGGCTTCACAGACAGGGGGGGGGAGCTCAGCTGCCTGACCCTCACTCCTCCCCTCCCCCCATGTCCCTGCCACTGAACTGAATAGCGTACTGTCTGTCACTGTGAGGGTGAGGGCCGAGACAGCTCCCTCCCTGCCTGCATTACGTAGTGAGAGGCTGGCTGGCTTCACAGACAGGGGGGGGGGAGCTCAGCTGCCTGACCCTCACTCCTCCCCTCCCCCCATGTCCCTGCCACTGAACTGAATAGCGTACTGTCACTGTGAGGGTGAGGGCCGAGACAGCTCCCTCCCTGCCTGCATTACGTAGTGAGAGGCTGGCTGGCTTCACAGACAGGGGGGGGGGAGCTCAGCTGCCTGACCCTCACTCCTCCCCTCCCCCCATGTCCCTGCCACTGAACTGAATAGCGTACTGTCTGTCACTGTGAGGGTGAGGGCCGAGACAGCTCCCTCCCTGCCTGCATTACGTAGTGAGAGGCTGGCTGGCTTCACAGACAGGGGGGGGGGGAGCTCAGCTGCCTGACCCTCACTCCTCCCCTCCCCCCATGTCCCTGCCACTGAACTGAATAGCGTACTGTCACTGTGAGGGTGAGGGCTGAGACAGCTCCCTCCCTGCCTGCATTACGTAGTGAGAGGCTGGCTGGCTTCACAGACAGGGGGGGGAGCTCAGCTGCCTGACCCTCACTCCTCCCCTCCCCCCATGTCCCTGCCACTGAACTGAATAGCGTACTGTCACTGTGAGGGTGAGGGCCGAGACAGCTCCCTCCCTGCCTGCATTACGTAGTGAGAGGCTGGCTGGCTTCACAGACAGGGGGGGGGGGGAGCTCAGCTGCCTGACCCTCACTCCTCCCCTCCCCCCATGTCCCTGCCACTGAACTGAATAGCGTACTGTCTGTCACTGTGAGGGTGAGGGCCGAGACAGCTCCCTCCCTGCCTGCATTACGTAGTGAGAGGCTGGCTGGCTTCACAGACAGGGGGGGGGGGGAGCTCAGCTGCCTGACCCTCACTCCTCCCCTCCCCCCATGTCCCTGCCACTGAACTGAATAGCGTACTGTCTGTCACTGTGAGGGTGAGGGCCGAGACAGCTCCCTCCCTGCCTGCATTACGTAGTGAGAGGCTGGCTGGCTTCACAGACAGGGGGGGGGGGAGCTCAGCTGCATGACCCTCACTCCTCCCCTCCCCCCATGTCCCTGCCACTGAACTGAATAGCGTACTGTCACTGTGAGGGTGAGGGCTGAGACAGCTCCCTCCCTGCCTGCATTACGTAGTGAGAGGCTGGCTGGCTTCACAGACAGGGGGGGGGGGGGAGCTCAGCTGCCTGACCCTCACTCCTCCCCTCCCTCCATGTCCCTGCCACTGAACTGAATAGCGTACTGTCTGTCACTGTGAGGGTGAGGGCCGAGACAGCTCCCTCCCTGCCTGCATTACGTAGTGAGAGGCTGGCTGGCTTCACAGACAGGGGGGGGGGGGAGCTCAGCTGCCTGACCCTCACTCCTCCCCTCCCCCCATGTCCCTGCCACTGAACTGAATAGCGTACTGTCTGTCACTGTGAGGGTGAGGGCCGAGACAGCTCCCTCCCTGCCTGCATTACGTAGTGAGAGGCTGGCTGGCTTCACAGACAGAGGGGGGGGAGCTCAGCTGCCTGACCCTCACTCCTCCCCTCCCCCCATGTCCCTGCCACTGAACTGAATAGCGTACTGTCTGTCACTGTGAGGGTGAGGGCCGAGACAGCTCCCTCCCTGCCTGCATTACGTAGTGAGAGGCTGGCTGGCTTCACAGACAGGGGGGGGGGGGGGAGCTCAGCTGCCTGACCCTCACTCCTCCCCTCCCCCCATGTCCCTGCCACTGAACTGAATAGTGTACTGTCACTGTGAGGGTGAGGGCTGAGGGCTGGCTTCACAGAGAGGGGGGAGCTGCCTAGCCCCTCCCTGCATTAGTGTGTGAGCTTCTGAACAAACAGCTGTCCTATAGCACATACTTTTTTTCATCTTCTTTTTTATTTTCTCATGGTAGGATGGAACGTGAAAGGGAGTCCGGTGAGGACAGGGGGAGGGAGTCTGACTCCTCCCCACCGTCCTCCTCCAAGGTGGCAGCAAGGTCCAGGAAGCCCCGCTTTACCCAGGGCGACGTGGACCTCCTGGCCCGGCTCATGCTCCTGGATGAGAGGAACCTGTACACCCCCTCAGGCAGCAGGCCTAACCTGCAAAGGGAGACTGCTGCCTGGGCCTCTCTCCAGGAGGAGTTTTGCCGGCGGGCCTCCTACCCTCGTGAGGTGGAAGACCTCAAAAAGAAAGGTGAGAAATAATAATGTTGATCATATTATTCAATTATAAATTATGTATATTATTTTGTCATTGAAAATTAAATAGAGTATGATAGTAATACTAGCTACAGTAGCAGCTACTAGTAGCATACAGTGAGTTATATAATTATAATGTAATAATTAACTACTATAAGTAATAAAAGTTATAATGTTAAGTAAATATATTTTAAAAAAACAGAAATACTAGTAGCTAGCTACTAGCTAGCTAGCTACTAGTGTACCACCCTTACCCTATACTATACTAGTATTAATACTTAATAACTAGACTACAAAGGAAATAAAATTATCTGTGGTATATTATTGATATTTATATTTATCTTTTTGAAATGGTGGTATTTGGGATTTTTTTGAAAGCCACATTGAAATATAAATAAAATAGTATTTATGTATAACTAACTTTTGTATGTTGCATAAAAAATAATCTAGTAGGTCAAGGCAAAACATGGGCATGTTATAAAAATTAATCAATGTTATTCTTTTTCCTGTATATTCCTCTAATTTTCAGGTCGCCATCTGCGATTGCACGAGGGTAGGTGGCTCGAGGAGGTCCGCCGAACCTTGCCCCGTTCCGTGCCTGGTAAGTTGTTTTCAGAATACTACACAAGAACAACACACATTACACAACTATTCAAGTAATTGTAATGGAATTTGTGTTAAAAATGTTTCTTTACTATAACAGTGAATGAATCATTGTGTCTGATCTCATTCTTGTTTTTAAAATTCTAACTGTTGTTCTCTGAATTTTGATTTGTCTTGTACAGAACAACACCCAGGTAGGGACGAGGCGGGGCTTCCTGGGCCTAGTGGGAGGCAGAGCTGTCACCAGAGGAGGACGGAGGCAGCAACAACAAGTGGTCTAGGTAGGAAATAATATATCTTGGCACAGCCAGTACAGTAGTATATATTATCTGAGGCTGAAAAACAAAATCTTTTTTTTTTTATATCAGTCAGTTATAGTGGCTGGGGATTGGGAATGGGGGGATGTGTGTATTTATTTATTTGTATATATTAAATGACACTGAGTGGCTATGATAGTAAACTAAAGAATTGAAGGTGAAAAAAAAGAAGAGGTTTGTAGTGTATCTCCTACCATCATATTCTGTGTAACCTGAGATTGACTATTATTTCTCCTTCCAATCCTTCAAATTATGTATTCTCTCTAATCTATGTTGATAGATTTGATATCCCTCCACTCTCCCCCTCACTCCTTCTCCCCTGCAATGGACTCCTCATTTTTCTATAATCCTCAAGGTCAATAAACTAAATAAGGGGTAGATTATTTTATAAACTTGCTCACACGCATCCAGTAGTATTTGCTTTTTTATTTGTCATATCTGACTATGTAATGTATGTATAATGTATAGTTCTGTGTCTCATGTTGAATTATTATTTATTTTAATTTCTTTATAGGACCACCAGAAAAAGCTGCCAGGAGCCAGCGGCCCACCACTGCCACCAGCACCACCACCAGCGCCAGCGCCAGTGCCAGCACCAGCACCAGCACTGCCGTACTTCCTCCAGGATCTCCTCCAACATGTAAGTGCTGCTGTGCACAATATTCAAAGTTGGAGGAGATCCTGCAGGAAGTAAGGCAGTTCAAGGCGAAATATGATGCCGACTTCATGATTTTATTTTTATTTATTTATTTTATTTTATTTATTTAAGGTTTTTCTATACCGGCATTCATGATAACATCATATCATGCCGGTTTACATATAACAGGGGGTGCAAAAACTGTTCTTTTAACAGTTGTTAAAATGATGTTGCAGCAGAGGGTCGGAGAGGTGCAGGCCAGTGTCTGCAATGTGGAGAGGAGGTTGTTAGCCCTGGAGGAGGCCCCTCAGGAGCAGAGGGAAATGGCTTCTCCTCCTCATGAGATGCCTCATGAGGAGGAGGTGCCAGTTCCCTCTGCTTCAGAGGAGGTTTCTCCAGTGGCGACACCCTCCTCTCCACATGAGCCTGACCCTGCAACATCATGAAGTCAAGGCATCATATTTCGCCTTGACCTGGGCTGCTGGCCTGGGTTTTTTTTTTTGTTTTGTTTTGTTTTTTAAATGTGTGCATGTACTGTGGTGGTGGTGGTGTGAAATATAAATGTTAATAAATTTGTTTATATTGGAAATGTTTGCTTGTTCTTTTTTATATATTATTTTATTAGTCATTTAACTAATAATTATTATTCCAAAATAATATAGTATGGTACTACTAAATTACAAAGAGCAGACATGTACGGATGTATGTCTATTATAATCCAACACATTTCATTGTTTTAGTAGTAGTAACTAAGTTAGTCATACACTTCCATACAACATTCAGTCTGGCTGAATTAGCACAAGTTGTATACTTGTGAGCAGTAGCGCCAACGTCAAGGCTTCAACCGTGGCTACTGACCATTCACACATCTTTCAACCTGGCCAATACAATATTGTGCACTGTGTGCAGTGTGTGCAGCACTCAAGCTACTGCAATGACTCACACGTCAATGCCAAAAATTGCTCCATGACCAAGACAGCCATTTGAAGCAAAAAATGTAATGCTTGTGATACTAAAGTAGGAGTAAGGACTAGGAGAAAGCAGACTCATGAACAAAAAATCCTTCAGAAATGTACAACTTCTGGGTGCTCAGTTTTCTCTTTTTATTACACTCAAGGGTGGCTGTATATATTTGGTTAATCAATATATTGTTACAGTAGTGGATATAACAGACAGTAACAGTTTATATCCAACTAGTAGCTAGTAGTAGTAGCAGCTACTAGTTGGATATAAACTGGATATCCAAGTAGTAGCTAGTACTTGGATATCCAGTAGCTAGTAGCTAGCTACTACTAGTACAGCTACTAGCTACTTAGTTAGAGTATCAACCTCTCTGTGCACTGTAAGTGCAATTTAATATTGTATTGGCCTGAAATTCTTTCATACTTCATTCACACAATCATGCTGTCGGAGATGGACGCTGAGGCAGAAGAACCCAGCGAGGACTTGCCTGCCTCAGAGGTGGACATTGGGGGAAAGGAGCCTGGGAGTGAGAAGCCTGTGTTGGAGACGCAGCAGGACAGAGTGTTCATGTCTTGTGACTCCCAGACTGGCTTCTCCTGTGGGCCACAAGAGGCAGCAGCGGCAATGTTGTGGCCGCTGCTGCCTCTTGTGGCCGGGCGCCCCAGCAAGCGATGCGGGGAGCACAGCTGCATAGAGCCAAGCCTCTCTTCCACCCCTTGACCTTGGATCTCGGCCCTCGACAAGAGACTCACTCCTCCCAGTCACAGGGAAAGTTCGGATACCCAAGCTGTGGAAAGTTCGTTTTGATAAAAACCAATTGCTCGACTAAGTCTGGAGACAAACGTGCACGGTGTGGACTCACTATGTTCCCTGTCATTGAAAATACTCTTTCACTTTGCACACTTGTTGGCGGGCAGGAAAGAAAGTGCTGTGCTAGTATTGCAAGATCAGGCCACATTGAAGCTTTCTGTGCCCAATATCTCAAGGGATCTGAGTCCATGCTCTGAATTGGCTCAGACAGAAAACTCTTAACATGCAGTTCTGAAACATTCTCCTGCAGGTAGGACTCAGTAGTAACTCTTCTGCCAACAGCTGATGCGATTGCTTGTGACATGGCAGGCAGTTCATTAAATGTGGAATGACTCATATTTTGATGTGTTATGGAAGGGGTAGGGGAGCAGCTGATCATACTAGTACTTGAGCAGGATGGAGTTGGAGACTGAGAGGATGATACTAAATCTTTTTCATCGTTACCAGTGGAACAGACCCTGTTAGACATTATGTTTTCAACCATTGTAATCAACTTTTTTTTCCAATGTGTAAGAGCATTGTTCTTGAGAGCAATACTGCCTTTCACACGTGGGTCACACATCGTGGCTAACATATAGCAATCCCTTTGCATGAGAGGTTTCAATCTTTTTTCAACTTGCTCTTTTAAGCATTTAACAAGCATTAACACTTCCTTAGAGAAATCTGGATGATGCAGAAATTCCTCTAATACCTCCTCCAGATAGTTTATTACAGGGATGACACCACCCAAAGTGGCATTAGCTGAACTCAATGCATCAGTATATACTTTGAAAGGCTTGAGGACATGCACCATGTGTGCAATGTTTGTCCAGTCCTGACATCCAAGAGGATTTTCCAATCCAATTTCAGTTGCCATTGCCAAATCATGAAGAGGTGTCTGCTGTTCAGACAACCTCTCCAACATAAGATAGGTGGAATTCCATCTGGTAGGCACATCCTGAAGAAGGTTGTGCAAAGGTGCGCCAACTGCTATTTGCCTCTTTCTGAGTTGCTTCCCACTTTTTACACTATGATTGAAATGCCCAGCTATTTTGCGACACTTTTCAATCAACCGCTTCAGGAGTTGACTACTACAACTAGTAGTACCACCTTCCTTGCCACTAAGCCCCAAAGCATCCCTCACTATCAGATGCAGGGTATGTGCAAAGCATCGGATGCCGTTGAATCTACCATCAGCCAGAGCCTTAATAATATTGGAACCATTGTCAGTAATGAAAAATCCATTTAAGCATTCCATATCACTGCTTCTAAGGAGCCCATTCCATTTTTCCATCATCCCCTGAATTGCGTGTAAGATATTTTCGGAAGTATGTCTCTTGTCTAGCACTTGAGCATGCAGTAAAGCCCAATGGTATCCTGGCGAAACCTTTTTGGAGCTGCTGCCACTGCCACTGCCAATGCTGCTAGTGCTTACAGGTATTAATGCCTCATCCAGCTGCCACCAATGTGCTGTTAGAGATAAATATGCATGCATTGCATTCATACTAGTCCAAACATCAGTGGTGAGATGGATGCTCCTCCCCTTTGCCCTTGCCATCATAATCTGCATTTCAGCATGACATTTTCTGTATAGGGAAGGAAGCACCTGACGGCTAAATGTACTTCTTGAAGGAAGTTTGTAGTAAGGGGCGAAATAATGGAGCATCCGCTTAAATCCCTCATTTTCTACAATCTGCAGCGGCTGATCATCCAAAGCAATCATTAGAGCAATATGTCGTGTACCCACTTTAGACATTGCCTGCTTCCTGCTCTGTGACATTGCAGAAGAACACCACCCCATCTGCTCCATGGTAGCTTGCCGCTGCTGCTGGGGATGAGGAAGAGGAGACTGCTGCTTCTGCAGATGCACACAATCTGTATCTTCTTTATCTTTAGTACTACTACTACTTTCCTTCTGTGGCTGCTTCCCTGTTGCTTTACTTGAAGCCTGGGCAAGCACAGTGGGACCAGCTTCTTCTGCAAGCAACAGTGCTCTATGTTCTCTTTCAAGGTGATATTTCATGTTGCTGTTAGTAAGATGTCCAATAATTCTTCCACGGCTCACCATCTTTTTACAATGGATACATTGTCCAAATCTCTGGTCAGCCACAACATGATAATGATTCCAAATCTTTGATGTCCTTGTACTGTTCCTTACTCTAGGCTGGATACTTGTCATTTTCATACTAGTAGTAGAAATAGTAGTAGTAGTAGTAGTCACACGTGGATGTTCAAATGGTGTAGGGGACAGGGTACCAGCAATACTGCTGGCACTGGCAGTAGTTGTTTGTTTTGCAATCTAACATTGTCATTGCTTCTGTTCTCCTCCTCCTCCTTCTCCTCAGAATGTTTACTAGCCAAAAACTCCTGATCATCATCCTCCTCCTCCTCCTCCTCCTCCTCCTCCTCCTCAATATCTGATTCATCATCATCATCCAATACTTTCTGTAGCACCATTCTTTCATCTAATCTTTTCACCTTTCCCTCAAATTTTGCTCGTTCCTTCCCTTGCAACAAGTTTCCTTGCACTTCTACATCCTCTTTCTTCTCAAAAAATCGCAGTTTTTTCCTAGGGACTGGCAGACAGCTCTTTCCAGTAGCACTATCACTAGCAACACGTTTTTTTCCAGAGGGTACTGGTAGGGGCATTATGATTCTGTGGTCAAAGAAATATATAATAAATATAGTACATTAAACAAGTTAATAAATTAGTTTGGTATTCATTTTTAAAACTTTATTGAGCTAATAGCATTAGCTAGCTAGCTATTGCTAAGGCTACCCCCAGACCACAGGACAAAGAAGGATATAGTGATTATTTATTAGTCAGTGAGTGACACTGACAATTGATAATTTGATATAGTATACTTACTAATATATTATATTGCAATTTATACCATGCATTGGCCAGAGCATCAAACTGCAGCAGACTGAGACTGAAACTAGGCTGCAATACTTCAGTTCACTCATTACACTAGCCTCCTGGCAGGACTGGCTAGTGGCTAGGCTTTTCTGCATTGAGGTTAGAGAAGTCCTATTCCTATTTTTTCATATCCTTTTCAGGCCTATTCTGTTCTTTGAACTAAAATAACTTCTCCCTCCCACTTCAAGTCTTACCCACAGATCTCACACACAGGAGCAGAAGCCTCAAGCCAAGCACAAGATACATAATATAGGATATTGGACAGACTATTGGCCAATTATAGGTTTAGTAGTAGAATTGATTTGATAGTAGTGACTCACTGGCTTTAATAGCTAGCCAATATAGCCAGTGACACTAGGCTAATAGCCAAGCTAGCTATTAGCCTAGTGTCACTGGCTAGGGCTAGCTAGCTATAAACACTATTAGTGATAAATCTGGTAGATTACACATACATCTATATAATATTGATAAATATAATATTATATAATTTTATATCTTTATAAATCTATTAAAACTCTACTGCTGCAATGTTCAGAAAGCAATCAACGCACCTACCTTAGTACCTTCACCTTGTCCTTTATAAGCAAGCCCTGCTGCTGGACTGGAGTGCTGGTGCCTGCCTATGCCTAGGCTAGGAATGCTGCGAACGAAGAGCTCACTCAAGAAACAGAAAAAAAGAGTAGAGCTCAGCTCAGCTCACTGGTTGTGGCTATTGGCTATTTTGGCTAGTGGCTTGGCTGCTACCAGTAGCTAGCTATATGCTACTGTGGCTAGTGGCAATGGCTGGCTACTGGCTGGCTGCTAGTATCATAGGCTGATACTAGTATCAGCTAGCTAAGCCAGCTAGCAGCTAGTACCCCTTAATAACAATAAAGGCTGTATAATATTAACTAACTATCAAATCAACAGCTGCAGCTAGCTATAAACTGATTGACTGATGTTTTCTCCTCAAACCCACAAAACAAAAGCAACACATAAGCAGAGCACCCCTTATTATATAGCTATTATTGCTACCTATTGACTAAAAGTAGGAGGGAAAATAAACCTATTAATTTAAGTGGCCAATTCAAAAATGATGCAAATGAATATTATGCATAATATATCAAACAAATTCTAGTCACATGATTGATGACATAATCACAATATCCACAGACACACTACTACAGTAGGATTAGAACTTCAAGCTAATAGCTCTATCCCCCATTCCCATTCCCCATCCCCCATATAAAACAATCTGTAAAAAACAGCACCTTGGCTGTTGGTAACCTTGGTAATGAATAAAAAAACAAGAAGACACCCAATAGGAATACATATTCAACCTTCAATTTTAAAAAAAGTGTCAATTTAGTATCAATTTACGTTAGTGCGCACTAACATATATCACTGCGCACTGCCATGTACCTAGTGCGCACTAATAATACGTTAGTGCGCAGTACGGTGAGGCGCCATGTACTGCGCACTACGTCCAGTGACTGTGCGCTAACGGATAGTCCATGCGCACTAACATCCGTTAGTGCGCAGTAATAAAAAACCGACTTTAACCCGAAAATTCGTGGAATTTTGATTCTTTTTCCCAACTTCCCCAACAATGACGAATTAGACAATGTCGTTGGCATTGGCTAAATCGTGAAAAACGAAGGCACATCTCTAATGCTGGGGCCTCAGCCCAGACCCAGCCCTGATGCTGCAGTCTCTGCCTAGGCCTGGGCCCAGGTCCAGGCTTGGTGCTGCAACCTGACCTGGAGGCTGGGTCCTAACACCGGAGACTTGGTACAGACCCAGGCCTGACACTGTGGCCTGACCTGGAGGCTAGATCCCTTTGCCGGCACCTTGGCCTGGACCCAGGCTCCTCTTCTTTGACGTCTTCTTTCTTTGGAGCTTGAAAGCCAAATGACACCATACATCAAAAAGGCACCATCTGCTGGGGTGAATGCTGTTATGCTTGAGAGGGATGTCACTGCTGGTGCCGACACCTAGGTCAACATCATCACAAAGTCAGGCCATTGTTGATGACCTTGCTGCAAGGTGCCAATACGCCGATTACAATGGAGCAAATTGCATTGAAAAGAAGGCTGGAAAAAGTTTGTCATTGGGCTGGGCTTTGCCCTTGGACCATAGTTTGCCCATCCCTGCTCTAGGGATCTGTAGTAGTTATTCTATGCTCTTTTGAATTCATTTACTGTTTTCATCACAACTACCTCTTCTGAGAGGATGTTCTAGGCATCCACCACCCTTTCTGTGAAGAAATATTTCCTGATGTTGGTTCCGAGTTATTACCCCCTGGATTTTCATTTTGTGACCCCTAGTTCTACAGTTTTCTTTTCAATGGAAAAGGTTCAAAGTTCATGCTTCATTAAAACTTTTCAGGCAGGGCTGGTGCAAGAGTTTATGGTGTCCTAGGAGAACTTTCAGTATTGTACCAACCCTCCACTGTTTTCATGTTGGCAGCAATTGTAGCTCAGCACTCTGTCCTACCAGTTGCAGTGGCTCCAGCACAGCGCTGCCTTTTTTGACAGCATTAGCTGTGGCACAGCACCCCTTTGGGATGCTGATTAGATTTTGCAGCCCCCAAATGCTGGCACTCTAGGGGACTGCCTAATGTAAGCACCAGCCCTGCTTTCAGGTATCTGAAGGTTTGTATCATATCTCCTCTACCCCTCTTCTTTTCCAGGGTATACATATTTAGATCCTTCAGCCTCTCCTCATAAGTCTTCCAATACAGGCCCCACACCATTTTGATTGCCCTTCTCAGGTCTGCCCCCATCCTGTCTCTATCCCTTTTGAGATGAAGTCTCCAGAACTAAACATTATACTCCAGGTGAGGTCTCACCAAGGACTGCACAAGGACATTATCACCTCCTTGTCCTCCTCTGGCCTTAGCCACTAGGGGTGTGCATTCATTTTGAACTTAAATGGAAAACACAACTTTTTTTTTTTTTTAACTTAAAAAAATGATGAGGCGTAAACGATCGGATTTCCAACGTATTCAACATAGCTATGTTGAATACGTTGGAAATCGCGATTGTTGATCTAAATAAAAATTTAAACTCCTCACCCTCCTTAATCCCCCCCTCCCCAAGACTTACCAAAACTCCCCAAGCTGGCCAAAAGTTCCGTGAGGGTCCGGGAGCGAACCCGAGGGGAATCACGTGACGTCACGTCACTCCGATGTGGCGCCGACGTCACGTGATTCCCCTCGGGTTCGCTCCCGGAACCCTCATTGGGCCCAAAAGGCACTTTTGGCCAGCTTGGGGGGGTCAGGAGGCCCCCCCAAGCTGGCCAAAAGTGCCGTTTGGGTCCAATGAGGGGTCCGGGAGCGGAACTGCGATGGACTTGGGAGGCTTGGGGGGCCTCCTGACCCCCCCAAGCTGGCCAAAAGTGCCTTTTGAGCCCAACGAGGGGTCCCGGAGCGAACCCGAGGGGAATCACGTGACGCCGCGTCACTCCGACGTGACGCCGACGTCACGTGCTCCTTGCAAAGGAGTTCAGGAATGGCGTCCTGACCCCGCTGGACCACCAGGGAGTTTTGGTAAGTCTTGGGGGGGGGGGGGGATTAAGGCGGGTGAGGGGTTTAAATTTTTATTTGCACATATGGACATAGACTCAACTTATGGAATTCTCCATATGTCCATATTGACCGCAAATGGGACCCCCTTTCGACTTATGGACTTATGAACTTAAACTTTTGGTCTGCTCATCCCTATTAGCCACTACCTTATCACATTGCTTCACTTTCTTCAGATCATCAGACATTATTACCCTCTCCTGGTCGCTGCATGTTAGACTTTTGCCTCCCATCACATACAGCTTTTTTGGATTACTGTATCCCAGATGCATGACTTTACACTTCTTGGCATTGAATCGCAGCTGCCAAACCTTTGACCACTCTTCAAGCTTTCTTAAATTACTTTTCATTCTCTCTACTTTTTCAGGCGTGTCCACTCTTTTGCAGATATTAGTATAAACCATAAAAAATAAAAACTTTGATTCTATGCTTTCCGCAGTGTTGCTCATGAAGATGTCCACATTAAATTTCATCTGTCATTAAGATACCCAGTTCTTGAGTCTGGCAAGGTCCTTGTGCAGTATTTCACAGTTAGCTGGTACTTTACGTTGAATATCTTTTGTCATCTGCAAATGTGATCACATCACTTGTTACTCCCTTTTCTAGATCATTAATGAATAAGTTAAACAACACTAGTCCCAATAAAAATGTCAGAGGCACTATTTATCTCTTTCCATTGAGAAAAATGCTCATTTTGTCCTACTCTTTGTTTCCTTTTAACCAGTTACCTATCCACAGTAAGACCTCACCTCCTTTTCCATAACTTTTTAGTTTTCTGAGTCTCTCATGAGGGACTTTTATCAAATAATATCTGAAAATCCATATACTGTGTTGACTGATTCATCTTTCTACACATGATTAATCAAACCTTCAAACATTCCAATGAATTAGTAGGATGAGACCACCCTTTGTTAAATCTATTATATCAAGTTTACGCATGCATTTAGTAATTTTATTCTTTGTAATAGCTTTCAATATTTTACCAGACACTGACATCAGGCTCACTGGTCTGTAGTTGCTTGGGCCATTCCTGGAGCCATTTTGAAAATTGGCATTCAATTGTGCACCCTACAATTCTCAGGTATAGAGGGAGATTGGAATGGTAATTTACAGACCTCTGGTAATTGGTCTGAAATTTTGAATTGGAGTTACTTTATATAATAAACATTTACAATCTTAGACTTAACAAAATTCAAATTTAGAATCCCAATACAAATCATAGTCACCTTTTGAAAATTATGAAATATAGTAGTCCACTTTTAGCTCTTTTTATATTTTCAGAACATTGTATTTACCTTTTTCCTTCTAGATGTGGTTCTGCAGTATCTGTTCAATAAAAGACATTAAAGGTTAGATCCTAGAGTTGCTGCATGGATGTCACTGACATATTGAAATAATCAAAGGGTAATTTGAATAAAGGAAAAATCAAATATCCTTAAAAATTAAATATCTATAAAGAATTGAACAGGTTGCACAGAGAATTAAAAACTTAATGCTGGTTATAGCATTTTAACCTAACAAGCAAGAAAAGCAAAATTTGGAAAACTGGAAAATATTTGAAGTCATATACATCGTGAGACAAAAATAAAAGGAGTATAAATATTTAAAAGAATGTTGCTAGAATAAGAAAACTCATCCTCTTCTCACTCAGAAATATTGGTTTTGAAGTGTTCTGCCATTGAATAGATCTCAGGATACTGGAGTGGTGTCGCAAGACTGGAGTACCACAAGGATACATTTTAGACTAGTTCTGTACAATATTGCACCTAGGAATATTACACATAGGAATATTTATTTATTTATTTATTTATTTATTTTGTATACCGACATTCGATCGAGATATCACATCGGTTTCCAGATAACAGGTTGAATAGAGCCGGAACTGCCCTATTTTACATTGTAACAAGATAACAGTTGATTATTACACATAGGAAAAAATAATCATAACTATAGGTATACAATACAGGGTTCCATTTCAGGAGCCACCACCCAGGAAATGAATCTTGATGTAATTGCAGCAATACATTGAAATCTTCACTTCAGTGTACAGTGGTGGTTAGAAAAACAAGTAGAATGTTTGGAAATATTTGGAAAGGAATGGAGAACAAAACTGAGAAGTTCATAATGCCTCTACAGAAATCTATGGTGCGACTGCACCCTGAGTATTGAATTCACTTCTGGTGGCTCCATATGAAAAAGATACAGCATAATTAGGAAAGGAGAAGAGAAGGGCAACACACGTAATGAAAGAGATGGAAAGGCTCCTTTATGATGAAAGAGTAACCAGTTTAGGACTCTTCACCTTGTACAAGAGATGACTGAGAAGAGATATGATAGAGGTTTATAGAATCATGAGAGGGTAGAATAGATAAATAGGGAACACCTATTTACTCTTTCAGATAGTACAAGGAGTAGGTGACACTCAATAAAACTAATAGCAGATATTTTCAAGAGAAAGTACTTTTTCACTCAGATTACAATAAAGCTATGGAATGTGTTGCTCAAGAATTGATAAAAGAATTTAGCATAGTTGAGTTTAAAAATGATTCTGGAAGAAAAGTCCATAAATAATTATCAGCCATGTAGATTTGGCAAAAACTATCACTTATCTCTGGGAGTGGGCAACGAGAAATTGGATCTGCTGGTATGTTCTAGAGATCCAGTCTGGCCACTGTTGAAGGCAGGATGCTGGGCTTGATTGACCCTTGGACTGTCCCAGCATGGCACTTATGTTCTTATGCATTATAATGAAAATCTAACAAATACTTGTTTTTGCTGGCATATATAACTTTAGTTACCTTGAATGAGTATTCTACAGGACTCATCTAATTAATGAAACATTTTTCTCATAAATCAGCAAATACACAAAAAATGGTAAATCAGGTTCTGTACTTTATGGGGTAGATTTTAAGACCTGTGCGCCCCGCCCCACCACGCCCCCCCCCCCACCCCTTTTTGAAAGTCCCGAGACTTAGACGTGTCCCGGGGCTTTACACGCGTCACCGGTCCTTTTTAAAATAGACCTAGCGCGCGTAACTCAGGTTATCCGAGTAAATGCTCCGGATGTACACGCGTAACGTTTTGAAAATCTGGCCCTAAATATTTTTGTTGAACTAATGTAATTTTGTTTTTAATTCCTGAGCTTAGATAATATGAGACTATATAGAGACTTCAGTGGGGCATATCAAACCTTTTTCATAATATGAATAATTGCAATTATTTGAGTTTTGAAGGAGGAGATGTGTTTTCTATAGTGATCACCCCTTTTCAATTCCCATAGACAAAGTTGCTAGGGAAGCAGAAGGATATTGTCTATGAGGCTGATTTGCCATTTGAGCTTTAGTAACAAAAATATAAATGTTGCTTCATATATTTCAAGATAGAGATGTTTATGCTTACAGTATGAGAAGAGAATAACATTCCTAGTTGCGGCCTCGGAGGGAACTTTCCTTCTGCCCCCCCCCTCACCTTCCCCTCCCTTCCCTTCCCTAACCAGCCCCCCAGCCCTACCTAAACCTCCCCCTTACCTTTAACTTAGAAGTTGTGCCTGCCTCCGGGCAGGTGTAGGTTGCGTGCGTCGGCCGATGGCCAGCCCGCAATCCTGGGTACAGCAGCAAATGGCCGCTGTGCCTGGAGGCTCCAGCCCCACCCGCTCCCCGCCCCCTTTTTCAAGCCCCAGGACATACGTGCGTCCCGGAGCTTGTGCACGTCGCCGGTCCTATGCAAAATAGGCTCGGCGCATGCAGGAGTGGATTCTCGGGGTTACGCGTGTAACCCTTTCAAAATCCACCCCTATATGTGGGTTTACCCCAAACCCTTTGCAGTTATTGCAGTTGTTTTCAAAACTCTGCAGCACTTTTAGTTTCAAGAAGTCCATTAAAGGAGCATATCACTCCCCAACTGTGTCAACTTCATTGGCTACTGGTTAAGTTCCGGATAAAATTTAAAATATTATTTATGGTTTTTAAATCTTTAAAGGGAAACTATTCTACACATTTTACAAATAGGCTAAATTTTATCAACCATCTTGTTGCTTGTGATCTGTTACCCAACAGTGATTCCATCTATGCGGGAAATTCAGCTACAGTCTACAAGGAATTGAGCTTTGTTTTTAATATTGTGGAATGAGTTGCCTTTAGATCTATGGATGATATCTGATTTGAAGTTTTTTAGAAAACAACAGAAGACATTATTGTTTAGAGAAGCTTTTAATTGATGACTTTCAAGCTGAAGATTATTTAAATGTATATATGTTATTTAATTATTATTATATGTTAAGGTGGGATCCGCTTAGGATGATTGTTTTATATAGGTGGATCAAAAATGTTTTAAAATGAATAAAATAAATAAATAAATTAGCATCTGCACTTAGAGGATTTCAGAAAATTGAGTAATAAACAAAGATAACATGGACAAATTCTGTTAGAATGCCATTATGGTTAAATCCATTGATTAATAATTCTTACGCAATAAGTTTAACTGACAGAAGCAGGGGATTTAGAAAGTGGAAGAGAGAGACAGGATTTAAGGAGAAAACATAATTTAGCTGATGTTTTAATGGATTCAGCTTAGATACTGTATCCTAAAAGGGGATGTCAGTCTTCCTCTATTACAAGATGAGCCAGAATGCTTTAAAATCATGACTTCTCAAATGGCATCTGGATTTCAGTATCTAAAGAATGCAAGTGATGCATGTTGAAAAAATAGTCAAGAAACTGTGGGAAAAAGAACTGGAATGCAAACTTGAACCTGTGCAATGGGTCCATTTCTGGGATAAATCTGTATATGCCCTTGTCTGCCCCCTCTTACTCAGAGACTTTATTTTGTTGCACATGCACATAGGGTGATATGAACCCTTCTTAAGTTATCTAAAATTATAACTCAGACATATGACAAATGGTGTTGTTGCTGTTTTTATTTATTTATTCATTTTTGCAGAGTCTAGGATGTTGTCCCATATGCTATTTCAATTTTCTCATATTCAAAAGTTCTGGTATGATGCATGGGAAAGAATTTGAGTGCAAGCTTTTTTTATTTTTTTAAATAGTAATATAGAAAATTGTTGTAAGTAAAAATATTCCTGTTTATAAGACAAAGGGCCTCATTTTCTAAAGTATCGCAGTCCAAGGGATCAACCTGCGGGGAATGAGGGCTGGTATTGGTGAAGCTCCAGCTGACCTCCACTAGTCAGCCAGTTCCATCTGCTGATAGTAGGGACCCGTAGGGCTCATACTACGGGTAGTGTCAGCCCCACCTCGGCCCAAGGGTCAACCTCCAGCGCAACAATATGGACACACTTTGCATGCCAGGACTATCTGTCACCACACGTGGCCACATGATGACATCAGCACCAACCCATGAAGCTCCAGATAGGCCTGCTGCCAATATCGGGGGAGGGGTGACTGGGGGTTTTAAATTTCTGGCAGTGCCAATGATTTTCCTTTTGAATCGTCATTGCCGCTAGCTGATCATGCCCCTTCCTTCCTCCCGAAGATCCACAAGAGCTTAGAAAATCCACCTGGGCGTCCAATAGTTGCAGGTATAGGCTCCTTACTTGAGCCTCTTTCAAAGTTTGTGGACCTTTTTTTGAAACCATTTGTCCCTATGATCAAATCACATGTCCGAGACTCTTCACATCTTATTTCTATTTTAGAATCTATGTCCCCCCCCCCTATGGACCAATTTTTCTTTGTCACACTTGATATAGTATCCCTCTATTCCAATATCCCCCAGCTTGAAGCTTTAGAAGTGATAGAAGATATTTTGAATTCTCGTCCTGCCCCCTGTCGGATTTCTACGTCATTTTTACTGAAACTCGCTGAAATTGCATTAACAAAAAATTACTTCTGTTTTGAAGAATCTTTCTATCAGCAAATTAAAGACACAGCGATGGGGGCCACTATGGCCCCCAGCCTTGCATGTCTGTATGTGGCTAAATTCGAAGATTCATGGATTTATCCATCACATTGGTCAAGTCAGATAGCATTATGGGTACGTTTTATTGACGATATATTCATCATCTGGCGGGGCACTGATATTCAATTTCTGATGTTTCTTGATTGGCTTAATTCTCTTAATCAACATCTACAGTTTAATTTTTCCATAAATTCATCGTTTACAGCATTTTTGGATATTTCTGTTAAAGATGACCATTTTTACACCACTATATTTCACAAAGAAACTGACAGAAACACTTTACTAGCATTTGACAGCTGTCACCCCCGGAATCTGCGTAAAAACATTCCGACAGGGCAATTCCTAAGATTACGGCGTCTTTGCTCGACCCGTGAGGAATTTTTAAAACAGGCACAAATTATGACATCTCGATTTAGGTCGAGAGGTTATCCTATAAAAGTGATTCGAAATGCCTTCAAGCGGGCTCTTTTTGTAAATAGAGACCTACTTTTTCTTCCTCAGCCCTCCTCATCGGAGTCTACTAACAACTGTATTCTTCCATTTTCTACGCTGAGTAGAGAAGTCATTAAAATTATCCACTCACATTGGTATGCTTTGTCTCTACATCAGACGTTTCAGGACCCATTGCGGTTTACCTTCCGTAGGGGGCGCAATTTAAGAGACAGACTGGTTCATGCAATCAAGATAGGGTTGATACATCCCCTTCTGGTGCTTATACACAACGGCCGTGTGGGCACTGTACAATATGCCACCATTCGGAGACCCTTTCATGTGTTCAAGACCCTACTACTAATAAAACTTTCTATCTAAAAACTAATTCTAACTGTACATCACAAGGAGTGGTTTATGTAATAAAATGCCCATGTCCCCTTTTCTACGTTGGAAAAACCTCCCGAAAAATTAAAACCCGGATTATCGAGCATTGCTCGAATAATAGAACCTCTCGTGACCAAGAACCTCTTGTCTCACACTGGTTGAGTTTTTCTCACAGTGTTGCTGACTTGCGGTTTTTTGTCATTGAGGTAGTTTCTAAGTCAGTCCGGGGGGGTAACTATGCAGAACATCTGGGTAGATAAGAACAAAAATGGATTTTTACTTTGAACACTGTATCTCCCAAAGGTCTAAATTGGGAGATTGAGTGGCATTTGTTTTCTTAATTATGTTGTTTATTTTCATAATTCTCTTTGGTAGTCCGTCTGTATACTGCTACGGGGCGCACAGACCTGTGGGAATTGGTGATTGGCTCCCGTGCAAATTGTGATCAACTCACCTGTTATTTGGCACCCAAACTCTGTCTTTAAATACCTGGTTGCTCTGAGGGTGAATGCACTCCCTGCCATGTTGTGAAACGTGTTGCACCAAGGTATGAAATTTTTGATCTTTTGAGTTCATTGTCGGCTTAAGTCCATTGTTATGTCCTGATCTTTAATTATTTTAATTTTCAGATTTATTAAACTTTGTGGTCCCTCCCGATGCAGCCACCGGCAAAACACGGGACCGTATCGAGGGACTTGTGAAAATATCTGTTGTTGGAAATATTATGCAGTGGAGTTGCCGCAATAAAATATAAAAATTATCTTTCTGCACAAAAGAGTTTGGAAATCCTTTGATCGGGACTTAAAATTTATTTATCTGCATTTTCTTGACTTGGGTAATTGAAGTCTCCCATTATTACCGCACTACCAATTTGGTTAGCTTCCCTAATTTCTCTTAGCATTTCACTGTCCGTCTCACCATCTTGACCAGGTGGACAGTAGTATACCCCTATCACTATAGTCTTCCCCGACACACAAGGTATTTCTACCCATAAAGATTCAATTTTGTATTTAGTCTCATGCAGTATGTTTATCCTGTTGGACTCTATGCCATGCCGGACATAAAGTGCCACACCTCCTCCCGAGTGCTCCTCTCTGTCATTGCGATATAATTTGTACCCCGGTATAGCAGTGTCCCATTGGTTATCCTCTTTCCACCATGTCTCTGAGATGCCAATTAAGTCTATGTCATCATTTACTGCTATATATTCTAATTCTCCCATCTTACTTCTTAGACTTCTGGCATTAGCATACAAACATTTCAAAGTTTGTTTTTTGTTTGTATTTTCATTCTGCTTTTTAATTGATAGGGATAAGTTAGAATTTTTTAGCTCAGGTGAGTTTTTAGTTACATGCACTTGGACTACTTTTCTAATTATTGGAACCTCACTGTAGGGATGCTCTAATTCTAATGCATCATTAGTATCCTTTAAAGATACCTCTCTCCGAACCATGCGCTGCTGAGCGACTGTCGGCTTTCCCCTTTGTTCTAGTTTAAAAACTGCTCTATCTCCTTTTTAAAGGTTAGCGCCAGCAGTCTGGTTCCACCTTGGTTAAGGTGCAGCCCATCAATTCGGAAAAGACTCCCCCTTCCCCAAAAGGTTCCCCAGTTCCTAACAAAACTGAATCCCTCTTCCTTGCACCATCGTCTCATCCACGCATTGAGACTGCAGAGCTCTGCCTGCCTCTGGTGACCTGCGCGTGGAACAGGGAGCATTTCAGAGAATGCTACCCTGGAGGTTCTGGATTTAAGCTTTCTACCTAAGAGCCTAAATTTGGCTTCCAGAACCTCCCTCCCACATTTTCCTATGTCGTTGGTGCCCACATGTACCACGACAGCCGGCTCCTCCCCAGCACTGTCTAAAATCCTATCTAGGTGATGCGTGAGGTCCGCCACCTTCACACCAGGTAGGCATGTTACCAGGCGATCCTCATGCCCACCAGCCACCCAGCTATCTACATTCCTAATAATCGAATCACCAACTATGACGGCCGACCTAACCCTTCCCTCCTGGGCAGTAGGCCTTCGGGAGATATCCTCAGTGCGAAAGGATAATGCATCACCTGGAGAGCAGGTCCTTGCTACAGGATCCTTTCCTGCTACACCTGGTTGGTGCTCTCCCATCATGAGACCTTCTTCCTCCAAGGCAGCACCAGGGTTGCCAGTCTGAAGTTGGGACTTGACTACTATGTCCCTGAAGGTCTCATCTATATACCTCTCTGTCTGCCTCAGCTCCTCCAGTGATCCTTGTCTTCGCTCCAGCCTTGCTCCTGCTCTGGATTCCATCATCTGCCTTCAGTCCAGCCTTAGTCCTTTCCAGCCCATGCTCGGGTATGCCTCGCCTGCCTCGGCACCTCTTTGGAGTTCCTATGCAGTCGAGCCATGGTCCAAGAACACACAACCCCCTGGAAAGTGGAACCGCTCTCCTAGCACTACATAACAACCAGGGCTGCCAGACTGGAGTTGGGACTTGTCTACTATGTCCCTGAAGGTCTCATCTATATACCTCTCTGTCTGCTTCTGTTCCTCTAGGACTCCTACTCTAGCCTCCAGAGATTGGACTCATTCTCTGAGAGACAGGAGCTCTATACATTGGATGCACATGTACAACGTCTCACTGGTAGGTAAAAAATCATACATGTGACACTCAAAGACTGGTAGATCCCCCTCTTGCTGCTGGACTGCTGCCTTCATCTTAAATTTGTTCAATTCCTAGTTAAGTTTTAGATTGCTATGGGTGTAGGACTGTATACGATTAGGGTCCTTTAAGTGTATTAGTGAATTCACTATATATCTGGTAGTGACCTACAAGGGAATGATCAAACTCTTGATAAGGAGTGGGAGTTTAAGTTAAAAGGCTGATTTGATTTATATATATATATATATATATATATATATATATATATATATATATATATATATTTTTTTTTTTTTTTTTTTTTAAAGTGGGAAAGTAACACCTGCCTATAAATTAAAGATGAACTAAGAGTTGGTGGGAGGGCTGGGAAATACAAACACACAAAGTTCTCTTTGTTTCCTGCCTTTTTGACTATCTATTTAAAACAAAACACACAAACACACAAAAAATATACCTCAGTAGTTTATTCTCCCCAATACTTCTGCATATAAATCAGGCTTTTATCCGAGTAAGTTATATATATATTTTTTGCACATAAAATATACAAATATATGTTTATAAAATGAGTAGGAAAAGTATGTGCTTTCAATGTACTGTAGATATTAATATATAACCAAACATTTGTGCATATGTTGGAAAGCAGACATGCACATATTTCATAATCTGCATGTACCTGATACACACATATATGGGGCTGCACAGTTCTTTGAAAATTACCCTTTAAATTAAAGAATTACAAAATGACATACTGATATAACATACAATCATAAAATATATAATTTAAAACAATAAACCTAACAATAAATACTTAAGAATCATCTTCACTCTAAAATAAGTAAACAGTCCCTTCAATTATCAAATAACAACAGCAAACTCCTATGTGACTGAAGGTACTGTCCAGCAAGGCTATGGAGACATAAGCAGCTGAATGTTAGGGCATCAGTCAATATATAATTAACATATCAGAATGCAGAAAAGTTTGCATGTATGATGAGGTGATCAATTGGTATCTAAGATGTGAATTATCATGGAAGATCTAGGAGGCTTGACTTCACACTGACAAGGCTCTAAAGACAAGGAAAGAAACATAAAATTTGTCAGTGCATTTGTTACACTGGACAACAGCTTCTCAGTTCGTCAATCATTACAATCAAACTCTTATAATGCAAAGTCAATATTTGCAATAATTCAAGCAAATAAAGCACCCTTATATGCAAAAAATATTCTTATAATCCACCAGATGCAGTGGTTTCATAAAATAAATTATTAGGAAAATTATTATTTGCAGAATGGGATTCTTGTTATTGGACCCATTTGAGAATTGTCCAAAGTCATTAATTTATATGAGCTTTTGAGGAACATGAGTCTCCAAAAAGGGATTTGGGGAGTTATGGTTCATGTACAATAGTGTTTTTGGATAATTCTTATGTTGATCATGATCAAATAATCCAGTTTTATTCAGGACCAGGTTTGGCTACTAGCACTCTAAAGTACATTTAAATAAGATATTATAGACAGAGAATATACATAATAAGATATTATAGACAGGGAATATACGTAATAACCCACCTAGAGATACTGGATACGTAATAAGATATTATAGACAGGGAATATACATAATAACCCACCTAGAGATACTGGAAGAATATTTAACATAGATAGGAATTGGTATTCCTTTCCCTTCCTTATAGGGAAAGGTTCCTTTTGAGCAGAGTACTAACAAATACTGATGTACAGTTAGCAAGGGAAATAAACTAATATATGGGATAATCTTTTAATAAGCCAACCTGAAGCAGCACAGAATAAAGTCAGTGCAATTAACAACTTTTTACCAACAGCAAAGAAGATCAAACGACTCATTTTAGAATCAAAGCATCACTGAAAATTAAGATTCATACACACAGTGATAGATCAGTCACACTCAGTCATCCATGTGCCCAATTCAATAAACACCCTCTAGGTATAATTTTTGTTGTACTACATCCACCAGCTGCTCTGAGCTTACGGCGACCCTACTGAGAGACTTCACTGCAATGACCTCTTGCTTTAATTCTTCTGCATGCATATTTTAACATTATTACAAAAGGTTTCATTTGCAATTTACAGGCAGAGCAGAAATGAAGACATTTCATAGAGGTCAGCATCCACCATTCCTGCCAGTGATGGAATTATAGTTTAAACAGCTGGCGCTCAGTCCCAAGGGAAATGCTGGGATGTGACTCCCTTACAGCAGAATAAATCCATCAGACATATTTCATGTGTCTGATAACATTAATAGATACCAGGGCTCTTTAACATTTAATGAACTCACTAGAAGGTTGTTTACTAGCAAAAAAGTGATTAGAAAAGATGATTTTCTTTGTATAATGACACCAGCAAAAAAGCATGTCTCAGGCCAAGTCATTTCCCCCTTTCAAGACTCCGTCCCAACCTCACTAGTACATGACATTTCATTTTCAGTAGATGCAAGAAAATATTTTTGGTTTAGCAGTCCAGAAGTTAATCATCTCCAGGTAGCCCATATATTAATAGAGATGCCAGAAATCATAGGCCTGCCTTCAGCTCAGTGATGAAGAAAACAATATGGGAAAAAGAGCTAGATGGAGCTACTAAACAAATGGTACAGTCTGGATGTGCTGCCAAACAGTCTTGGATGCGATAATGAATGCAGCAGCATCCATTTGGAGAAATGTATTATACTGAATGTATATGCTGGCTTCAGGTGTCAAGAAATATAGATATTTGAATACTAATACAAAAGTTCAACTAAAGTTGAAAACAGTGACTCGGTAAAAACAATTACATGTGAAAGCTTTTAGAATTGTTCACACGCATCTCTGCCATTGTTTTGTTACAAATGTATTTTTTTCTTATAAGTGGAAATGTAAGCAGATGGCAGGCTACAGGAGTGCATAGTGCCACTCCAATGATGATGTGCTGTCATTCTCAAAGAAGAAGTCTATGCCAGCTCACCCATCAAAAACAAATCATTAACATGAAAAAATATTGGAATAATTTGCTATTAAAATGTATGGAAAGTAGCACATATTTAGACTCTGATAATTCAGATGGAACTGCAGACATCTATCATTACTGCATGTATTTCTCTTTTAGTACAAGTAATTACATTTTAACAATTATTTATTTCAAAAGACTTAAATATTTGAATACTCTCTATATTCTTCATTTAGTACAATACAATATTTGGAAATTAAGAAATGGAGGCCAGATTGCAAATTGCGATCCTGCAATCCCCGATCATAAAAATCAGATCTGAAAAAAATTGGGAACAATATAGAAAAGTTCCTGATTACCATTTCCCCTCCCAGTTTTAGCTGATCAGACTTTCACTGAAAAAAAAAAAAAAGCCAGTAGAATGCTTGGAATTATTCAGAAAGGAATAGAGAACAAAACTTGGAATCTTTTAATGCCCCTGTATCAATCCAAGGTTCAACCACACCTTGAGTATTGCCTGCTTTTCTGGTTGTCATTGTCGCATCTCAAATAAGAAACAGCGGAAGAACTAGAAAAAGGTGCAGAAAAAGGCAACAAAAATGATTGAGGGTAAAAGTTGCATGGAAAATTAAGCTTTAGAGCAGTACAAAAACTAGGCAGAGATTCTTTATGAAGAAATATTAACGCCTTGATATGCAGTGCTATTGAGAAGATACTGAGGATGCCATTTGTAGCTTTAAAGAGGTATTTTCAGGGTCATGTGAAGGTCAAGAGGAAACAGCATCTGCATATTCAGTTTTCAAAAGTGTGTGTACTATTTTGCCCTCATTCAGCTGCCTCTACATATCGGAGGTGCAAAGTACATTGACAAGAAATTTTAGCCCATGTACTTTTCAACTGCTGATTTCCAAAGGGAAATAATATGGATAATTTAATTTCCCTATAAAATGAAACTGCAACATATGCAGGCTAAAAGTGTCGATGTACACTGCAAACAAGATGCAAGGCCTATGTGGTGCCAGTTTTTAAGATAAGATCTGATTATTTGCATTCATCAAAATTGCTGAAGAACTTTCTGCTAGCAATATTTCTAAGTACCAAATTTGGGTTAATTATTTTTTGTTGTTGTTATAGAAACATATAAACATAGAAATGACGGCAGAAGAAGACCAAATGGTCCATCCAGTCTGCCCAGCAAGTTTTGCACTTTTTTTTTTTTCTTATGTTACTCTTGGCTCTTAGTAACCTTTTGGTTCTATTTCCCTTCCACCCCCACCATTAATGAGAGAGCAGTGTTGGAACTGCATCTAAGTGAAATATCTAGCCCAATTAGTTAGGGTAGCAACCGCTGCAATAAGCAAGTCACACCCACGCCCACCTGCCCACTCAGACTAAATAATTCAGTCCTTGTTGGTTGTTGTCTGTACATAGATCCACCTTACTTCATTCCCCCTGCCGTTGAAGCAGAGAGTTATGCTGGATATGCGTGAAGTATCAGTCTTTCTCCCCTGCCGTTGAAGCAGAGAGCTATGCTGGATATGCATTGAATGTGAAGTATCAGACTTTCACCCCTGTCGTTGAAGCAGAGAGCTATGCTGGATATGTGTGAAGTATCAGTCTTTCTCCCCTGCCGTTGAAGCAGAGAGCTATGCTGGATATGCATTGAAAGTGAAGTATCAGGCTTATTTGGTTTGGGGTAGTAGCCACCTTAACAAGCAAGCTACTCCCCACTTTTTTTGAGAATGCAAATCCTTTTTTCCTCATTTGGTCCTTTATTGGCTGTTTTAAATAAGAAGTTACATAATTTCATAAAATTATAGCTAAACTGTTTTCATGTTGAATAACATGTTTGGAGGAAAATTTGAGGGTAAAATTTCAAATGCTTATTTGGGATCTGCATGTAGATTAAGGAGTTTCATGTGTAAATTAACTGAATGTACAAAACTAAATCAGAGTTCCCATATAATTCCTAATCCCAATAATCCATAGAAGTACATAAAGAAATGATTATTTTAAATACAACTTTGTAAAAATACTATTTTTTGACAAATATGAATAATTTGCTTCACAAAATAGAAAGTAATGCATGTATATATATAAACAACCAGCCTTATAGCCAGGAAATAACAAATCTACCCCGACAATGGGTCCTGCTGTGCACAGCATTTTTATATAACATACATAGACCTAGATTCATCATTTTGCTATAAATATAGCAAGAAGAATAGCGCCCGCGATAAAAAAGAGGCGTGGTGAGGGTAATTTTATAGGTACCGCATAGCTATTTTACTGCAACCCGCATTAAATTTATCACAGCCATGATATTTTTTTCATCACAAACTGAGAAGTGCCCAGAAAGAGGGGGCACTAGTATCTCGAGGTGAGGTTTCTGGGGTGGGAGGTTCTGGGTGGGGGGGGGGGGCATTTTTACAGTAGTGCATCAAGCTAGGTAGAGAGAACATGGTACACATTTTCTCTTCTTTCACTTTTCATCACTCCAAATCACATTGAATCTTCACTGATGGTAACTGTGCTGTTCATATGTATGACTGTGCATGTTAAACTGTCCCCCAGAATCCACCCCACCCCACAAACCTCACAAACCTCACCCTCTTACAGTAGTATACAAAGATCACAGATCAGTTGTCTTCCAAAGAGGTGCTCTCTCTCTCTCTCTCTCTCTCTCTCAATAAATATTGCAAATCCTATTATTGAATACAAGGAAAAAAGGAAATAATGTATACTTATTTTTCAACATATAGCCACTAGCAAGTATCTTTACTTTTTTCAAAATTTTTCCAATTTTTGTTTATTTTTCTTTCTTTTGCCGCATCAGCAAGCCTGACAACGTACCTCATGGGTTTTCAAAATGAGGCCGTCCGGACTTTTAATCATTTGCAGTCTAAAAATGTTTCAAACAAATTAATTTTTTTGTGTATATATAAAGCTGGTGATCATCTTATAATCAAACAAGTATCTTGAATGCAGGCTCAAGAACATTCGCGCTCTCCGCTTTCGCTCTAGCTCGACATCAGCCGGTGATTCGCGGGTATTTGATTGTAAAGTGGAAATCATATTGGGCTCTTTTTTGTGTTTTGTTAAATCCTTTTATTGACCATAATACTCGGCTAATACCAGGAAAAAAGGTGTAGTTATTTCCTGTAATAGTGTGTGCTCTGGTATTACACACAACATTAAACAGACCTCATTTCCATTTACTCTGCCCAAACTCCTCCCACTTGAATATATTTTTTGAATTTGAATATTTATTTATTTATTTATTTATTTCGGATTTTTATATACCGGCATTCAAGACAGCAGTCACATCATGCTGGTTCACATAAAACGAGAGTGCATAATAAACATAAACTAGAACATTGGTGCGGAAAAGGCAGTTACATGTAACAGGGTAGCTAGAACTTGGTGAAGAAGGAAGAGAAAGGACAGTTATTAATTAATAATGGCTAACGCTAGTAGAGATAGCTAACAATAGTGTAAATGACAATGGGGGTTGAGGTTGGGGTGTTGAATCAGATGGAGTCTGAGAATGCTTGTGTGAACTTCATGTGCATATGCATTTCACGATGCGATATTTAGTAGAGATGTGAATTGTGTCCTCGATCGTCTTAACGATCGATTTCGGCTGGGAGGGGGAGGGAATCGTATTGTTGCCGTTTGGGTGTTTAAAGTATTGTGAAAATCGTGAGCCGGCACACTAAAACCCCCTAAAACTCACCCCCGACCCTTTAAATTAAATCCCCCACCCTCCCGAACCCCCCCCCCCAAATGCCTTAAATTACCTGGGGGTCCAGCGGCAGTCTGGAACAGCCTCCTGCAATTGAATCGTGTTGTCTTCAGCCGGCGCCATTTTTCAAAATGGCGGCGCAAAATGGTGGCGGCCATAGACCAACACGATTCGACTGCAGGAGGTCATTCCGGACCCCCGCTGGACTTTTGGCAAGTCTTGTGGGGGTCAGGAGGCCCCCCAAGCTGGCCAAAAGTCCCTGGGGGTCCAGCAGGGGTCCAGAAAACGATCTCCTGCCGCGAATCGTTTTCCGTACGGAAATTGGCGCCGGCAGGAGATCGACTGCAGGAGGTCATTCAGCGAGGGTCCGGAACCCCCGCTGAACGACCTCCTGCAGTCGATCTCCTGCCGGCGCCAATTTCCGTATGGAAAATGATTTGCGGCAAGAAATCGCTTCCTGAACCCCGCTGGACTCCCAGAAACTTTTGGCCAGCTTGGGGGGCCTCCTGACCCCCACAAGACTTGCCAAAAGTCCAGCGGGGGTCCGGAACGACCTCCTGTGTCGAATCGTTTTTGTCTATGGCCGCCACCATTTTGTGGCGGCCATTTTGCAAAATGGCGCCGGCTGAAGACAAAAGGATTCAATTGAGGGGGCCGTTCCGGACCGCCGCCGTTTTGGACCACCGCTGGATCCCCAGGTAATTTAAAGCATTTGGGGGGGGGTTCGGGAGGGTGGGGGATTTAATTTAAAGGGTCGGGGGTGGGTTTTAGGGGGTTTTAGTGTGCCGGTTTTCTTGCCCTCCCCCTTCCCCCGATTTACCATTTTTTAACGATAAATCGGGGGAATTGGTATTGTATCGTGGCCCTAACGATTTTTGACGATTTAAAATATATCGGACGATATTTTAAATCGTCAAAAAACGATTCACATCCCTAATGGCTGGTCCTGATTACCTCAGCTCTGCCAGCCTATCTTGCCCCTATCAAAACCACAGGGACCAGACTACCTCTACTCTGCCAGCCTGTCTTGCCCCTATCAACTTTCTACCACTCTGCCTTGCTGCCATATACCAGACAACTCACTCTACTCCTTGTGGTGTTCTTGCCACTATCATGGTTCCTCAGTGTATTGGTGCTAATATTTCTGCTGCTTTGTCCCTTTGTGGTTTTATCTGACACTCTTTCTGCTTGCTGTTTTTCCCTTCATTGTGCTATAGGATGTTGATGCCACTTGTCTTGCCACTTTGCCTGTCGTGCTGCCTTCGAGGGTTGATGCAACTGTTATCATTGCTCTCTTTTGAAGATGTGGTGTGCTTTTGACACTCTCACTGCTGCTTTGCACCTCTGTTAAAGCACTCTTGCCACTTCTGGTAACCCTTTGCCCATTTACAGTGCCTTAGGTTATTCATGCCACTTTGGTGCCACTTTGCCACAGTCTAAGTACCTTGGAGCTCTTTTCTCGTTCTGATGATTGCTCCCCAGAAGTTTCATCAGAATTGATAAGAAAACCCCATTCTGCAGCCAAAAATAGGCTGCAAATACTTCCCCCATTGACTGTAATGGGGAAATGAAAAATGAATAAAACTAATCAATGAATTGTTTTTTCCCCCTATGAAACTAATGCAATGAATTTGGGTCCCAGCTAAACAAAAAACGAATCGAAACAATTTTTTTCCTTCTGCACATCCCTAACATTTAGGGCAGAGATATGCATTATTTTATAAACTCTGTGGCTCCCACCAGACAGTTTATAAAATACAGGCATATCTTTGGGCACAAATGCTTATACTGTATGGGCTGACTTACGCACACTGTTGAAAATTACACTCCCTATATACTGTATAGGAAGTTAAGGCTTTTTAGCCCAAACTCACTTTTTGTTGTGTAAAAAAAACTTTATTACCCTTTAGTAACTAGATTTTCAGGTGTTTATAGATCACAATAAGCAATTGCAAAATACAGTTTTTCAGCTTAATTAAAAAATGTAGATGAGAGAGAGAGAGAGAACATTTTGGACATCTGGAGAAAGCTTTATTCAACATGAGGGCCCA
This sequence comes from Rhinatrema bivittatum, assembly GCF_901001135.1. Lineage (NCBI taxonomy): Eukaryota > Metazoa > Chordata > Amphibia > Gymnophiona > Rhinatrematidae > Rhinatrema > Rhinatrema bivittatum. The sequence goes on from NC_042616.1 coordinate 702,787,031, forward strand.
GAAAGAGAACACCTGAAAGTAAGATGTGGCTTGATTAGTGATGGGGGCACAGAGAAAGATGGGTACAAGATTGGGAATTAAAAGATTTAAGCACAATGTGAAAATAAAGTGAACAGAGAAAAATGAACATACTAAATCTCTTGCATGTAAGATACCTATGTAAAATGAGTAGTAGTTTCACTAGTTTGCTTTAATTTATATACTGACAAAGACAGACAAAATAAAAATGTACAGTAACAAGTTGAAAAAACAGTTCAGTCTCTAATACATATCCTTCATAATGCAATAATCATGTGAAACAAAGAAGCAAAATTATTGCATATATATTATTTTAAATAGAGACTGGCAGAAAATATAACTGTTGTCAGCCAAATCCTTTCTGGGGCATTGCCATTTAACATCGTATATATTAATAAGCTTTATAAAATAAAAGTATTATGACAGCAAGATACCAAAGGCCCCCATCTGGCCATCTTCTCTACTTTGGAAACTATTCCAAAGCAATAAAAGCTGAAACTAATTTCCAGATGGAATAAATTGGTTCCAGGGTTTCCAAGATTTTGGCCAGCATATTGCACAGCTGAAGTGTATCCTCACTTGAAAATTTCATTAAGGGAAACATAAGCCTCTGCTTGGATGTGCCTACTGAAAAAAAAAATACTTTTTTAATGTGATTCTACTTACTCTTAGCTGTCTATTTCTCTCTGAGAGGGTAGTTTGCACAGATTCCCACTGGAATCACTACTATTACCCCATGAACCATTTGATAGATTATATTCTGGTAGCAAACCACTTCTTTCTTTCAGAAGACCAAGTCATTATCTGAAGGTCAGATATTTTCCTTTCATGATTACCAAATATCCTCAATTTAAAACTATAACTAGATCAGACCAAAAAGCAGCCCATTGCTTTACACTAGTATTTGCTAACATTTTTAAGTTCCTTTTTCTATTTGGTGGTCCTAAAACTGCATATGTCATTCAAAAAATGTCATTGATGCCCCTTTTCCTTCATTTTACTCTAACCCGGCTTTATTAATTTGACTTTTAACAGAAAGTAATCATGCATGACCCAAGGATAAGCTGTAGATTTTTCCGCTAAGTAGAGCTGAGAGTGCTACTGAAGTATCACTACAACATATTTATTTATTTATTTATTTATTTATTGGTTTTTATATACCGCCGCTCATCAAAGATATCACGTCGGTGTACATAGAACAAAAATACGCAGTTGCGTGTACATATAACAGTATAATAATAGCTGAATTCCACTATACATTAAAACAGTAAAATACGGTATCAAGAACAACTTATTTAGCTAATAATAGATAATAAAATAGAGTAAAAATAACTGTGATAGCACAACTTTATCTAGTATCAAGGCAAAAACTGGAGGAAAGAGTGGGGTGGGGAGCAGAATGGAACGGGAAGGAAAGAGAAAGGGTCAGGAAGGAACGGTTTATATACATATATACAGAGGGCGAGATCAATGGTTATAAGAAGGTAACAAAAGTACTAGGAGTGAACAGAAGAGGGCATAGATAAACTAAAGTTGAGAGTAATAGTTTAGGGAAAAGATGGAAAGGTTGACAGACTAAGAAAGGGAGTAATAAGAGTTAAGAAAGATCATGTGAGTTAGTATCATGTTAGGAACAAGAGAGTTAAGGGGGAACACGTAATAATCAAGTGTCGGCTTTAGTAAAAAGCCATGTCTTGAGCTTTTGCTTGAAGGTCTTAGAAGGCAGTTCAAGGCGTAAGTCAGTGGGCATAGCATTCCATAGTGTGGGGCCAGCTATGGAAATGGCACGAGCTTTGGTGGATGCATATTTAAATAGTTTAGGTGAGGGGGTTTGTAGTGTAGCAATGTAGGGATTTCTAATTGGCCTATTAGAGTTATTGAATTGAATAGAAGTGTTATTGCTGTTAGGATAATTATCAAAGAGCTGTTTTTATAGTGAATGATACATTAGTTGGCCAAAGAATAGAACAACATTTTCTCAACTACATTAAGTCACTTAAATATATTACCTAAACTATATATATGAATGAAGGAAGACTGGCGAAAATGGACAAATATTGAATATCATGCATGATGTGGCATGAGCATCGCAGTAGGAACCAGGAAACTTGATCAACACATCTGTAACCAGTAAAGTGGTGGTCACTGCAGACCTAAATGTCTGGGTTATGGTATTGATTGTGGCTCCAGTAGATGATTTTCAGGCTTTCTGGCTCCTTGGAGTAACTAAACCTATATAAATACAATTAGTAGCCCCAGTGATATAAGGGAATTGATTTATGTCAAAGAAATCCCTTTATATCCCCTTCCTTTCTAGCTTAGTATTGGATGCAGTCAGGCATGAAAGCAAGCATGGCTTCTAGAAAAGCATTTACACTTCTGGAGATAGAGGATTGATTAATGTCAGTGAAGTGTCATGCCACTATCTGAAAGAAGGCAGTAGATATCATCACTTTCACCTTAACAGACAAGCTGAGAGGGTGGTTTATATGGGATGCAAAATGTCCATGTAACTTCTCACATAGTTGGGAGATGAGATCTTTGGTTAGCTTGGATCTACTCAAGTACTCGTGATATGCTAGCTCTACTGAATGTGTTCTGAAATAAAATATTTTGCTGTGGGAGCTTGGTGTCTCCTGCAATATGCATAAAAGAGCAGATGGATTCTTACAACCTGATAATTATTCAATTATTTCTCTATGGGGTAAAAGCTTAGTCCATTGGACCCCTTAGAATCACTGAAGTATACCATAAATGCATATCCATCTTAGTTAATCATGTGGAAAAGAAATCAGAACTACCTTTGTTTTCCTTTCATGTACAGACTGCTATTGATTGTGAAATGTGTTCTGATTTTGTTAGGAGACTACCTTCTACCTACAGCTAGTCTTCCCAGATCAATATTTGAATAGGTATTTTGAAGATTTGTCTCTTTAAAAGCAGAGGGACTTTTTGACAGGTCTTTTCTGAGATTTTTTTTTCTGTTTTTATTTCAATAGAACTGGACAAACTATTAGTATTTATCATTTCTAAAGTGCTAATAAACATATATAGTATTGTCAGTACACATAAGAGACAATCCCTGTAAAATCTAGTCACCCCAAGCAAACATGACAAACAAGAGTCTAAGGGAAATGAATTTATTGTTGAGAAGTGCCTATGATTTAAAAATTGCTTTAAAATGCGAGTTTTAATTTGTATTTGAATACAGCCAGAGAGGGAGCATGATGCACCAACTCAGGAAATCTATTCCAGGCATATAAAGCAGAAAGCTGAAAACACGGAGTCAGGAGTTGGTAGTGAAGGAGAAGAGCACAGATATGAGCAACTTGCTTGATGGAACAGTGCATGAAGAAGGGTATAGAGAGAGAAAAGAGAAGGTGAGTAATGAGGAACGGCAGAATTAATGCATTTATGGGTGAGTAAGAGATGCTTTAACTGGTTACAGATGAAGATAAGGAATCAATGTAGTGACTTGAGAAGAGAGATTATATGGTCATAGAGATACTGAAGAAAGATGAGTTGTGCAGCAGAATTTTGAATAGATTGCAATGGAAAAATATGGATTACCAGAAGGCCTGCAAAATAAGTTGCAGTAGTTTAAATTGGAGGTGATAAGAGAATGGATGAGTGTTTTTGTAGCATACTCAGAATAGAAGGGATGGATTTTAGTGATATAGGAGAAAGAAACACATGCTTTAGCAATATTTTAGATGTACATAGAGAACGAAAGTAAGGCATAAAATATGACCCCAAAGTTATGGGCCCAGAGAGTAGGAGGGATGAGAGTTCCATCCATAGATACTGAAAAAAGAGAGAAGAGGGGAAGTACGTTTGAAGGGGAAAACAAGAAGTTCCTTTTAGCCATGTTAAGTGTAGTGCAGGGCATCCATGTGATGATGTCATACAAAGCAGGCTAAAATTTTGGATTGGATTTGAAGTGGAATTTCTGATATAGGGAGATAGATCTGGGAGAATAAAAGTGGTTTAGAAAAGCTTTGGGAGGAGATCAGATCACTGAGGTAAGAAGTGCAGATTGAAAAGAAAAGAGAGCCCAGGACAGAGCCTTGGGGTACACCAACAGATAGTGGAATAGTGATGGAGGAGGAGCCACCAGAGGATACAGTAAAAGTATGATGGAAGAGGTAAGACAAAAATCAAGACAGTGCAGAGTCCCACAATCCATCTGAGAACAGTGTGTCAAGAAGTAGACAGTGACAGTGCTATCAGAAGTAGCAGATGGGTCAAGGAGGAAGAAAATCGAGTAAAGGCGCTTGGCCTTTGCCTTGGCCTTGGCGCTTGGCCTTGGCCTTGGCAAGAGCAATTGCTATGAAATGTAGTGGGCAAAACAAAATTGGAGCAAATCCAGAACAGCTTGAGATCAAAGAAAACCAACACAGCGGAGATGAATGTCATGTTCAAATACTTTAGATGTGAAAGAAAGAAGGGAGATGAAATGATAGATAACAAAGCACTTAGGGTCCACTGAAGGGAGTTTTTTGAGGAGGGGTGTGATCACAGCATGTTTGAAGGCAGAGAGGACATTATATCAGGCTAAAAAGGCATTTGATGGACCTTGACCTGGGGTCCATCCAGTCAAAGGCAGATACCCTGCTAGTGAGGCCACAAACTATCTTGACCTGAGGCAGCCTCAGACCAGTGTTAGCCTGAGGCTTTCTATTGGTCCTTGGGATCTTATAAGGGTTGCTGGGAAAGGCCTATTGTTTGGGCAACAATGGTTGAGGGCTGTATGGTGGCATTGGAAGATAAGCCCCATTGCTGCAGGATAGGCCTGAACTCTAAATGTGGAATACCAGAAAAGCAACCTGTATGATCTGACCTGGATAAAACATCCACTATGAGTAATAGACTACTGAACAGGTTTCTATATTATTTATAAAGGAAACCAGAAATATAAATAAAGACTTGCATTTGAATATGAAGGAGACCTATGACCTACGGCATATTGATCATGAATTTGGAGATTTCAGAATATAAAACATGCTATATAAAAATAAAATAAATAAATAAACTATGTCTGTGCCTAGGATGGGCCCTAGCCTGACACAATTGCATTATTAACTGAATGATTGAAGATGTGACAGGTGCTGGGGGTGATTGCAAATGAGGTGAGTGTGCAAAGAGATAGCAGCGGTTGAAGGAAAGAGTGTTTACATAAGAACATAAGAACATGCCATACTGGGTCAGACCAAGGGTCCATCAAGCCCAGCATCCTGTTTCCAACAGTGGCCAATCCGGGCCATAAAAACATGGCAAGTACCCAAAAACTAAGTCTATCCCATGCTATTGATGGATATAATAATCTCTCTTAGCAAATATAGTAGCAGACCAAGAGGAGGTGAGCATGATTTTCAAATGAATGAAGTCATCATGGGTATGGGACTTAAGCCACATAAATTCTGCAGAACCAGCACAGAAACCTAGGAAGTGAACTCTGGAAGTGAGCCAATATTGAGGTTTGGCATACCTTAAAGGATTGGGGAGGGGTACAGCAAGAGTGTCTAAAGCAGAGGAGAATATAGTGTTATTAGAAGAAACTGTCACATGAATGAAATCTGACATAGATGTAGAAGAAATCAGAAATGAGACAGTGCCGAAGAAGACATCATGGTCAATAGTGTGGATATTCCTATAGGTGTTTGTGGTGAGTGAACAGGACTGCATGGGAGAATGGTTAAAAATGAAAGTTAACAAATGATGATCAGAGAGGGGAAAAACAGAGGTGAAGAATCCTGAGAATGAATTTAGAAGTATGGTTGAGGCCATGCTGGTGAGTGGAAACAGTAGTGTGAGGTGAAAATGAATTGGGTAAAGGGGACTGAGTAAAAGGGAAGACCATGGCCTGGACAGACTCTCATGGTTTTCCATGGGAGAGAAAAAATGAAAATCACATTTTCCAATTATAGGAAATAATCGGGACGATACAGTAAAGTCCGCGGGACAGCGGAAGAACGCCCGCTCTCCCGGCGCACGCACTGGCCCTTCGCTGGTGCGTGCGATTCTCTATTTAAATTAGGTGACGCGGTAGATCCGGGTAAAAGGAGGCTCTAGGGACACTAGCGCGTCCCTAGCACCTCCTTTTTGACAGGAGCGGCAGCTGTCAGCGGGTTTGACAGCCGACGCTCAATTTTGCCAGCGTCGGTTCTCGAGCCCACTGACAGCCACGGGCTCGGAAACCGGACGTCGGCAAAATTGAGCATCCAGTTTTCGGCCCGACAGCCGCGGGCCAAATTCAAAAATTTTTTTTTTTACTTTTTTTACTTTTCGGGACCTCCGACTTAATATTGCTATGATATTAAGTCGGAGGGTGCACAGAAAAGCAGTTTTTACTGCTTTTCTGTGCACTTTCCCGGTGCTGGAAGAAATTAGCGCCGACCCAAAGGTCGGCGCTAATTTCTGAAAGTAAAATGTGCGGCTTGGCTGCATATTTTACTTTCTGTATCCCGCGCGCATACCTAATAGGGCCATCAACATGCATTCCTCCCCTTACTGAATAAGGGGTAAGGGAAAACACGCGTCCCAGAGCAGGCTAACAGAGCGCACTGTACTGTATCGGCCTGAATGAGAGCTATGCTGGAAAAAGGCAAGCCCTCAGCTCTGAGAAGAGTAAATATACAGTATTTAGAGTAGAGGCCTCACTGAAACAAATAATAGCCATATATCTAGGTGAGTGAATAATATTTTGTGGACAGTGTTGCGGACAGAATGATGGACCCTTGGGCCGGCCTGGTGGAGTGCGCTGAAAGAAAGAGAGAGCTCCGTGGAGATGGCTCAGGCTCGGAGGCGGAACCAAGACAGAGATGAAAGTGGAGTCTTCACCCTGGAAGTACGAGATCCTCCCGAGAGGAGCCCGTGAGGATCCGGACCGCTGGGACTTAGGTGACAGCAGCAAGACTTGAGGAAAAGATGGAGTCTTCACCCTGGAAGCCCGAGTTCCCCCCAGGAGGAGCCCATGAGGTGACGGCAGCGATACGAGACAAGAATACAGGCCAGAAGTCGAGGCAGGTGACAGACACGGAGAATCGGAAACAGAACCAGAGTCAGGAACCAGAGCAACTAACCGAGGAGGATCTGGAAGCGGAGTGGGATCAGGAACAGCAGGACCAGGAACAGCAGGATCAGGAACAGCGAGACAGCAACTAGATACTCAGGAACTAAGGAACCTCATTGCAAGGCAACTTCCCCGCCGGCTTAAGTACTCTGCCGGCATCTGACGTCATCTAGGGGGTGGGCCGGAGCTTCCTGCTGCTGTAGATGCTCCTAGAGATATTGTTGTGAACCTGCCAGCCCTTCTACCTCCAATTACAACACCTCTCACTTCAGGCGAGAATCCCAATTCCATTATGAGAGCCAAGCTTGACAGTTTCGAATCAATCTCTACCAAAGAGATCGAATCCCTCCTAAAAAGACAGAAACCATCTAGCCACCCTGCAGATAATATCCCGTCGAAACTCCTGCTTCTCATCCCAAACATGATCTCAGGACCTCTGACAAGCATCATAAATTGCCTTCTAACTCAAGGGATCTACCCAGACAGTCTAAAAACCGCTTCACTCAAACCCCTCCTCAAGAAACACAATCTAGACCCTAATGAACTAGCGAACTTCAGACCCATCACTAATCTCCCATTCGTAGCCAAAATAACGGAGAAACTGGTAAACACCCAGCTTTCAGAGTATCTAGAAGACCACAATATCCTATACCCTTCGCAATATGGTTTCCGCAAATCACGCAACACGGAAACCCTCCTCATCTCACTTACAGACCATATTATAATGGGTCTAGACAATGGCTAATGGTTCTAGACAAAGGCTACTCCTTCCTATTAGTCCTGCTAGACATCTCGGCGGCATTTGACACCGTCAACCACTCCATCCTTCTGGATCGCCTTGCAGATATCGGAATCTCCGGATCAGCCCACAGTTGGTTCAAGTCCTTCCTCAGCAATAGAACTTTCAAAGTCAAAATCAATAATAAAGAGTCACCCTTAACAAAGTCCACTCTTGGTGTACCACAAGGATCCTCCTTATCTCCAACCCTCTTTAACATCTACCTCCTCCCCCTCTGCCAATTGTTAACCGATCTTAATCTAATTCATTATCTGTACGCAGACGACGTACAGATTCTTATCCCTATAACAGACTCCATCTCAAAAGCCCTCTCCCACTGGAATAACTGCCTTTTATCTATCACCAGTCTTCTCAACAGCTTAAACTTGGTTGTCAATGCCTCAAAGACGGACCTCCTCCTCATCTCTTCAAATGAAAACAATATCCCCCCACTATCACCACACAACTCCCACATCACCCATAAGCATGTTAGAGACCTTGGGGTAATTCTAGATAATCGACTAAACCTAAAGAATATGGTCAACACCACATCCAAAGACTGCTTCTACAGACTCCAGGTTCTAAAACGACTCAAACCTCTCTTATTTTTCAATGACTTCAGGACAGTCCTCCAAGCGTTGCTATTCGCCAAAATAGACTACTGCAGTGCCCTTTTCCTAGGCCTCCCCAAATCTTCCACCAAACCACTGCAGATGATACAAAACGCTGCAGCGAGATTGCTGACCAACACCAGCCGTGGTGAACACATCACACCCATCCTCAGAAACCTACATTGGTTACCAGTGAATTTTAGAATCCTATACAAATCAATCACCCTAATACACAAAACCATCCATCTTCAACTTCAACTCGACCTGGAAATCCCCTTCAAACTCCACTCCTCCAACAGACCAACTAGAGATATTCACAAAGGCACTCTGAAATTTCCCCCTACTAAAGCCACACGCCTCTCCTCAACCAAAGAACGAGCATTTTCAATAGCAGGCCCATCTATCTGGAATAACATCCCATCTGACCTCAGATTGGAACCCTGCCTTTTAACATTCAGAAAAAAACTCAAGACGTGGCTCTTTCACCAAGCCTTCGCTAATCCACCAGACAATCACTAGTTGCCCTTATTCTTATCTGGACAATGATCGTTTATCTTCATGAACAATGGACTCTGGCACTTCCAGGTTAAAGCACTTTAAGCTTTAACCCGTATTCTCTATTGTATTACTTTATAATTACTTCCTGGCACCTGCCTTTACCTTCTTTCCAGCTATATAAGCTTCCAAGTTCTTACTCCTTGTTGATTGTAACTTTGCCTTATTCACATCTATTGTTTAATTTACTTTAATTGTTGCTCCAGTTATACCCTTGTTAAATGTAAACCGATCCGATATGGTTATTACTATGAAGGTTGGTATAAAAAACTGTTAAATAAATAAATAAATAAAATAAATATTTTAGGAAAGGGGCCCTGGCATTTTAGGATATACATACTTTTAATTCCCCTGATATCTGTCTGTGTGTTTGGGTGAGGGGGCAGTAACTAGTGAGAGGGGAAGTGACTTGGTTGAATGTATGGGGTGACAGGTGGGAGAGAGACTGGTTGGGGTGATGATTGATGACAGAGAGGCAGCCTGTTGTGTGTGTGTGTGGGGGGACTTGTGAGAGGGGGAGTGATGAGGTGACTGTATGGGGTGACAGGTGGGAGAGAGACTGGTTGGTGAGTGGTGAGAGAAAGGCATACTGGTGTGTGTGGGTGACTGGTGAGGGGAAATGACTGGCATGACTGTATGGAATGATGGGAGAGACTGGAGTAGTGAGTGGTGAAAGGGGGTGAATGGGGTGACAGATAGGAGAGAGACTGGTTGGGGTGGTGACTGGTAAGAGAGAAGCACCTGTCACTCCATACATTCATCCAAGTCACTTCTCCTCTCACCTGTCACTCCCCACCCATACACACAGACTCAAACCAGGGGAATTCAAAATATGCATGTCTCAAAATGCCATGTCCCTTTTCCTAAAATACAAAGGGATTGGCAAATTGTAAATATGCATTTGCATTATATGCTTTTACTGACTAGAACTTGCTGCTATTATTACATCACTTAGGGGTGGATTTTAAAAGGCCCGCGCACGCAGGCGCACCTATTTTGCATAGGTCACTGGCGCGCGTAATGCCCCGCGAGTAAGTACCGGGGCTTTCGAAAAGGGGAGGGAGGGGGCGTGTCTGGGGGCGTTCCCGAAACGTTGCAGCATTTTGGGGGCATGCCCCGGCATTTCGGGGGCGGGCCCGGGGGCGTGGCGCCAGCCCGGGGGCGTGGTCGAGGCCTCCGGACCAGCCCCTGGGACCGGAGGACCGAGCGGGGCTGCCAGCGATGCGCGCAAATTTACGCCTGCTTTCAGGCATAACTTTGCCTTTACCGACAAAGGTAAGGGGGGGTTTAGATAGGGCCGGGGGGGTGGGTTAGGTAGGGGAAGGGAGGGGAAGGTGGGGGGAGGGCGAAGAAAAGTTCCCTCCGAGGCCGCTCCGAAATCGGAGCGGCCTCGGAGGGAACATATAGCTCGCGCTGGGCTCGGCGCGCGCAGGTTGCACAAATGTGCACCCCCTTGCACGCGCCGACCCCGGATTTTATAAGATACGCGCGGCTACGCGCATATCTTATAAAATCCAGCGTACTTTTGTTTGCGCCTGGTGCGCGAACAAAAAGCATATTTTTTAAAAATCTGCCCCTTATTGTTTATACTTGTTACCAGACTCTGGCCATCCACCACAAACACCACCTTGCAACCTTGGCAACACAAACAAGTAACTAAGGAGATAGCCAATGGGCATGAAAACCATACCTCTAGCTAAGAAACTGCTCCCCAGTTGACACTTTTTAAACTTATTGGTAACACTTTTAGTTAGTGCGCTATGTAGGAGTGTCTGAAGAAGGTCTCATTTTATCGTATCCCAAGATTATAGCCATTATGGTGTGCCAAAAACCTTTTTTATTATTATTTACCACATTAAATCTGGCATTATTATGCAATATTATAACCACAAAATGCAGTAGGAGTACTTCATTTACATAATTTTATTTATTTTGCATACACATATTTAAATACTAACATGCATTGCAACATGCCTTGCAATAAACATTGTATGTCTATCACACACTAGACCCCATTTATCACGAGATGAGGCCCTAACGTGGCATGATATATGACCTAATTATTTTGTTTGTACTTGAACTTCAGATATTCAATTTTTGAGATTTTGAAGCATTTTTAGTTCCTTTCATACAAAGACTTTTTACTTTATAAATAACCTCATAAACCTTTAGAGTTAGTGTTCATTTGCCTGCATGTATGTAAAGAATATTTCTACTCTTTCAAGCTTCATCTTATTCATTCGTAAAGTTATGTTGCATTATATTCCTTGAGTTTCTTTGTGTTTTATCTATATGAGGAAGAGAATAAAATCTAGAGACAATCCAGAGCCTGTGCAGTTATCCAGTGTTCCTATTTAATGGTGAAAGATTGGGCGGTGTTTAAAGTAGTTACGAAGTACTGAAACAGATAGCCTTAAAACTATATTTTGCTTTCCCCAACCCCAAAACAACCTGCAGAGTACATAGAGACCTAGCTCTGTTTCGTCACATGGTGAAAAGTTGGCTGAAAGAAAAAAAATTACAGTTAAATTTGGCTAAGTATACAGGTCTTTGGGTTGGTAAACGTTGCATTCCTGAAGAGAAAACAAAACTAATGAATGATGGTATAATACTTCATTTTCTAAATCTATTATAGATTTCAAGGTGAATTTTCAAAAGTTTCAGGCATAAAATTCAGCAGATAGGCATGTAACGTAGCATTTACTGCTCATGTAACTGCGCTATTTTATAAACATCAACATATACACATAAGTAAGGATCAATGAGTAAATGCATGCGTATAAAAAAGGGGCATTCTGTGGCGGGGCCAACATTTACACTAGTAAGTTACTGTTTTGTGAGCAATTTATGCATGTACATTTTGTAGCTTATTTGCGTATATTTACATTAGCTTTACATCTGGAGTTAGAGAGTCTGGGTGACATGGGGAAAGTTCAGGGTGAAGAACTAGGAGGGTCTTGATGACCTGCATATGACCTGGGCAAACTGGTAAACTAACTGGTAAAACTGGATTTCTGCGGACATGTTAGAAAATCTCCCAACACATAGGCGTAAAAGACGACTTACGGGATATAACTCAGTGTAAATTATAAAGGTAAAATGACTATGCATAGGTTTTTAAAGTTAGACACAAAAAAATATGTGTGTATAGCAGTTGCGCTATTTATGCCGAGTAGCGCACGCACATGGACGCCCTCGCGCAGGTTTAAAAATCTACCCCATTGTGCGCAAATGTAAAAAAACATGCAAATACATATTGTACATATCCAAATAAATACTGAACAGCTAAGAATGTGATTCCAGCTGCTGCACAGCCTCCCTTCCACTAGAAGACCCCAGTGAGCTTAGCTCTGAACTATTCTCCAACATTCTCTGGCTCCTGTTCTCAGCCTCTGCTTCAGCCTCCGTGATAGCAGGGGAGCTCCAAAAGCTCTCTCCTCTGGCTATCCCAGCCTCCCTTGCCTGCCTGCACCACACCCAGTCTGTCTTCCCCTCAGTGCTTCGGCATTGAATTCTTCTTGGCTCCCTGCTCTAGCCACCTCTGCCTTGTGGCTTTCTCAAACCATTCCTAGCTTTTTCTTGTGGCCTCCAGGCCTTCTGATTCCAGTCTTGCATTGCCCTATCTCCTGGCCTCTAGGCCTTCTGACCAGGGCTGGTGCAAGGGGATTAGGCACCCTAGGCACCTTCTGCCTTGCGCCCCCCCCCCCCCACCCACCCCGTTGTGCTGACAACCCCCAGTCGCAGCCACAACTCCTACCTCCAGGGGTGAGGACCATATGCCGTTCTTCCCCCACTCCCTACACTGACCTCCCCAAATTTAAATAAAATAACCCTCCACCCTCCTAAACTCCCCCCCCAAGACTTATGAAAACTCCTGTTGGTCCAGCGGGGGTGCAGGAGCGATCTGCTGCTCCATTGCCATTGGCTGCCACTAATCAAAATGGCACCAGTGGCCTTTAGCCCCTACCTTGTGACAGGAGCTACTGCTGCCATTGGCCGGCCCATGTCACATGATAAGGACAATGGAAATGAGGGGAAGACAGGGTGAGGCAGGGGCTGGGCAATATTTTGAAGTGGCATTTTTTGCCACTTCAATATTTTGCCACCTGAAGTGGCTGCCACACCCTGCCTCATTGCCTCATGAGTGGCAGCGGCACCCCCTAATGGTTGGTGCCCTAGGCCCAGGCCTAACTCGCCTAGTGCTTCCGCCGGAACTGCTTCTGATCCCAGCTTGCCTTTGTCTTGCCTTGTGGCCATCCAGCCTTCTTGTCCAAGCCTTTCTCCGTGGTCTTAGGGCCTTCTGGTTCCTTCCTTGCCTTGTGGCCTACTCTAAGCTTCTCCTGACCCTTGGCCTAGCCCTGAGACTCCCTGGTTTCTTCAATGATACTAGGACTCTTTCTTTTCCTTGACCTGGACTATCCATGAGACTCCCTGGGTCTTTTCCTAGCTTCTAGGTCTCTCTGCCTTGTCTATGCAGCCTTTGAGCTTTCTTGTTCAATGTCCTGGTTTGTTCTGTCTTGTCCTAGTCTGTCTTGCTCTGGTCCCTCTTTCCAGAGACCCACTTCTACGCTTGCTTGCACTTAGTTCCTGTCTGTTCCAGTGTTCCAGTTCCACGTATACCTGCATTGACTTCACTTTTACCTGCACCCAGATCCTGTCTGTTCCTGCTGTTCCAGTTCATGCTTACTTGCACGCCGATCCTGTTTGTTCTAGTGTTCCAGTTCCACATATACATGCAGTTACTCCACTCTTACCAGCACTCAGTTCCAGTCTGTTCCTGTGTTTACCTGCACTCTGCTTTAGAGCTCCTTACCAGCCAGCTCCTCACTCCAGAGCTCTATTCCATCCTCACCGGACCGCTATGCCTAGCCTCCAGCCTTACCAGCCTGCGCTACTCCAGTAGGTGGTGTCTACAACATCCCCACTACAATTGCGTTTCACCAGGATGCCGAAGCCAGGCCAAGCTTCTAGGTTTGGGGGCAGGGCATTGGTTCAGCCTGGTGAATCCACCTTTAGGTCTGCTAAGAATAACTCCTCTGACATTAAGCAGTATTTTACTTGTAACACCTGTCAGACTTTAAATTATCCACACTATCATAAATGCTTAGCATGCCAGTACCCAGACCAAGACTCTTGGACATGCGGCGCTTGTACAGAGAGAAATGTTTTTCAAGATTGTTTGACGTGTAAAACCCCCTTGCCTAGGTTGGTGGAATTGTTCTTGCATTCCCTGCTTTATTCCTCCAGAAAGAACTTTCCCTATTTGTGGGTTACTAAGCCTGTTTTAGGTACTTTTAAATCAGTACCAACTGATGCTGACACAGCCCCAGTAAAGCCAGGAAGACAATTAACCCAAATTAAGAGAGCATATACTATTGCAAAGGGTTCCAGCACAGCATTTCTAGGAGGAGCCTTACTTCAAGAAGTTAAAACGTTTACCTGCTTGCTTGCACTTCTCTCCTGTATGTTCCAGTTCCACGTATACCTGCCTTCCCTCTACTATTACCTGTACCCAGATACAGTCTGTACCTGCTGTTCCAGTCCTTGCTTACCTGTTCTCAGAGTCTGTCTGTTCCAATGTTCCAGTTCCATGTAGGCCTGCTGTCACTCCACTCTTACCAGCACTCAGGTTGTCTGTTCCTGTATTCACCTGCTTCAGAGCTCCATAGCAGCCAGTGCCTTGCTCCAGAGCTCCATTCTAGCCTCACCGGACCGCCATGCCTAGCCTCTAGCCTTGCCACCCTGTGCCACTCCAGGAGGTGGTGTCTACAACACCCTCTCTACAGTTGCCCTTCACAACAAAAAAGTGGCACTTATGCAGATAAGTTCCGATTTTTTCCAGCTAAATATCGCCTTTGCCATTACTTAGCAAGATAAGACTTAAAATGCCACTTATCCAGCTAAGGGGGTCATTTGCTATATGGCGTTTTCGCATGCGAAAAGCACCTTTAATGCAGGTGAAAACACCATAATGCATGGTGCGATGCAAATTAGGAAAAGGGGAGGTGTTTGAGGCAGGATTTCTGACCAGTGGGCTGGCTTCACAATTTGCAAAGCCATGTCGCATGGCTTTAACTACACCTTTTTCATTTGCATTAAGCCATGCAATATGGCTTTATCATACTTTGTGATGTTTTAATAAATAGTGTTTTCAGTATTTTAAGCTGCTAGGGGAGAGAGAACCTAGCCTAGGGCCATGGAGAGAGAGAGAGAGAGAAAGAGAGAGAGAGAGGAAACTATAAGGCCCTCATACTAGGTAGGTATTTGATGAGATTTGTGCAATGTTCTCTCAACCTAACTTGATGGACACTCATACCTACCTAGTATGAGGGCCTTTAGCTAGGTGCTCTCTCTCTTTCTCTCCCCCCCGTTATCGCAGTTTGCGCTAAGACAGCATACTTTGCGATAAACAGCCTATTACCATAAAATATGCCCCTTTTCCTATTTCATGCGACATTTAGTGCATATTGATAAATCCAGGCCTAAGCCAGATAAGTAGAATTTTAAGATATCCAGATATATAGTGATTTTTGCTACTTCTTAGTAGTATAAGTTGGAACTTTTCCAAATAAGTGTCTCTGCTTAGCTGGATATTGCGGAACTTTTCTGGATAGGTGCCAATTTCAAGATTAGGCCTGGATTCACTAACACCTCCGGACTCTCTGAATCCCACGGTAATGGGGGGTGGGGGGGGGCAGTCCTGCGATAGCCAGCAGTGATCGCACCGCGGCGGTGTGATCGCAGCCTCTGGAAAAGGATGAGTACCTTTCGCTGTCTGAGAAGTCTTCGCAGAGTCGGCCCCGGTGCCGCCCTGACCCCTCCTCTTCCGGGGCTGACTCCGCCCCGAGCTAGCTATCGCACTCATGCGATAGCTGGATAAATCAGAATTATCCAGATAAATAGCATGCAACTGCTTTACTCGTGGATTTTTACATCCAAATTTAAAAATAAACAGTTGAGATTTCACCTGCATAATTTACACACATTTACCTCCCTGTAAGTTACATTTTCCACATGCAAGTCAGGAGATTTTCTAACAATTAGTCTACCATTTCACTAAGTCCATCCATTGAGACCCTCCTGGCTCTTCACCCTGAATGACTACCATTTCACCCACACCCCCTCATACAGTCAGTATTTCACTTTTAAGATGATTATGATCACTTACTCCAGATATAGGGCAAGCGTAAATATATGTGAGTTAGCTGCCAAATGTACATGCATAAATTGCTGATAAAATAGCAACTTACGTAAATGTTGGCTCCTGGTTTGTCTCGTTTCTACCCATGCAAATTTATTTGCATGTCCCTACTTACACATGTATTTTGAGGTATAGTATATACATGAATATATGCTATTCACATGCATTTGTGCTGATTTTTATGTGCACAACTCTTTGAAAATTCACCTTTAAAGGAACATATTTCTCCTATTTTATGGCACCTGCATTGGCTTCTGGTAGAACAATATATACAATTACATTTCTGCTTTTAGTTTAGAAAGTTTTAAATTAATCTGGCCCTTCTTTTCTCTTGGAGTTGTTAGCACCATACGTTCCTTCTTGCATTCTGCCGATAGTCATATAGGGGTACATTTTAAAACACAGCGCGCGCGTACTTTTGTTCGCGCACCAGGCGCAAACAAAAGTACGCCGGATTTTATAAGATACGTGCGTAGCCGCACGTATCTTATAAAATCTGGGGTCGGTGCATGCAAGGGGCTGCACATTTGTGCAAATTGCACGTGCTGAGCCCTGCGCGCGCTGCCCGTTCCATCAGAGGCCGCTCCGAAATCGGAGCGGCCTTGGAGGGAACTTTCCTTCTGCCTCCCCCCACCTTCCCCTCCCTTCCCCTACCTAACCCACCCCCCTCGCCCTATCTAAACCCACCTACCTCTGTCGCACAAGTTATGCCTGCTCGAGGCAGCATAACTTTGTGCGCGCCGGGCTGGCTGCTGCGTGCCATGTCATGGTCTGGGGGCTGGTCCAGAGGCTGTGGCCACGCCTCCGGAATGCCCCCAGGCCAAAACCACGCCCGCGGCATCCCCCCCGAATGACATGCGGATTGCTACATGCCCCCCGATATGCCGCCCCAAGAAAGCTCTGGGACTTACACGCATCCCGGGGCTTTGCGCGCGCCGGAAGCCTATGCAAAATAGGCTCGGCACAGGGCCGTTCTAAAAGGGTTACACGCGTACCTTATGGGGTGGATTTTAAAACCCCTGCACGCCGGCGGGCCTATTTTGCATAGGCCGCCGGCGCGCGCAGAGCCCCGGGACGCGCGTAAGTCCCGGGGCTTCCTGTCGGGGGGGTGTCGGGGGCGTGTCGGGGGGCATGTCGGGATGACGCGGCATTTAGGGGGCGGGGCGCGGCGTTTCGGGGGCGGTGGCGTGGGCGTGGTTTCGGCCCGGGGGCGTTCCGGGGGCATGGCCGCGGCCTCCAGAACAGCCCCCGGGACCGGACCACGGAGCAGGGCTGCCGGCCGACAGGCGTAACTTTGCCGACAAAGGTAAGGGGGGGTTTAGATAGGGCCGGGGGTGTGGGTTAGGTAGGGGAAGGGAGGGGAAGGTGCGGGGAGGGCGAAGGAAAGTTCCCTCCGAGGCCGCTCCAAAATCGGAGGAAACAGGCAGCGCGCGCAGGGCTCGGCGCGCGCAGGGCTCGGCGTGCGCAGGTTGCATAAATGTGCACCCCCTTGCACACGCCGACCCCGTACACGCGCGTATCTTATAAAATCCAGCGTACTTTTGTTTGCGCCTGGTGCGCGAACAAAAGTACGCGCTCGCGTATTTTTTAAAAATCTGCCCCTATGCGCGTAACCCTTTTAAAATCCGGCCCATAGAGCGCGGGCCATCTTTCAAAGATTTCTGCCTGCAGGCTACTAGAAAAAGTGCATTCTGTATCATTGGACCCTCACTTTGAAATGCCCTTCACAATGAATTATGTTATACTGAATGCAAGTCTTCATGGAAACAACTTAGGGCTTATTTGTTTCAACAAAGTTGTTTGATAGTATAAAGTGATGTTGATATTCATTATTGTATTTTATAGTTTTATGTTATAACATTGCTTTAATTTTCCGCACTCTGCTTAGAATAGTTATACTACTATAAATGGAATATGAATATGGAATATGAATCTTCATAATAAATACATAAATACAATTATAACTATTTTTCCCTATAATGATCACATTTCCTCAATTGCCCCAATAAATTGGAAGGGTTTATAACCAATTTATACTGAACAAGTTATTTCAGTCAGAACTGTGAAAACATTTAGACTGTACCTTTAGCTTACATATCAAGCAATGGCTACCAGGAAAATTTCCATCTTTTTCCCTCATCCAATCTCCTCGTTTTTGCTTTCCAGCCTTAACTTTAAATGTAATGCACATATTGTAGATTATAATCTTTAGCATCCAGACCCAATCTAAATAAACTTTTTAAAATGATTGAATTAAATCTATTTTTCCTTAGAACAAATATATTGTTCTTACGGTTCAGGCCTTATCATTCTCTTCTAATTTCATCTTCTCATTTTTGGAAAAATGTAAGCTTACTGCATGACCTTTTTTTATGTTTGCTCAATAGTGGTAGGTAGATAAGTTCTATGTAAAAACCTTTCTCGGTACCATTGCCTGAAATTCAGTAGTTTGTAATTTATGATTTGACTCTGTGGCATACTCAACTAGATTAAGAAAGAGAACTTCTATATAATGAAAGTGAATTAGCAGCTGTTTCTTTCCTTTGTGTTCCCCCTTGAATATATGGTCTAAGATCCAGAAAATGACCCTCTCTGTAATGGTTCATTTTTAGAAAAATGTTTAAATCATTTTAGTTAATCTTGACCTTAAATGTCTAAAGGCCTTCTTTAGATCCTTGCCAGGTAAGTAATGTATTTTATGAACTCAATGATTTAGATGTAGTTCTTTGATCTACCAGATCTTTTATGTTTATATTTTTAATCTTTTGACCTAGCGGGTGGCTTTGAGTAAATAGAAAATATCCCCTTCAAACAGACTTATTGTCTGAAATATGCCAATGGCTGGGAATATATATACATTGTCATGTGAGGAGTTTGTTATTCATAGGCAAATAACTTGCATTCCTTAACAGTGTTGCACTTTCTTGATTGGATTTAGATTTAATATTTGCTTGTGATAGGATAATTTGGACTTATGCTAGCACATTATGATGACCGTTATTGTGTTTGAACATTTTAGATTTTATCTGTTTCATCAATTGCTATGTTTACATATTTCTAAATTATATTTTACTTTAAAATCTTAAGACAATGTACTTTTGCATGAATATTTCATTCCCTTAATTGTTGAAGTTTTGTTGAAGTTTTTCACTCACTCACTCACACTCAAATCTGCAGCATGTCTTAAAAATTCTAACAAGGATGTGAAACTATAACTGAAAGAAAATGTAAGGGATTCATATTATGCTACATTAAAACTGGCATGGTAACACAAGATATCTCTTAATTTTAACACCAATATTTAATCTGGCTTTGATGCCCAGTACATTAAACTACTGTGGCAGTGTAGTGTTAAAATGGCTGTGTTAAACTGAGGGACAGTAACTTTGAAACTAGTGCACGGGTGCACATGTGCAAAGGGACACGGTTATTTTATATCTTGCATTCGTATATGCACGCATGTTATAAAATAGACTGACTGCGCGCACATGCATCAAATTTTAAGTGGGTACGTGCAAGTGTGCGCAAATGCTGCTTCTATCGCATAAAATGGGGAATTTTAAAAGGAGGGTGCGCTGACGCCATTTCCAGTTTTATCAGTTCATCCCCAGTTTGCCCAGTTAAGAGCAGTTTTCCAAACCCTTCCAAACCCACTCCAAACCCTTCACTCCCCCTCCAGTCATTCCCGATCTTTAAAACCCCACTGATCCAATTATCTTTATTTTATAACTTCATGACATCCATAACAGATGTAAAGTTACGTGGCAGGGGGAATCGGTGCATGCCAGAATGCAGACGTATTTAAATGCACAACTCAGCTTTACGCCCTGAAACGCCCATGCCCTGCCCAGACCATGCCCACATTCCACCCATTTTTGAAAACTTCCAAGATGTACATGTCTCAGCATTTACGCACTTATCCTGATGGCTTTAAAAATCCACTTAGTGCGTGAGCCCAACATATTTGCACATCCCCTACTTAATGCAATGATCATATAGCTGGGAGCTGTCTGCCAGCTGATGTGTAATCCATTCATACAGAGGATGCATCTCCAGGGATGTGTCTCAAAAAGGTAGGGTGATTTGATCATAAGAAATGAATATAGTTGCATGACTTGTTGAGAGGAACACTTGGAAACTGCCTATCTGGTTAAAAATAATGAACCTCATGTGTCGAAGTTTAGAGCATACTGAGCAGGAGTCAGGTATTGTTGTGTGTGTGGATACCAGTAACTTAGGAAAATACAAGGGGAGGCGGCCTCTGGGAGCCAAATTTAGGCTTCTAGGTAAGAGATTAAAATCTAGATCCTCATAGGTAGCTTTCCACACCTAGGACCAGAGGTGGGCCAAGCTTTGGATTCTGAAGGTATGTAAATTAGAGGACTCTAGATTTAATAGGAACTGGGGGATTTTTTTAAGAATGGGAGAAACTATTATGTTGTATTTTCATTTTGAAAATGAAACAAAACAAAAACTAACAACATTTTTTATGTCTTCATTTTGTTTTATTTTTAAATTATGGTGGCCTTCCTGCTTCTAGCCACTTACCTTATCCGTAGGCCTAAGGGGCAAGAACGATCCTCATTCACTCTGCCTCACTGGCTTTCACTTCCAAAATGGCACCGGCCAGCTCTGAAGCCAGCACCATTTTGTTGAACAGAGATAAGAAGGTACAGGGATACCTCTGTACATCAAATTGGTGCTGGCATTAGGGCCGCCTGGTGCCATTATGAGACAGAGATCTGGCAGGTTAGGAGCAACAGTGGATTACCCCTGCCCCTTACAAATGAGATAGGGGAAGTGGTTGTGAGGGACGCCTGAGAGAGTCCAGAGGGAGGCATTGTGGAGGGCTTTGATGACCACGTTGATGTTGGGTACAGAGACGAAGGGAGAGGGAAGACTCGGCATTCGTTTTGTTTTGTTTTAGGATTTTTTTCTTGTTGTTTTTTATCTGCTGTTTTGTTTTAAATAGATGAAATGAAATGAAACAAAAATGAAAAAAATAAAACTAAAAATGAAAAGAGCAAAATGAAAAACAAAATACAATGAAAAAATGTTCAGTGCATTCCCATGGAGACTATTCATATGGAATAGGCTCCACCTTAAGCAGAATGGAGCCTAATTGCTAGTAGGAATGTGAATTTATTTTAAATGAATTGCATATCTCAACTAAAAATGGCCTAGTAGTAAAATATCCCAAAATGTTTGCATATTTTTGTTTATTTATTTTTTTAATGGCCTCTCCTCCAACCCCACAAGAAAGCCTCAGAGCCCAGCCGAGGGATTCTTGATTCCCCACCACACCTACAGAAGAAGCCTTGGAACTGTGTCTACCCAGCTGGTCTGAACTGAGCCCAGCTGGGGCCTCCATAGGTCTCTCTGTCCCCTCTCCGCAATGTTTCCTGGAGCCAGAGATCTACCCAGTCCCCGCTTAGCCCTTCTATGGGATGGAAAGCAAAGAAAGGGGATGAAACAATCACTGTTCACTCCTGCCCTGACCAATTCCTTTTTGTTTTGTTATTTTATTTTAAATAACTTTATCAAAGATGCAATACGTTGACAACACAATGTCATTTTACAAAAAGCAGAATTACATCAAGTCCATAACAGTACAAAATTTAATATAAAGTAAAATCTAACTTTTGACAGTGAGCTTGGTATTAGATACTAGGGATGTGCATTTGTCTTGCGATAAAATAGGAAATAGAGACAATATTTCCTATTTCGTCGCATTTTGGGGGGGAGATGAAATGATAAGAAAACCCACAACATTTCGTGTGGTTTTCTTATCGTTTTTGGGGAGGGGAGAAAGAGCACATTTAAAAAAGCCCCCCAAATCCAACACAACCCTTCAAATTTAATTAATTGCAAACCCCCACCCTCCTGACCCTTCCCCCCAAGACTTACCAAAAGTCCCTGGTGGTCCAGCAGGGTCCCGGGAGTGATCTCCCCCTCTTTGGCCATCGGCTGCTACTAATCAAAATAGCACCGATGGCCCTTTGACCTTACCATGTGACAGGGGCTATCGGTGCCATTGGTCAGCCCCTGTCACATGGTAGGAGCAATGGATGGCCCGCGCCAATTTTTAAGATGGCACTGGCCATCCATTGCTCCTACCTCTTTTTTTTTTTTTAAACTTTAAGCAGCATAACACTGACAAACACACAGAGGTCAATATTCAAAGCATGTTCAATCCTATTTAGACAGATAAGCAGGACTTATGCAGGTAAGTAGTGGCAGCTGAATATATACCCATGATTAGCAGCCACTGTTTAGCTGTACAAGTCCTTTATACACCCAAAATGTACGCACAAAAAAAGTGGGCATGCATTGGGAAGATTGGAGGCAGAGCAAGTTAGATGTATAATTTAGATGTCTAATAACCGATATTTAGAGTTAAGCCTATAAGTGTACATCTAAGTTTAGACGCCCATAGACCAGGTCTAAGCTTAACCTGGTAGACTTATCTGGCGAAGTGCAAACATATGTGCATATACTTAGCAGCATCATCATACAGCTGAATATACTCATCTGGATGTGAGTTATATCCAGCTAAGTTTCTTAAACGGCCTGCTTTGAATATTGACCTCACAGTTTCTAATCAACATTAGTACACAGCTCAGAACCATTGTTATAATACAGACTGGATTCAAAATACAAGTCTAACACCCCCACTCAATGACTGCTTCTCAGCAAAGTCTCATCTTAGATCTTATACTCTCAAACTTTGGCCTTGGAATTGGCTTAGTAATAATATCTGATAGCATATTGTCAGACCCGCAATATTCAAACAAAATAATATCTTGTTCCACCAAATCTTGACGATAATGATGTTTGACATTGTCACCCTTTTTTCTGGCATTTATTTTCTCACTGTTTACAACTCTATACATCCTTGATTGTCCTCAAATAAGACTATTGACTGAGCAAATGACTCTCCAATAGCTTGTAGTAGTTGATGCAGCCAAACAGCTTCTTGACTAGCACAGGAGGCTGAGATGTATTCAGCTTCTGTTGATGATAGTGCAACTGAAATTTGTTTTTACTGGACCAAGAAATTAGACTATTGCCAAGTTTAAACAAGTAGCCACTTGTTGATTTACGATCACTGGATTCACCGGCTCAATCAGAGTTAACATATTCTTTGAGTTCAAGATCATGTTTTGCAGATATTTTTAAAGTTAAGTCTTGAGTTCACTTAAGGTACTGCATGACTCTTTTAATGGCATTCCAATTGCCTTGGCAAGGTTTACTGACACATCTACAAAGATGAGTAATTACCATTACAATTTCCGGTTGTGTAGTATTTGCCACATACAAAAGTGCCCCCACTGCTTGTCCATACTGATCATTATTTGGTAAGAGATCATCCTCTCTTCCCAACTTCAGATAAGATACATCCATTGGCGTTGCTACACCATAAGAGGTAGATTTTAAAAGGCTTGCACATGGCAAAAATGGGAGATTTTAAAAGGCCACGGTCACACTTGTATCTCTTGGTATACAGATTAGAAAAGGTTTGCTGAAAAATGTATGGGACTTGGGTATGGTCTGGGTGAGGCATGGATGGGTTCAGACTGCACCATGCAGTCATTTATGCGCACTAGCACGCACCAGGATCCCATAACCTCGTAACTTGCTTCTACTATGGATTGCATGTAAGTAAGTAAATAAAAAAAAGGGTAGTCAGCGGGGTTTTAAGGGTTGGGGTTAGTAGGGTAAAAAGAAGGCTAGTTAGGTAGGAGGTTTAGGAAGTTCTCTCTTTTACTGGGGCGAACTGGGAGGGAACTGAGAAATAGGCCTAATGCATCCACTAAAATCCCCCCCCCCCCCAATTACGTGCTTGAGACAGCATTCACGCGCACATGCTCACATCGATATAAATTGCGCATGCATGTACGCGCAGGTAGCTGATTTTATAACTTGCGCGCATAAACGCACTTATGTTATAAAATCGATGAGTCCATGTGCACATGCTGGTAAACGTTCGCACATGCACGTCACTTTCAAAGTTACCGCTTTAGCTTCTGATATCCCAAATGGTTGAAAATTGCCCTGATTTTAGCAGACTGATTTAGAAGCAAACGTTCATCTTCTTGTTGCTGAATATTGATTCCTATATAATGTGCCACTTCTCCTAGATCCTTAGTACTGAAATGCAGGTTAAAACTTTGCTTAACTTTAAAAGTTTTGAGCTTTCTTTGAGGGTAATAATCAAATCATCTACATAGAGCAATAGACACATCGATTTTCCATCCTCAAACTTAGTGGTCTATTTTAAAAGCCTTGTGTATGCCAAAACTGAGAGATATGCACATGACTCAGACCTGTGTATGCTGAGCAGGTTTTAAAAGTCCTGCAATAACATGCGTATCTCCTATAAAAATGTTTGGAGAAAAAGGGGCAGGGCGTGGTCCTGGTCTGGGCGGGGCATGGGTGGGCTGGGGTTGAGGCATGATTTCTGCGTGCACCTATTTATACGCACAAGTGCATGCCTGGGTTCTCTAGCACATAACTTTACCTCTGCTATGAACAGCATGTAAGTAATAAAATAAAAAAATATAGGCTACTTAGCGAGGTTTAGGGGGTCTGGCCTAACAGGGTAAAAGGTAGGCAAAGTAATAGGGGGGTTAGGAAGGTCAATTGGTTAAATGGGCAAACTGGGAGCAAATTGGGAAAATGGACTCTAGTGTTGGCATGCGAGTCTAGTAAAATCCCCCTCACACAAGCAAGGCAACATTTGCACGCAAATGCGTGCAACAATATGAAATCATGTGCACATGTACATGTGAATTGCCAATTTTAAAACCCACACGCGTATACATGCATATACATGTCAATGTTTTAAAATTCTCACATCTATGTGCAAGCGCTGGCAAATGTGCGCACATATGTGCCCACATTTGGCTCTTAAAATCTACCTCTAAGAGTATAGGCATGGATCAGACCTGCTTTGCATGAACCCTTGTTCTAGCAAAACTTCATTTTGCAGTTCCATGCTCTATCTAATTGCTTAAAACCACAGAGAGATTTTTGTAGTTTGCAGACAAAAAGTTCTTTTTACTTTTTAATGTAACCTTCAGTTTGTACCATATACAGTTCCTCCTCAATATCACCATTGAGAGAAGTAGTTTTAATGTCAAAATGTCTCACTTACATATTTCTCAAGGCAATTAATGCAATTGTAGGAGCTCAGATTCCTATGAACAGTCGTGTTGAATGAGAAACTGAAAATCTTCATCTAACAACGCCAGCATTGAAACGCATTGAAAAGCACAGCCATATTAAATGTACTAACATTTGATACGCAATGGCATGCACTACGCACTTACATACTGACATTCAGTGAAATGCACTACCATTTTGTAATAATATTTTGTACTGTATTAATACAATTGCTGCTATAAAATGTCGATCATATCATGTCTGTTAAATGACGTGAGTAGTGGTCTGATTGTAAGCTACACCTACTTGAAAGAATGTATAAAAGTTCACTCCTCAAGGGGAGTGGCATGCAGTTGTTCTAAGCCTTTGTCTTAGCTGCATCTTGCTGGCAATAAAAGTCTATCTTTACGGATCAGTTGTCTGGACCTCTTTCCTGACTAAATTCTGACGGTTACATTGGCGAGCCAGCCAGGAGGTGCTGGGGACACTATATTAGCCCTCCAGTTGGTCCGGTAGTTTGGTGGTGGAGTGATCCCCCAGACTTACCTGGTGAGTGGCCACCGCTGAGTTCAGTGATCAGGTTTCTGAGGGGACCATTCCACGGAAATCTTCTGAGACTTCTGGGCTTGGTGATCCGAAAAGAAGGCTTTCTCGATGATCGGAATCTGGGAACCTTGCAGGCGAGTATTGGGAATTTTAGTCCAATCCATTACGGATCGAAGGGGGCTCTGATCAAGCCCCGCCAAGTGGCCGAGTAAGAACTAGGTTCTGAAACCTCACAGCGGCTTGGGAGGAATAGGTTTCTTGTGTGAAAGAGAATGAATGGCCTCGCAGTTCTAGGCCGGGCGACCGCGTTCTAGTCGAGGCGATTGTGACCCTATTGTGTCTGGCGGATACGGACCTCTTACCTGTCCGCTTTCTCTTCCCTCCTTTGTCTGTATTTCTATTCTAAAATGGGAGGGGGAGGTTCTACTCCATTAAAAACCATGACGGAACACTTTAGTGAAGTGTTTGATAAGCATAAATGCACAAAAGCAGGGATGATTCAGTGCTGTGCATATAAGTGGCCAAGTTTAGGAGAATCCGTGAACTGGCCTTCGATAGGAACTTTTGATTTTCAGACAGCCACAAAAGTTCAGAATATAGTAATTGTAGAAGGAAATCCAGGATGTCCAGAAGATATACCATATATCGATGCCTGGATTACAGTTATTCTTGATCCACCGTCATGGGCTAAAAAGTTAGTGGAGGGAGCCGCCCTAACAATGATGGTGTAGATATAAAAACCGAAAGACCGGAAATCCTCAAACCGGAAGAGAAAGGAAAAGGCGGCCATCTTAGTTATGAAAGAAAATCCGCCCACTGAGGCAGCCATCTTTGTGGTGAAAGGAAGCAAGGGAAATCAAGTAAAAGTGAAAGTGCAGCCTCCTTTAGTAAAACCTATATTGGCAGATGAACCGGAAGACCAACCTCCACCTTACGTTCCACTATATCCACAATTAACTGATTTGCCGAGTCCTGCGTATGAACAAATTGATTCTTTAACAAAGCCTGCACTCGAAACAGGAACTGAAGTGGAATGTGCAACGGAAATAAAGAAAGATATAGAAACATCCTCCGTTTCAGAGCGCACTCGAAATAAAACAAAAAATGCTAGTTTACAGTTACCGATTAGAGAGACTACTACAGTAGTGCCAGTAGTGCCAACAAAAGATAATGACTTTAATACTACACAAACAATAAAGCTATACACATATGTGCCTTTTTCATCTGCTGATCTTTTTAATTGGAAACAACATGGTCCTTCATATGCAGAAAAGCCAGAGCAGATGATTGATTTTTTATCTGGAATTTTTACAGCTCATAACCCTAATTGGGCTGACATTCGTCATTTAGCCTCTTTTCTTTTTACTACGGAAGAACGGCAACAGATTCAACAAAATATGGAAGAATCAGCGAGAGAAGGAGCCGGATCTGATGGAAACCCAGAGGAAGCGATGAGGGAATTTACCCCTATCATAGATCCTTTTTGGGATTATCAGACATCAATAGGACAGGAACGCATAGCTGCTTATCAGAAAGCTTTTCTAGAAGCTTTGAAGAAAGGAAAAAGAAAAGTTATGAATATGAGTAAAATACAAGATGTTGTGCAGAAAAAAGAAGAAACTCCCGGAGACTTTCTAGAGCGTCTGATGGATGCATATCGCAAATATAGTCCTTTTGATCCAGAAGATTTAAAAAATCATTCTATTATAGTAATGAGCTTTGTAGGACAGTCATATCCAGATATACGTCGCAAACTTCAAAAGACAGAGGGATTTGAAGGAATGACTATTAGTCAATTAAAAGCAATGGCTGACAGAGTTTATGGAAATCGGGAAATAGAAGAGAAAAAGGAAGATAAAAGAGAAGCTGGTCGTCGAATGAGAGAGAGTGTCAGTCTTCTTGCTGCAGCCTTAGAGGAAACGAATTTTGGCCAAAGGGATCAGAGAAATTATTATCAAGGATATCCTAGAAGCAGAGGAAGAGGTAGATCACCCTTCAGAGGAAGACTATTCAGAGGAGGATCATTCAGAGGAGGAAGAGTACCTCTAGGACAGAATCAATGCGCATATTGTAAGAAGGAAGGACATTGGAAATCTGATTGTCCAGAGATAACACAACAGAAGGATGGATATAAACAACAATCTAAATCACGAGAACCTGAATGGCAATTGGCATTGGATGAGATGTCTGGAGATGATGGAGAACGAGATTCATGACTAAGCAAGGAGAATCTTCCACTTGACCCCTTAGTAGAAATAAAAGTGGGAACAAAGACATTTAGAGGACTATTGGATTCAGAAGCACAATGATTGATTTTATTATTTCCTCCTCCCACTTTCTGTATTGCTTGGGGGTGTCATGCCTCCCATTCTTTAGTTTAAATGATAATATATGATTTGAATTTCTAACTTAGCTTCTAACTTAGCATCCTCCTTCCTGCAACAGACCAATGTAGACCATCCTTTCTATAAAGCCATTTACTGCTCCATACCCGACACCAGCCTTCAATGTATTCAAAACCATTTTTTGTACACCTGTTCTGAGCCAGGAATTGAAATTATCTATATGGCATAGTTTCTCATTTCCCTCAGGTAATACTTCCAAAAAGGCAATTGTCTTTGCAGTCTGTCTTATCATCTTTCCTAGATGTTGGACATCTTTTTGTGCTTCATGGATACTATATTCATTGAGGTCATTGATCTCCAGAAGGACGATAATACCGAAATCAATGTTCCTACTTTCTTCTTCAATGACTTGGACTATATGGTTTACATTTCTGCTAGCTCAGGATCCTGGAAGGCATTTAACTGTTGTGTTACCATCAAAATGAGTTCCTAAATTGGTTCCTCTGATGACTGAGTCTCCCAGCAGAAACAGTTTTCTATTATGACATTTGATTCTGTTGAAGGGCTTCTGGGTGCACTGGGTGACATCACTTTTAGAAATGCAGAAAAAGCATTATGTAGGGGTAACATTGGGGAGGGTGGGTGTCTCTTAATCACAAGCCAGAGCCCACTGTTATCCACTTGTACCTGGGTTTTTGATTCATGGATGTCCAACATTTCTAGGGATGAGGGTTGATGCACAGGAGGCTGTAAAGTTGGGGAAGGTGGGTGTCTGTTTGTCACATGTTTTGTTCTACCAGAGCCCACTATAAACCATTTTTTCCTGGTATTCTGTAACCTCTGTGGGAGTTGGGCACACAATACTGAATGGTTCAAGGAAGAGGAGGTTAATTGAAATCAGGACAATTCCTCCCTTAGATGAATCAGCTCCATTTTAATTGCAGACAGCTGAAGGCAAAAGGGACAACCTTTGATTCTCCAAATGATAGGCATTGAGACATAAGCACTACAATTGTTGCATTGAATAAAGGACATTTTGATAAATTATTACTGATTCCTTAATATCATATAGATAAGGTAAGGTAAAATTTAGGCTCTAGCAAATATTTTTAAATAGGGATTTGTAATAAAAACTAAAGTATTAGTGTAAGCCGGTAAGGAATAAAATATGCTCCCTTTACAACCTTACAAATAGGGTGAAGGGATAGAGTGATGTCCATTAAAACTCCTAAATTTCATATCTGATTCAACATTGGAATCTGGATCCCTTCAATGGTGATAAAACTTGGTAGATTAAAAGATGGACACCTGGCAAATTATAAAATCTAAGCATTGTCCATGTTTCAAAGAAGTTTATGTTCCATTAACCAGTTCTTTATAGCTGTCAGTCCGAGTGAGATCTTATAAAAGGCATTATTATAAGAATCTGTGATTGGAATAAAAAATTGGATTTCAAGGGCATATAATCTGTAGTTGACATCCAAATTTGCTATCACTTTATAGATTGGGGAAATATAAATATTAAACAAAGGGGTGGCGAGAGCTGACCCCTGTGGAACCCCTGTTTTTAATGGAAAAATAGAAGATGAATTGCCATGTCAAAGGAGTATTCTCTGTGATGAAAACTATTTATGAGGAATCTCACCTAGTGTATTTCTTTTAGTTGCCTTAATAATTTATGATTTATGGTATCAAAGGCTGTGAATAATTCTAGAAGAACAAGGAAACACTCAGCGCCACTATCAAAACCCCTATGAAAAATGTCAAAAATAGAAAGTAACAATATCTCTGTGTTATGGCCAGCCCGAAAGCCATACTGATGAATGTTGAGAACATTGTAATCTACCATGAAGGAATCTAGATGGCATAAGACTGCCTTCTCTAGGATCTTTGCAAGGAAAGGCAAGTTTGAAACAAAATGAAAATTGCTCTAATTAGACTCTTCTAGTTTAGGTTTTTTAGTGTCTGTTTTACAGCAACAATTTTAAGTAATCCTGGAGAATGTCCTTCCTTTAAGGAAAATTTATAAAATCAGCAATAAAACTAGAAAGTTCAGACTTTAACCATTTTATGGGTGTAGAGGAATAATCATTTAGAGGACGGTGGTTATTATTTAAACCTTAAATAATCTCAATTATTTCTGTTGAAGAAATTTAATTACATGAATCCCCAAACACTGGATGCTCTGAAGAATCAACTACATCTAAATCCCTTTCTGAGGGAGGAAATGAGCATATTAAATTTCCATTTTCTTGGAGAAAAAAACTCCAAAGTCCTTTGTATCCCTATTTAAATGTGATGTATTTGAAATATTAGGAAAGGTGAAAGTCAGTGATTATATTATAATGAAAAGTTCCCTTGAGGAACTAGGAGCAGATTTAATATGATTTTTAAAAATCTGTTTTTTTAAGGAATTAGATTTTATTCTATATTTATTTAGCATACTATTTAACTTTTCTTGATCAGACACATTTTTTGACTTATGCCAATGATGCTGTAGATGACTGAGCTACTGTTTCAGTGCAATTAGCTCAGGATCAAACGAAGGAACCCTATGCCAGGAATAAACATTTTAAATATTTGGGGTGCAACCTGATCTAACACAGATTGCAAAGAGTGATTCCATGATGTAACTGCTTCATCAGCAGAAGAAACCATTGCTTCTTCAATTTTAGGAATCCAAACTTCTTGAAGAGAATCTATTTCATAGTGCTTATGCTTTTCAATCTATTTTATGTTTTCAAATTGAACTTCAACATATTTTTCATCGATGCCTAAATTTTAAGTAAAAAGTGATCAGACCATGGTACTGGAGAGGAATTTACTTTTAAATCACTAAAAATCACAGAATAATTCTTGCGAAAAATAAAATCTAATGTATCAAATCTAGTATGCTTGGTTTATAATTTGAAACAATCCCAATGTCTCCAAAGAATCAAGAATCACATCACAATCTTCAGAATAAGGTATTACAGCTATATGTAAATAAAAATCTGCAAGCACAAAAAAGTCCTTAATATCCATGTCAAGTGATAAAATGATATCCTTAAACACAGAGGGTTAAGAATTTAAAAAGAATGGCAGAGTATAGACAAGAAAATCTGCCCACAATTCATTAGCAGTAACAAATGTATCAAGCTGTAAGGACATCTCTACTTGATTTTCCTGCAGATTCTTTTTGCTAAAATCAATAACCTACTCCTCGATGATCTTTTCTCGACTGAGAAAAAATCTGATAATTACTAACTTCTAATTGTTTCATTAGCACTGAGTCAGATTCAAGTAACCAAGACTCTGTAATACAGAATAAATCAGGCATGTCTTTACACAATAAATTAGTGGCTATCAGTATCTTTTTCCTTATTGATTGAATATTGATTAAATATAAGGAACTGGTCACCTCGTAAAGAGGGGAAAAGAATAAACTTTCTTAGCAGGAGTCAGAATTCTATTTACACTAACACAATACATTTTGGGAATCCCCCTACAATGGCCTCTGCCACCAAATTACAGCAATATTATCTCCCAATACAATAGATAACTCCAAAAGATTCAGTAGCCAGTATTGAGGCCATTTCTGAAGGTGCGCATGAAGGGGTGCATAAAGGGGCAGGCTCCTATTGTGTGCTCCTTTGGCACACGAAAAAGGTGCACACCCCTCTGGCATACAGCGCCTTAGATGTCCTTGGCCCCTTCA
Source organism: Rhinatrema bivittatum (assembly GCF_901001135.1). Lineage (NCBI taxonomy): Eukaryota > Metazoa > Chordata > Amphibia > Gymnophiona > Rhinatrematidae > Rhinatrema > Rhinatrema bivittatum. Next base: position 702,819,019 of record NC_042616.1, read on the forward strand.
TATCCTGGCACCCCGAGTGATGCCAACACAAGGGTGCCACTGGGAGGGAGAGGGTGCTATGATCAGCAAGGCAAGTAAGGTGTTTAGCTCCTAGATATCCCAGAAGCACTCTGAGGCAGTAGAGATCCAGCATGGCAAGACACTTTTTGAGCACTTTGGCATCCTTGGCCCCTCCATATCCCAGCACCCCCAAATGATGTCAGCTGGTGGGAGGGATTAGTCAGTCTCACTAGGAGGGAGAAGGTGAGATGGACAGCATGGCAAACAAGATGCCCAGCTCCTAGATGTCACAGGAGCAGTTTGAAGCAGTAGAGCCTGCATAGTAAGAAGCTCTTTGAGCACTTCAGCATCCTCATCTCCACCTTATCCTGGCATCCCCGAGTTATGTCAGCTGGTGGGTGGAATTAGTCACCCCCCTCTGGGAGAGAGGGGGTGCAATGATCATGGCAAGCAGGGTGTCCAGCTCTTAGATATCACAGGAGCAGTCTGAGGCAGTAGAGAGCCAGTGTGGTAAGAAGTGGCATCCTTGGCTCCTCCTTATCCTGGTGTCCCTGAGTGATGTCAGTTGGTGGGCAGGGTTAGCCAGCCTCACAGGGAGGGAGAGCTTAAGCATCTCAGAAACCTGGTGGTAAAATAACAAGCATTGAGACTGTGATACAAGGGCACAAAATATATTGAACTGAGAGAGCAAAGTGGTGGTGGATTGGCACTATATATTAAGAATATCATAAAGTCAAGTAGGATACAAGCTCTGCAGGAAACATATTGCACTCAAACATTTCTATGAATAGAAATTCCATACATGACAGGAAAGAGTACAGTACTGGGGTATACCATGATTCTCCTGGCCAAGACCATTGTTGTTTCTTGATCTGTATTTTTTTCTTGATTAAACTGTACCCTCTATCGAGCAGGGAATGTCTCTTATGTGTTTGTACAGTGCTGCTTATGTCAAGTAGTGCAATAGAAATGTTAAGTAGACGTAGTAGATTTAGTTGTAGTTGTAGTTGTAGTTCTAACACTGAAAACACAATGATAATAGGAGATTTCAGTTGCTTCAATATTGATTGGGTGAGTGCCATGGAAGTTAAGCTCCCAGATTCTAAAAGTGTCTACTCCATGAAGCAGCTAGTTCTGGAACCAATAACAATAGGAGCTAAATTTGATCTAGCAGAACAGCAAAGCTAAATGTGGAGAAATTACTACTTGGCTGATAATTTCCTTTTCTTTAAATGAGGACAGGTTAATCAACACCAGTGGGATATGCACCTCTACCAGCAGATGGAGATCGAGCAAAGCTGAATCTTGGTGTGTATATATACCCCTACACTGACATCAGCCTGCCAGTATTCTCTGCAAAAGCCAACTGTGGACAATTAAACTATATATGAACATAACACAACCATTCAAGCACTCAGTTAACACTAAAACACTGAGCTCAGACAAAGATTGTAATATCACTAACCTAGGGTCTGGTTCTGACACCAGTAATTCCCAGAAATACAGCCACTTAGGAGGACAAAATCATCACCAACTGGCAGCCAAGGGTGGGAAGGTGGTTCAACCTGTCTTCATTAAAGAAAATGAAATTATCAGGTCAGTAGCAATTTCTCCATTGTTAGCATTCAGACAACTTAATCCACACCAGTGGGATATATGAAAGCTACTACCGAACCGGGTGGAAGGCTGCCTGCAGTGTAATCAACATTGCCTGGATGTGCAATGACTGCATCCTCCCGGGCCTGCACATCCAGGTGGTAATGCCTGGAAAATGTGAACAAAGAGGACCATGTCGCAGCTCAGCAAATCTCGATGGGAGACAACAATCTAATCTTCTTCCATGACACTGTCTGAGTTCTAGTGGAATGAGCCCTAACCTGACCAGGCAATGGCTGCTCAGCATCCACATACACTGGCTCACCCTGCTTACTCCCACCATGGAGTATAAGCAGCCAGTCTGTCTTCCTGAGATGTTTAAATAACTCCAAATACCTTAAGATATGCCACTTGATATCCAAGGTCCGTAACAAGTGATATTCATCCACATCTCTCTCTCTGTCCAGAGTCAGCAGGGAAATGATTGATTCAAATGAAAATCTGAGACCCCCTTTGGCAAAAAAGACAGGACAGTATGCAGTTATATCATCCCTGGAGTCACTCACAGAAAATGGTTCTCAGCAAGACAAGGCCTGCAGTTCAGAGACTCTACACACAGAACATATTGCTACAAGAAACACCATCTTCAAAGTAAGTAACCTCAAGGAGAGGCTACACAGTGGTCAAAAGGTGAGACCTGCCCAAAAATCCAAAACCAGGTGAACACTCCACAAGGGCAATGGTAACCACAAAGGGGGCCGAAGATGCTTCACCCCTTTTAAGAACCGGGCTACAACTGGATGGGCCAACAGGGGTTCACCATTCTCCTGATCTCGGAAACAGGGAAGTGCTGCCACCTGTTTCCTTCAAGGATCTAAGGGCCAACCCCTTAATGAATCCATCCTGCAAAAAATCCAAAATGAGCAGGATCTTAACAGAACTAAGATGAACTCCTCGATCCTGACAACAAGCCTCAAACACTCACCAAACCTGAACACAGGCTAAAGAAGTGGAGAACTTTCATGCTCAGAGCAAAGTGGCAATCACAGCAGTGGCGAATCTATGCTTCAGCAACTGAGCCCTCTTAAGGGCCATACCGTAAGACAAAATTGAGTTGTATCTTTGTGAAAAACGGGCCCCTGACGTAGCAGATCCCTGTGGACTGGTAATTAGATAGGAGAGTCTACCAGAAGCTTTTGCAGATCTGCATACCATGGCCTCCTGGGCCAATCTGGTGCCACCAGAAGTACCATCCAATGTGACTCTCGATTCTCTGAATCATTCTGCCCAACATGGGCTACAGAGGGAAAGCATATAGAAGCTTGCCTTCTGGCCACTACTACATGAGGGCATCAATGCCCAAGGACTTTAGATCTCTCCTGCGACTGAAGAAGTGAGAAATATTTGCATTGTGAGAAGTCACCAGCAAGTCCAGAAATGGAAATCCCCAGCAGTCCACTATGAGCTAGAATGCCTCGTTTGACAACTCCCATTCTCCTGGATCCAGACTCTGTCAGCTGAGAAAGTCCACGCTTACATTGACTTTTCATACAGTGTGTGATTCTGAGATCTTCTGAAAATGTTCTTCTATCCATTCCATGAGTTGGGCTATTTCCTGTGACACTTGCTGGCTCTTGGTTCCTCTCTGCAATTGATGTAAGCCACTGTCATTGCATTGTCTTACATGATTCGGACCGCTCAACCCTGCAAGAGGTCAACAAATTGCAAGCATGCCAACCAAATGGCATGGGTTTTCAGCTGATTGATGCTCCAGAGAGATTCTTCTGTACTCCAGTGCCCCATAGCTGTCAACTTCTGACAGTGAGCCCCCCAACCCTGGAAGCTCACATCCATCATGACTACTAGCCAGTCTGGTGTTTGTAGGGAAATGCCCTTCCTTAGATGATCCACTTGCAACCACCACTGCATTTGGATGGTGATCACCACTGGTAAGTGAAGCTGTATCAAGTAGTCCTTAGACTGTGGACTCCAATGAGCAAGAGGATGCATATATGCCCTCACCCATTGAACCACCTCTAGGGTGATTGTCATCAACCCAAGCACCTGTAGATAACACCACACCATCGGGCTTATTTTTTCTGTTAATAGTCACACCTGCATCATCAGCTCCTGAATGCATATCTCCAGCAAGAAAACCCTGCGAGTGATTGAGATGACAGCAGATTGCTCTTGGCCAAGTTCACCACTCAACCTAGTTCCTGTAGCAAGGAGATCACTTTGCACAAGACCTAAAGGCTTTCTTTCATACTTTGGTCTGAATTAACCAATAGTCTGAGTACGGGTGGACCAGAATGCCATCCTTTCTCAAGACTGCCGCTATCACTACCATGACCTTGGAGAAGGTTTTGGGTTTGGTGGCCAAACCAAAAGTAAGTCTCAAAACCGATAATGTTACCCCAAAACAGTGAAACACAGAAACCATTGATACTCCAGCCAGATGGGAATATGTAGGTACGCCTCTGACAAAGCCATAGACGTAATTATCACTGAGTGTAAAGTTACCATGCGGAAACGAGTCAAATGCAAATGATGGTTGACTCTCTTCAAATCCAGGATGGGGCGAAAGGAGCCCTCCTTCTTAGGTATAATGAAATAAATGGAATATCAGGCTTTGACAGGGGCACTGGGACTACAGCCTGCAGGCTGAAGAGTCTTGACAACATACAGTCCACTGCCTGCCTCTTCTGTGGAGAGCTATAGGGAGACACCAGGAAATCGTCCCGACGAACACTGAGAAATTCCAGAGTATAGTTATCTCTTATCACCTCCAGAACCCACTGGTCTGACATGATCTAGATCCACCTCTGATAAAAAAGAGAGAGGCAACCCCCTATCTCCTGTTCCCAGGGTGGGTCAGCACAACTTCGTTGAGAAGTTCAGAGGCACCGCCACTCGAGCCTGCTCCCCATCTGAGCTACCTGGGATGAAAGGACTGAGACCTACCCAAAGGTTGAGCCCTCTGAGAAGTCACTCCTCTGTAGGGTCAAAAATGTTTGAAATGCCTAGCATGACCAGTCATGCCAAAAGAGTACGGCATTTGATTCTTATCCTCTGGTAACCAAGGAACCTGGGACTCATCCCACTTCTTGGCCATTTTTTCCCTTTCACTCCCAAACAAAAGCCATCCTTTAAAGGGCAATTTTGTAAGATTAGACTTTGAAATAGTATTAGCTGACCAATTTTTCTGATGCCTGGCCATTATCACATAAGCCACCCTTCTGGTAGAAGTATGGATCATGTCACAGCCCACATTTGCCAAAAAGGTGGCTGCTGGTTCCATTACTGCCCTAGAATTCAAATCAGATTCATCAACTTCATGAGAGAGAAGCATACAAGTGCAAGCCACCAGGGAGCAACAAGAAGCTATCTGCAAATTCCAAGGCTCAACCCACTTTAAAATTAGCTTCTGGGGCGCCCCATTCAAGATCAATCAATTCTTGAATAGCATCCATAATGGGGAAGAAACATGATGCTTTATGCAAAGAAAATAAAATGGGACTTTTCTTTGGCTCAGACATGAAATCAGCACCACCACTCCCAGCATCTTCAATGTCTGGGAAATCAGAGCCAGCAACTCATCTCTATGAAAGAGATGCAACATTGTTCTATACGGCTCCAATCCTGGAGGAATTTCCCCATCCTCCAAGGAGTAAAGATTGGCTTCATCATCCACGCCATCTGGATCCCTATCAGCATGACCCGCAGAAGGTCTAGATGTACTCCAACAGTTACCCGTGGCACCAGGTGTGCGGGAATCTGCAGCCTGCGATCCTGACTTGTTAGGTTTGGCTGGGGCGCCAACTGCACCTGAAGAAAGGACTGCAGCCCTTGAAATAATTCCACCCAAGAAAAGGCAGAAGGAACCATACCCAAACTAGGGGGGGTGGTTCTGCTCCTACCGAGCTACCTTCCCCTACTGATGAACTAGTTAGGGGAGCCCCCAAACCAGGGAAACCTCTGGCAATTCCCCCTCCTGTTTTATTCCCACATCATGCAGGGAAGGACTGGGCTTAGCAAAGTCAATCAGAGCCTCTAAGCAGTGCTGACACAAATTAGAGGAATGCCAGGCTGTGATGTAAGCAGCACAAAGGGAAAACGCTTAGGCTTCTTTGCTACCGGTGCCATGGATAAATGCCCACTATCAGTATGCTCCCAAAGGTGTCCGATAACTGTGCACCAGCTGCGGTCTATGCAATAAGTGTACACCACAGACGCCCAAAATGTAGGCGCCCAGTATGTGCCTACTTGGTTTATGTAGATGCCCACTGGAGCACCCATCTGAGCGCCCACCTAAGCGTATGCTTAAGCACATACCCAGGTACAAAAGTGAGAACCAACATCAGAAACTGTTTCGTGCCAGCCGTGTGCTCAGAAAAGCACATTCATGTGACCTGAGACAACCACACAGCATCTAAGCAAAGTCTTAGAGTGGGGCCTAGTCAGAAAGGCTGCTCAACCCGCCAAGCTGCTAGACTTCTCAAGCTCTGCCGGAGATGGTAATGCATGTCAGATTTTTGCGCCAAGCTCAAAGACCAGAAGGGGGATGGAATCTCTAAAATGAACTCCCCTTTTCTTTTCATTTTTATACTCTTTAACTGATCTCAGCCCATCCTGGCTGAGTACAAAATCGGTCTCCGGGTGCAGGGGGAGAGGGCAAAGGCCTTCACTTCCACACTCAGCTTCCTACACCCGCTAGCCTCTAAGCTGTTTATCTCTCTACAGCTAAGTCCATGCCAGAAAAACAGCTACCGGACTGAAGCACTCTTCTGTGGGAGGGATCTGCAGATATCACCTCAGGAAAATTCGACTGAGGGAGGCACCATAAGATATCACCACAGAAGAGTGGGGCAAATTAATTTCCTTCTCCTTTTCTCCTTCAACAACATTCTTTTTTTTTTTTTTTAAGCATCGCACAGTAGGGAGATGCATGTCCACCGTCTGCTGGAGAGCTGAAGATGGAGAATACTGGCGGGCTGGTATCAGTGCAGGGGTTTATATACCGTGACGTATATAACACATCTCCATCTGCTGGTAGAGGCGCATAACCCACTGGTGCGGATTAACTTGTCTGAATGCTAAGAAACAAGCCTTTGGCCTTCTGGCTTGGCTTGGGGAGTTTACAGGAAGAGGCTTCTAATAGGTGGAAGAGGGATTGTTACACCATTGGTCCTCTACCATAATTCTTTGGGAGAGTGGAATAGAGGGAGAATGCCGGGGATAGGGACTTTCAGGTGCCATATTTTTCATTGATTTCAGGTAGGTGGGAGTGGAGTGCCCTGTGCTGTTGACCTGTAATTTACTTTTACTTTTAGGGTAGATGGGAGAATACTCAGCCAGCTACTGCTAATTTTCAGTGCTTGCTGGCTAAGTTTAGGCACCCAAAGCTGAACTCCTTAATTCTAGGTGACTATATTTTAGCAGCTTAGTTGTTTTTCAGATGAAAATCTAGCTTAATGGATTTGACTGAAAATCAGTTTAACTTTACCTAAAACTTGGTTATATTAAAAAAAAAAAAAAAAGATCTGGATGCCTAGAGAAGAGAAAGTTGACAGGCACTGACAGTAGCCAAAGCAGAAAATAATGACAGAAAAAAAATGAACAGAAGGATAGTAGAAATCATAAAACTTGTCAAAGTGTCACCACTGTAACTAGGGCTTCTGTTTTTCAGGGATTTTTATTTGGCAAGGATCAGAACTCCATGGGGCTGTAAGCTGCCGACAGCACAGACTTCCTTCTGCTGCTGATAGCTACAGCAGCATAATGACTTCCAACTACAGACAAGGAGGATGGTTCTTACATCTCCAGAACTGATGTAAAAAAAAGCAATGAAAATCAGATCAGGTAACTCACTGAAATAAAGCAGTGTGCACTGAATACAGTGGGTTAGATTTTCAAAGTGCATTCAGCACTATTTAGCAGGATAAGTAGGACCTTATACAGCTAAAAGTTACGTACATAAAAAGTGGGCCTGTACTGTGCAGATCAGGGCAGGGCGAGTTAGCCCTATAAGTTCTGTCTAAGTTTAGACACCCCATAGAGCAGGCCTAAACTTAGCCGGATAAACTTATCCAGTGAAGTGCGCACATATACGCATATATTCAGGGGCTTCGCTGTGTCACTTAATAGACATCATAATTTAGCTGGATTAGTTCTAACTGGCTAAGTTACTTATAAGTTCAGCTTTGAATATCTATCCCAGTATATTTTCATTTTATGTTTTTTTTTTCTTCTTTCATTTTATTGTTTGTTGTTTGTTTTATTTCTTTAAAATGAAACAAACAGAAAAGAAAAACATCACCTTCTAGGCTTATCCTTGTTCCACCACTTTACTCCTTACCCCATTTGCTGATCTTCAATGGGCAGGAACAATCCCCAGTATGAATGTGCATTTGTTTTAAAGAATGCAAAAAAATGCAAAGAATGAGACCATTTTCAGTTTGTTCCGAATGAAATGAACTGAAAATAGCTTCCTATAAAAATACCTTAAAATTTTTTAGTATTTTCATATTCTTTGCATTTAAAATAAAACTGAGCCTCTGGCAGGACCAGGCTGCAGCACCAGACCGCAACTCCAAGGCCTAGGCCCAGGTCAGTCATGGTGCTGAGGCTTGGTCAAGACAGCAGCCTAGGCTTAGTCCAGGCCTGTTGCCCTGGGCTAGGCCTAGTTAAGGCCAGGTGCTAAAGCCTAGCCCAGTCCGGAGACTGACCCGGAGGCTTTAATCAGCACCAAGAACTAGGCCCATTACCAAGGCCTGGTACTGAGGCCTGGACCAGGTGTGTAGGCATAGGATCCAGACTGGGCCCAGGTCTAAGACCAGGTCCCAACAGAGAGGCCTAGGCCTTGTGTTGAGGCCTGGTACAGATGCTTGGTCCCAGTATTGAAGCCTTAACTGAGTGCTGGGGCCCAGTGCTAATGCTTGATAATGGCACCAAGATCTAGGCCTGGTCTGGGCCCAGCATATATGCCCGGCATAAGAGCCCAACCCTGAGGCTTGGTCCTGGCACCAAGGCCTAGGTCCAGCACTGGGGTCCAGCTTTAAGGCCAGGACTGGTGCTGAGGCCAAGGCCTGGGGCAAACAAGGCTACAAGACCTGGTCCTGAGATCTGGTCTCAACGCTGAGTCCTCAGCCTCATCCAAGCATGGCCTCTAGGGCCAGTCATAGGGAACCCTATGAGTTCTTTTTTTTTTTTTATATAGCATTAATACTCACAATTTACTGTAATCTTATAACAATCTTCTTGTTGTCAATATTACTAGTTAATAACAGCTATTAACACAATACATACAGATCCTTTTTTATCATTTTATTAATTACATCCATTAATGTTTATAATAGCCATACAGTATTACAAAGACGTGTGCAACCTGATGTACATAAATATCCAAACTTATTTAGCAGCAGTATATTCACATCTAAAACCATATACCCCACTACATTCACTCATCCACATACACTCCCCTAGTGCAGGGTTGGTTGAATCTGTTTCGGGTGAATGTTGATGTATGGTAGATCGTTTAGCTTGTGATCACAATGTTTATATATGGCTCTGAACATATAAGGCTTATTTTGTGACGAGAATGTTATTGTTTACAATTTGTGTTGCAGGATGTCATCTGCAGGGCTTGCGGTCATTGGTTGTGTTGTATGTGTGATTTCATTGGTTGTTGTGAAACCACATGGTTTTTTGAGTATCGTCTGATATGATTGGGTATATTGTGTGCAGGATCGGTTGAAATTGTTTCGGGTGTGGTTGAGTGAGAGGGGTTTATAGATGGCGCTTCAGCCCATGCGGTTCACTGCACCTTGAGAAAGAGCTGTTGGTTGTTAAGACGGTTGACAGTGTTACGGGTCTGCTGTGCGTTTATTATTGTTTATTATTGAGAAATTATCTCGGCACCTGCCCTCTTGGCTGCTGCAAGTATGCCTCCTCCACTTCCTATCATAGTACTACCTCCTCTTATGCTATCACCGCTTGCACCATTGCAGCATGCAGTATTACCCCCACCACCACTAGAGAGAGATGATCCATCCTATCTGAGAACACAGCCCTCCAGGCACATCCAGCAGGTATAATGATGTTCCCCTGCCCCCATTTCCAGTGCTTTCCAAGGACAGCATGAGCAGCAGTCGCACATCGCCGAAGAGAAGAACTAGACTTGATCAGTCCAATGTACCAGAGTTTGACCCACCTCGAGAAAAAAAATCAGCCAAGAAAGCTCAAGAATTGATTTCCTGTATTATTTAGTAAGTACATTAAGAACATAAGAAATTCCCTTACTCGGTCAGACCAAGGGTCCATCAAGCCCAGCATCCTGTTTCCAACAGTGGCCAATCCAGGCCATAAGTACCTGGCAAGTACCCAAACAGTAAGTAGATCCCATGCTACTGATGCCAGTAATAGCAGTGGTTATTCTCTACATCAATATGACTTATAGAAGTTAATGGACTTCTGCTCCAAGAACTTATCCAAACCTTTTTTAAATCCAGCTATGCTAACTGCACTAACCACATCCTCTGGCAACAAATTCCAGAGTTTAATTGTGCACTGAGTGAAAAAGAATTTTCTCCAATTAGTTTTAAATGTGTTACTTGCTAACTTCTTGGAGTGCCCCTTTGTCCTTCTATTATCTGAAAGAGTACATAACCAATTCACATTTACCTGTTCTAGATATTCATGATTTTAAAGACCTCTATCATATCCTCCTTCAGCCATCTCTTCTCCAAGTTGAACAGCCCTAACCTCTTTAGCCTACCTTGATAGGGGAGCTGTTCCATCCCCTTTATCATTTTGGTTGCTCTTCTCCATGGAGCAATACAGAGGAATTATTTATTTATTATTTTTATATACCAACATTCAGTCTGAGATATCACATTGGTTTACATTCAGGTTAAGTATTTCCCTATTCCCACAGAGCTTACAATCTAAAGGGGTCATTTATCAAAATGCAATAAGGCGTTGTTGCATGTGATAGCACCATATAGAGAGAGAGAGAAAGCACCTGGCCATAATGTCATCTCCATAGGTAGGTATTTATATCCCTATGGTAGGCCCACCTAGTAACTTGAGGTGGGGTTTAGGTATGAGTGTAGAGGGTTAGGGGCCACTTTCACATTCTATGTGACACATACGAGCAGAACAGTGGTCTCTTGTGAAGATTTGATGACCTTCAGAGTGAGGAAACTCACTCCAAGATGAGATTTGGGCAATGTTCTCTCCACCTAGCTTGATGTTACCCAGGTAGAGAGTCCATCAAGCTAGATTGAGAGAGCATTGCCCAAATCTCATCTTTGGTTGAGTTTCCTCACTCCGAAGGCCATCAAATCTTCACAAGAGACCACTGTTCTGTTTGTACATCTCACATTGAATGTCAAGGTGGCCCCTAATTGCCTACACTAATACCTAAACCTTACCTTGAGTTACTAGGTGGGCTTATCATAGGGATACAAATACCTACCTATGGGGATGACATTATGGCCAGGCACTCTCTCTCAAATGCTCCACCCAGTGGCCATATGCAGGAAATACAACAGGTCTGACACATCACAAATTCAGATAATGTTATCACAATGTGCACAAAATTAGCTCTTCACATAGGTAATTAGTGCAAATTGCAATAAACCATGCCCCTTTTGCAATCACATGCAGTACTTACCGCATTTTGATAAATCCAGGCCTAAGTTTTGTACCTGAGGAATGGAAGGTTTAGTGACTCTCCCAAAGTCACAAGGAGCAACAGCAGGACTCAAACCCTGGTCTTCTGGTTCGTAGCCCTAACTACTAGGCTATTCCTCCTCCCTCCCTTTTAGTCACCAGCCCCTTCCTAATAATTCCTAACATTCTGTGTACTATTTTAACTGCCACAGCTAACTGAGCTAACAATTTCAATGTATTATCCACTATGATGCCTAGATCTTTTTCCTGGGTGGTAGCTTCTAATATGGAACCTAACATCATGTAACTACTGCATGGGTTATTTTTCCCTACATGCATCACCTTGCACTTGTCCACATTAAATTTTATTTGCCATTTGGATGCCCAAACATCCAGTGTTGGAAGGTCCTCCTGCAAATTATAACAATCCACTTCTGATTTAACTACCCTGAATAATTTTGTAACATCTGCAAATTTGATTACCTTACTCATCATATTCTTTTCCAGATCATTTATACATATATTGAAAAGCACCGGTCCTAGTACAGATCCCTGAGGCACTCTACTGTTTACCCTTTTCCACTGAGAAAAATGACCATTTAATCCTACTCTCTGTTTCCTGTCTTTTAACCAGTTGGTAATCCACGAAAGATTACCACCTTCTATCCCATGACATTTTAGTTTTCATAGAAGCCTTTTATTGGTCTTTGTCAAATGCCTTCTGAAAATCCAAATGCACTACATCTACCAGCTCACCTTTATCCACATGTTTATTAACCCCTTCAAAAAAATGAAGCAGATTTGTGAGGCAAGTCTTGCCCTGGGTAAATCCATGTCTTTCTATATGCTATGTGATTTTGATCTTTATAATAGTTTCCACTATTTTTCCCAGCACTGAAGTCAGGCTCACTGGTCTATAGTTTTCTGGATCGCCCCTGGAGCCCTTATTGGGGTTACATTGGCCATCCTCCAGTCTTCAGACACAATGGATGATTTTAATGATAGGTTACAAATTTTAACTAATGGATCAGAAATTTAATTTTTTCAGTTCCTTCAGAACCCTGGCGTACATACCATCCTGTCCAGGTGCCTGCTACTCTTTATTTTGTCAATGTGGCCTACTACATCTTCCAGGTTCACAGTGATTTGGTTCAATTCATCTGACTCATTACCTTTGAAAACCATCTCCAGAGCCGGTATCTCCCTAACATCCTCATTAGTAAAAACAGAAACAAATAATTAATTCAGTCTTTCTGCAATGACGTTATTTTCCCTAAGATCCCCTCTAACCCCTTGGTGATCTAACGGTCCAACCTGCTCCCTCACAGGTTTCTTGCTTCGGAAATATTTTAAAAATGTTTTTATTATGAGTTTTTGCCTCTGTGGCCAACTTTATTTCAAATTCTCTCTTAGCATGCCTTATCAATGTTTATGCTTTTTCCTCTTTTTGTCAGATGGATCCAATTTTTGAAGGATGATTTATTTTGGTTAAAAATAGCCTCTTTCACCTCACCTTTTAAACATGCTGTTAATCGTTTTGCCTTCCATCCACCTTTCTTAATGTGTGGAATACATCTGGACTGTGCTTTTAATTTGTATTTTTAAACAATGTTCACACCTGATGTACACTTTTCACCTTTGCATCTGAACCTTTCAGTTTTTCTCTATTTTCCTCATTTTATCAAAGTTTCCCTTTTGAAAATTTAGTGTTAGAGCTGTAGATTTACTTATTGTCCCCCTTCCAGTCATTAGTTCAAAATTGATAATGTTATGATCACTATTGTCAAGTGGCCCCACCATTGTTACCTCTCTCACCAAATCTTGCATTCCACTAAGATTTAAATCTAAAATAGCCTCCTCTCTCATTGGTTCCTGAACCAATTGCTCCATGAAGCAGCCATTTATTCCATCCAGGAATTTTATGTCGCTAGCATGTCCTGATGTTATGAAATCTCCCATTATTAGAGATGTGAATTGTGTCCTCGATCGTCTTAATGATCGATTTCGGCTGGGAGGGGGAGGGAATCGTATTGTTGCCGTTTGTGTGTGTAAAGTATCGCCATAATCGTTAAAATCGTGAGCCGGCACACTAAAACCCCCTAAAACCCACCCCCGACCCTTTAAATTAAATCCCCCACCCTCCCGAACCCCCCCCCAAATGCATTAAATTACCTGGGAGTCCTCCGTAGCGGCGGTCCGTGGCTAAATCGGGGGAAGGGGGAGAGCACGAAAACCGGCACACTAGATCGTGAGGTCTTCAGCCGGCGCCATTTTTCAAAATGGCCGCCGCAAAATGGCGGCGGCCATAGATGAAAACGATTCGACGCTAGAGGTCATTCCGGACCCCCGCTGGACTTTTGGCAAGTCTTGTGGGGGTCAGGAGGCCCCCCCAAGCTGGCCAAAAGTTCCTGGGGGTCCAGCGGGGGTCAAGGAGCGATTTCCTGCCGCGAATCGTTTTCCGTACGGAAAATGGCGCCGGCAGGAGATCGACTGCAGGAGGTCGTTCAGCGAGGTCCAGAACCCTCGCGAGATTTCCGGACCTCGCTGAACGACCTCCTGCAGTCGATCTCCTGCCGGCGCCATTTTCCGTACGGAAAACGATTCGCGTCAGGAAATCGCTCCTTGACCCCCACTGGACCCCCAGGAACTTTTGGCCAGCTTGGGGGGGCCTCCTGACCCCCACAAGACTTGCCAAAAGTCCAGCGGGGTCCGGAATGACCTCTTGCGTCGAATTGTTTTCGTCTATGGCCGCCGCCATTTTGCGGCGGCCATTTTGAAAAATGGCGCCGGCTGAAGACCTCACGATCTAGTGTGCCGGTTTTCGTGCTCTCCCCCTTCCCCCGATTTAGCCACGGACCGCCGCTACGGAGGACTCCCAGGTAATTTAATGCATTTTGGGGGGGGGGGGTTCGGGAGGGTGGGGGATTTAATTTAAAGGGTCGGGGGGGGGTTTTAGGGGGTTTTAGTGTGCCGGTTTTCCTGCCCTCCCCCTTCCCCCGATTTACGATTTTTTTGACGATAAATCGGGGGAATTGGTATTGTATCGTGGCCCTAACGATTTTTGACGATTTAAAATATATCAGACGATATTTTAAATCGTCAAAAAACGATTCACGTCCCTACCCATTATTATTGCACTGCTAAATTGATTAGCTTCCCTGATTTCTCTTAGCATTTCATCATCTGACTGATCATTTTGTCCAGGTGGATGGTAGTATACTCCTATCACTATACTCTTACCCAACACACATGGGATTTTTAGCCATATAGTTTCTACAGAGCATTTAGTCTGTTGTATGATCTTTATCTTGTTGGACTCTATACCCTCCCAGACATAAAGTGCTACACCCCCACCAATTTGATCCTCCCTATCATTATGATATAATTTATACCCTAATATAGCACTGTCCCATTATTTATCCTCCTTCCACCAGGTGTCTGAGATGCCAATTAAGTCTATCTCACCATTCACTGCTATACATTCTAACTCTCCCAACTTACTTCTTAAGCTTCTGGCATTGGCATACAGACATTTCAAAGTGCATTTTTTGTTTGTATTAACAACCTGTTTTTCAGTTGATATGGATAATTTGCAATTCTTTAGCTCAGGTGATTCTTTACTTATATGAACATGGACTACTTTTACTTTTATTGGCACCTCTCTGTTGGGATGCCCTAACTCTCCTGTTTCATTAGTATCCTTCAAAGATACATTCCTCCGAACCATGCACTGCTGAGTGACTGTCGGCTTTTCCTAGTTTAAAAGCTGCTCCATCTCCTTTTTAAAAGTTAGCGCCTGCAGCCTGGTTGCACTCTGGTTAAGGTGGAGTCTGTCTTTTCGGAAAAGTACCCCACCTTCCACAAAAGGTCGTCCAGTTCCTTACAAAATTGAATCCCTCTTCTCTGCACTATTGTCTCATCCACACATGGAGGCACTTGAGCACTTGCCTGCCTCTGGAAAACTGCACGTGGAACAGGGAGCTGTTCAGAAAATGCCACCCTGGAGGATTTGGATTTAAGATTTATACCTAAAATCCTAAATATGGCTTCTAGAATCTCCCTCCCATATTTTCCTATGTCATTGGTGGCCACATGTACCATGACAGCCAGCACCTCCCCAGTACTGTCTATTAGGGATGTGCTTCATCTTTTTCTTCTGGGTTGGGCTACGGGTCGGACAACCCATAGAAAACTTTGTTTTCCAACAGGTCGGGTTTTTTTTCTCTGCAATTTTCGCTGAAAAAAAACAAAACACCCCAACCCTTCAAATTTAGTTAATTACAACCCCCCCCCCACCCTCACGACCCCCCCAAAACTTGCCTAAAGACCCTGGTGGTCCACCGGGGTACCCGGGAGCAATCTCCCGCTCTCAGGCCGTCGGCTGTCAGTAAACAAAATGGCACCAGTGGTCCTTTGCCCATACCATGTGACGGGGCTACCAGTGCCATTGGTCGACCCCTGTCACATGGTAGGAGCAAAGGACGGCTGGCACCATCTTAGAAAATAGCACGGCCCATCCATTGCTCCTTCCATGTGACAGGGGCCAACCAATGGCACCGGTAGCCCCTGTCACTTAGTAAGGGCATAGGGCCACCGGCGCCATTTTGTTTACTGGCAGCCGACAGCCCAAGAGTGGGAGATCGCTCCCAGGACCCCTGCTAGACCACCAGGGACGTTAGGCAAGTTTTGGGGGGTCAGGAGGGTGGGGGGGTTGTAATTAACTAAATTTGAAGGGTTGTGGTGGGTTTGGGGTTTTTTTTTTTTTTTTAATAAATGTGCCCATCCCCCTGCACTAATCCGAACAATGAATTTTCCCCGAAGTTTGGGGAAAATTCGTCTCGGGATTTGGGTCCTCCAACCCATGCTGAATTGGACTATTTCTTTGAAATTTTCCAATTCGGCAAAAACATTTGCACATCCCTACTGTCTATAATCCTATCTAGGTGACGCATTAAATCTACTACCTTTGCACAAGGCAGGCAAGTTACCAGGCAGTCCTCACATCCACCAGCCTCCCAGCTATCTACATTTCTAATAATTGAAAACACCATATAAATAAATTCACCACCACCATCTAAAATGTCTTTGTAACAGACTGTTTCTTTTCTCTGTACAGGGTCAGCGTGTCCATTAGGCAAACTTCAGTGGTCACCTAGGGCGCCGAGCCATAGGGGGCGCTGAAGAGCAGCCATGTGGTGTTGCAAGCGGGGCCTATCCTGCTCACAGCAAAGAGAAATAGAGACTTTGTGCTTTTCAGGGCCGTGAGCAGCAAGCACTGAGAAGCACACAGTCAGCGTTAAAACAGGTAGGGAGGGGGCGCAACCGGGGAAGAAGGCGTGACCAAGGGGGTGAGGGGGCAGCCCTAGCATCGCCTAGGGCGCCCAATACCCTTGTACCGGCCCTGTCTCTGTAGCATACAAATGACTCAGACAATGTATCTCCTGCAATTCCTTCTGTCTCAGCTCATCTTCCTCTTCCTCTTTATCTAGATTATCTTCCAGTCCCTCTGGAGGAGGCAGGCTAGTTTTAGACATGTTATATAGCATACTGCAGGCTAGAAAGATCTTATAGACTTTAGGTAGTTTGTAGAGAATGCACCCCCTCCCCTATATCTGTCCAAATAGTAGAAATGTGTTTTGAGTAAGCCAAAGGTTCTCTCAATGACTGTCCTGATCTGCCAGTGAACCCTGTTGTAGTGAGCCTTTCCAGTAGCCTGTGGTTAGTAGCAGGATCATGAGCCAGGTTTTGAGTGGATATCCTCTATCACCCATAGCAGAGAAGGCAGAGAAGAGCATAGTTAGATATCTCATATGGTTGGTCAGAGATTGGTTCACAGGACTGGCCTGGCGTGGCGCTCCTGGTCCTGTGCTTTAAGTCAACTAAGATATGAGGGAAACAAATATAAGAGGTTAGTTGATGTGTGGTGGTAGTGATAAGTGCATTCCTATCTAGAAGCCAGCCTAGTGATGTGCCCTTCTTGGAAGCAGTCATGAATTCCTGACTGCAAGAGGACAGAGGCAGTGTCAGTGGATCCCAGGAACCTGGGCATGATATCCAGGATGATCCCCTTGGCATTGCAGACCACCTGCATATTGTGGGAGTTAAAGCCCTTGAGGTTGTGGTAGGTAGCCTTGTCACCCCCAAGGACCCTTATAGAGATGTGAGTGGTATCAACAGCCCCAAACACAGAGGCGAAATGTAATATTTGATAGATATTAATCATTATTTGATGTTGTTGCTGTCTTCTCCAAAGGAAGGATATATCATATTGCGTTTTGCTGAAAACATAGCCAGGAACTGCTCTATAGACAGAGAAATTACAGGCTAGCTGATTCCAGCTTTGACCTCTAGAGGCAGAAGATGCTTGTGGCCAAAAGTGTCAGTGCAGTGGGGACTTTGACATGTACTGGCAAGGCATGGCCTCTGCAGTTGATAGGTTGCAGGTCTTGCTCTAACTTCTGGCTTAAGAATAGTATGGTTTCCTTTTTGAATCTGAACCTGAACACAACGTGTTCTTCTAACAGATCCAAAAACTGTGCCCTAGTCCTATATACTCTTTATAAGGGATACTTGTCTTCCTCCTTCTCTCTCCCTCCTCAACCATTATGCCATAGGTATCCATGAGGCAATTAGAGTGATTTTGAAAAGGTTATTTCCACCACTGATTCTCACCCCCAAGTATGTCCCAGTAACATGCACATCTACCTCCTCTCCCCCCACCCTGTATAGACTTGTATGTGCCAATTCCACTGAATCTGTCCCAGTTACCTCCAGTATAGACCAGTATGTCCCACTTACTAACCAGTATGACCCAGTCTATCCACCCACCTCTATAACCTAATCTGTCTCATTGACCTTCGTGTATGACCTAGGTGTTTGTCAATTAGTCCCCAATAGGTCCTAGTCAGTCCCTGGTACACTCCCTCTCACCCCCTAGCATTCTCCTGTGTCTATTCATGCAGAGAATTCAGAGAGAAGTCGAAATTCAAAATTGAAGTTTGAAGTTGTGCCTTCATAGTTTTAATGATATTCGTGTGCATGTCCCTTTTAAAATAACTCATTATGCATGTACATGCAAATTCCTCCCTGACACACCCTTAGCATGCTCCTTTTTTCCTTGTGTACTTTTACTTGTGAACAGTCACAAGTATGTGTGCATTTGTAAACCCTTTTTAAAATACAAATTATGCATGAGCAGGCCACATACATGAGTATATGTCCTTTTTTATCAAACGTAAGCATTTGAAAGTTCATCTAAAAAAATACTAGAACTCATTAACCTGATTCTGAGTCACCCAAAGAAACCAATCAGCTTTACCAGCCAAGAACTTCCCCTGGTAAATTCTGTAATCTGATGGATTCAAGATATGCCACTGTCCTTTCTTATTTTTAATTTCCTCATCACCAAGGCTAAAGTAACAAGCATGCACATACCAGTCTCCATCCTGCCCCTATTTTTTGGGGAATAGGAATATTTGCACATCTCCCTTTCTTTGGATTCATTTTCAGTGACTGATGAGTATATTTTTTTTCCCTAATAAGTATCCCTCCCTTACAAACCCCATGCAGTCCTGTCTTTCTCCTCCTCTGTTTAACACCCCAGTCCTGATGCAGTCCTTTCCTTCCCCAACTAATGCATTTCTTCCCCCCCCCCCTCCATTCATCCAATTTTTCCTCCATCTTCTCACATCCCCGAACCTACTCTCTTTCTCCATCCACTCACTTTCCTCTCTCCCCCCACTCACTTGCCTTTCCAATCTTACTTTCTTCTCCTATCCTCCTCTCTTCCCCAACTACTCACACCCTTCATCACCTTCTCTTCCCCCACCAACTCACTCCTCACCCTTCTCTTTCTCCTCCGTTCTCTTTTTCTACCCTTCCCCATTCTTTTTCCTTCTCTTGCCTGTCCCCTATCTCTGCTCATGTACTTACTAACACTTCGCTGGCTGCAGCCTTCTCACAGCCCTTACATCTCTTCAATGGGTGGGGCACCGGGATCACCTCCATCCCTGCTGCTCTGGCTGGCAGCTCCTAATGTTCTTCGGCTGGAGAATGATATTCTTTAAACTTTTACTCTCTCTTGTCTAAATGTGACAAACTTCACTGTTGAGAGAATCCCTGTCAAGAAGTACAAGTTTATTAGTTGTAGAATTGCTTCAAATTGTTTCTCATATAATCAAGATGATCCTGACTCTGCAGCGATTCGAAAACCACATTCTTCTTCAGGGGCAATGGGTGTCCACTGAAGCTGCTAAACCATACATTCAGGTTATTGTATTTAATGTGACGTTGGTCTTGCCTCTGACAGTTAATTTGCTCCTGCGAATACATGGTTATTAATATGTTATTGGTTGACATTTAATGATGTATGCATATTATCTTTAAAACCCACGTTTCTGTAAAGCCTGTTGCTGTTAAATGTTTTACTGTTTTTAAAATGTTACATGTAAAGCCTGTTGCTAATTTATTGTTTCACTGTAAACCGAGGTGATGTATAACTATACGTACCGCGGTATAAAAGAATCTATAAATAAATAAATAAATAAATAAAATACATTTATCTCAATCAGATAATTTCACCATACCTGACAACAAGAGACATTGATATTAAGCGCATGCGTACTCAATAACAATCAACTGGGAAGCACAACAATAGATTGACTTCTGAAGCATGACATAAAAAAAAAAGAAATACAATCAGCATTTTATGCTTACTTGGTTATTTATTCCTCAGAATATTCTTCCTATGAATGCAAGAACATAAGATATGCCATACTGGGTCAGACCAAGGATCCATCAAGCCCAGCATCCTGTTTCCAACAGTGGCCAACCAAGTCACAAGTACCTGGCAAGTACCTAAATAATAAATGAATAGATCCCAGGCTATTAATCCTTTTTGATTAATAGCAGTTTATGGAATTCTGCTCTAGAACATATCCAAACCTTTTTTAAACCCAGCTACATTAACTGCCATAACACATCCTCTGGCAATGAATTCCAGAGCTTAATTATATGTTGAATAAAAACAAATTTTCTCTGATTGGTTTTAAATGAGCTACTTGCTAACTTCATGGAGTGCCCCCTAGTCCTTGTATTATCCAGAAGAGTAAATAACTGATTCACATTTACCTGTTCCTCTGTAATATCACCCCTCAGCTGTCTCTTCTTCAAGCTCAACAGTCCTAGCCTCTTTAGCCTTTCCTCGTAGAGAAGCTGTTCCATCTCCTCTATCATTTTGGTCACCCTTCTCTGTACTTTCTCCAGTGTAACTATATCTTTTTTGAGATGCAGCGACCAGAACTGCATACATTATTCAAGGTACAGATTCACTATGAAGCAATACAGAGGCATTATGGCATCCACAATTTTATCCGCAATTCCTTCCTAATGATTCCTAACATTTGTTTGCTTTTTGATCATCAAAGCACACTGAGCCAACAATTTCAATGTGTTATCCACTATGATGCCTAGATCTCTTTCTTGGGTGGTAGATCCTAATGTGGAATATAACATCGTGTAACCACAGCAAGGGTTATTTTTCCCCTTATGCATCACCTTGCACTTGTCCACATTAAATTTCATCTGTCATTTGGATGCGTAATCTTCCAGTTTCATATAGTCCTCCTGCAATTTATCACAATTACTATTCTGCATAATTTTGTGTCATCTGCAAATTTGATCACCTCACTCGTCATGTCTTTTCCAGATAATTTATAAATAATAAAAAGCACCATTCCTAGTACAGATTCCTGAGGCACTCCACTGCGTTCCTTTTTCCACTGTGAAAACAGACCATTTAATCCTACTCTCTCTGTCCTGTCTTTTAACTAGTTTGAAATCTACAAAAGGATATTGCTTCCTACCCCATGTCTAAGTTTTCTTGAAGCCTCTCATGAGAGACTTTGTTGAATGCCTTCTGAAAATCCAAATACGCTACATCTACCGGTTCACCTTTGTCTGCATGTTTATTTACCCCTTCATAAAAATGTAGGAGATTTGTGAGGCAAGACTTCCCTTGGATACATTCATGCTGGCTGTGTCCCATTAAACTATGTGGTTTTATTCTTTATAACAGTTTCCATGATTTTTCCTGGCACTGAAATCAGACTCACTTGTATATAGTTTCCCAGATCACCCCTGGAGCCCTTTTTAAATATTTGGATTACATTAGCCACCCTCCAGTTTCAGGTACAATGGATGATTTTAATGATAGGTTATAAAATGTTACTAATAGATCTGAACTTTCATTTTTGAGTTCTTTCAGAACCATGTGGTATACCATTCAGTCCAAGAGATTTACTACTCTTCAATTTGTCAATCTGGACTATTACATCTTCCAGGTTCAACATAATCTGGTTCAGTGCATCTGAATTATTACCATTGAAAACTGTATCTGGGATGGGTATCTCCCCAACATCTTTTTCAGTAAACAGTGAAGCAAAGGATTTGTTTAGTCCTTTCACAATGGCCTTATCTTCCTTAAGTACCCCTTTAACCCCTTAATCATCTAACGGTCCAACCAATTCGCTCGCAGGCTTTCTGCTTCAGGTATATTTTCAAAAGTTTTATTATGAGTTTTTGCCTCTGTGACCAACTTCTTTTCAAGTATTCTCTTAGCCTGTCTTATCAATGTCTTACATTTAACTTGCCAATGCTTATGCTTTATCCGATTTTCCTCTAATGGATCCTTCTTCCAATTTTTGAATGATGAGCATTTAGCTAAAATAGCCTCTTTCACCTCATTTTTTAACCATGCTGGCAATCATTTAGCCTTCCTTCTAGCTTTCATAATGCAGAGCTGCTTGCTCTGCAACTGCCAAACAGAAAGTGCCATTGCAAGTCACCATTTTTAGAGGGACAAATCATGGGAAACCAGACATCAATCAAACTTACGGTTGAAGTGGGAACACAGTAAAAATGAACTATATAAATCTTATAATAAAACCTATAAAATTAAAACTAAAACTAAGTTTGAGAGGTATGTGAATAATGTGATTTTGTCATTCAGTCCTTCTGGTACAACTGCTACCAATGAAAAATCCACAAAATGCTCATATCTGTTTAAAAGGGCCATTATATTGCTTCCCCGCCCCGTGTGAATGCTGTTTATGTTCAACAATTGTGATTGTCCAATGCAAATAAAAAAATCTATGTCCCAAGGTTATACAATGAGAGACAATTGGTGCATGTGTGTCCTTAGTTGTTAGCCAATTAAGGTGTTCTATAAGCTGTACTTTAATTGAAGAAGATGTACAGTCAACATAGATTTTTGAACAAAGGCATTGTAATACATAGATTACATTCCATGAACTGCAATCAGCATAACTGTGACACTTAATTACCTGGTCCATCTGTGGATTTTGCCAAGATGTCCCCTGGATAATGTTTGCACATAAACTGTATCACATTGTCCACACTAATAATAACCTGATTGCTTTAATAATGTCATCTACATATAAATCATGAGCACTGCCATGGGCAGAATTGGAAGGGACATTTTTTAATAAAACACCAGGCTAGTGGGAGGAGGCAAGATGGTGGCTTGGTTGGTAGCTTGGTGAGAGAATGCATGGTATGTGAGCTCCACATATTCCTTTTGCTATTTTAATATATGCCTCAAACTAAGCATTAAGCTAAGGTTGAGAAAGGGTCCAGCCACAGCTCACCCCATGTCTGACCCTTTACAACTGAAGTTTGCAGCATTCTTTACCCACACTTCTACAGCTTCTCTGGTTGCCAGTTCTGATGCAGGTTGTACTATGGAGCGAGCTGACTCCCTGCAGTAAGTAGAGTCACCTCTGAGACCCAGGAGCACCAGTAGTTCCTCTTCTCCCCATTGGATGACATCCACAGGTGATTTTTCACTGCCTTTTGGGTAGTTAGTGAAGTCTGAAAAGGCAATGTCTGGGGGAGCTTCGAAGTGCATCAGGGGAGCATCTTTCCCTAGATCCTCAAATGGGGTACTATCCCCAGAGAAAGATATATTGAATCTACTTCAGGATGCCATGGAGGATCATCAGGTGCAGTGCTTGATTACAGACAAAGCTTTGGAGGACATTCAATACAATTTTATACCTTCTGCTTCTAAGAATGAAGTTGAGGTAAAAACCATATACCAAGAAGCTATTAAGAAACTGCAGACAGTAACTTTTAATTCAGTTTGGTCATCCCTAATGGTTCTGGAGAAATCAATTTCATCTCTTTTTGATGTCACTTCAGATATTAGTATTTGCATTCAAACACTGAAAGAGTTCTATCTATTCAAGGGGAAAAACTGGAAGATTTGGAAAAAAAGGGTGACTGATTTACATGATATACAAGAAATTTAATTGAAAGTGACTTCATTAAAGTCATGGGATAAGTCGCAGTGTACTACTGTGGATTACCAACTGGTTAAAAGATAGAAAACAGAGAGTAGAGCTAAATGGTAAATTTTCCCTATGGAAAAAGGTGAATAGTGGAGTGCCCCAGGAATCTGTTTTGGGATCGATGCTTTTTAATTTATTTATAAATGACCTGGAAATGGAAATAAGTGAGGTAATCAAATTTGCCATTAACACAAAATTATTCAAAGTTGTTAAATCACAAGAAGTTTGGTGAGACATTACAAGAGGACACTGAAAACTGGGAGACTGGGCATGCAAATGGCAAATTAAATTTAATGTAGACAAGTGCAAAGTGATGCACTTAGAGAAGAGTAACCCAAATTATAGATACAAAATACAAGGCTGTACATTAGGACTCACCACCCAGGAAAAGTTGAAAATACATTGAAATCTTCTGCTCAATGTAGCGCAGCAGCCAACAAAGCAAATAGAATGCTAGGGATTATTAGGAAAGGAATGGAGAATTAAACAGAAATGCCTCTCTATCACTCCATGGTACAACCTCATCATGAATATTGTGTTCATTTCTGGTCACCACATCTCAAGAAAGAATTAGCAGAATTAGAAAAGATACAGAGAAGGGTGACCAAGATGATGTGAGGGGATGTGCTTGTCTAAGAGAGAGAGGAAGCCTGTGTGAGGGGGTGTTACTGTGTGTGTGTGTGTGTGTGTGTGTGTGTGTGTTTGAGAGAGGGGGAGTCTGCTTTGTATGAGGGGTTATTTATTTATTTATTTATTTATAGCTTTTATATACCGAGGTTCAGGTAACAGAGTTACTTATCACTTTGGTTTACATTCCAAAAAGCAAGCAAACAATGACAAAGAATTGTCTTACATCGAACAGGGTGGCGAAACAACTTGGATAAACTTAACTTGGAAGAAACAGAGTGTAAAGAAAAGTTGGAGGTGGGCTTGAGGGGTTTCAAGCCGACAGGAGAGGGACGGTTGACTAAATGAGGGTAGAGGGAAAAATTTACTAAAGCTTTATTAAAAACACGAGATGGAAACTAAGCGGAGGGCCCTAGGTGGGGACAGACCATGGAGCTGTGGAGGTTGTGACTGTTTGTGTGAGAAAGAGAAACGGGGCGGGGCGGGGAAGCAATATAATGGCCCTTTTAAACAGATATGAGCATTTTGTGGATTTTTCATTGGTAGCAGTTGTACCAGAAGGACTGAATGACAAAATCACATTATTCACATACCTCTCAAACTTAGTTTTAGTTTTAATTTTATAGGTTTTATTATAAGATTTATATAGTTCATTTTTACTGTGTTCCCACTTCAACCGTAAGTTTGATTGATGTCTGGTTTCCAATGATTTGTCCCTCTAAAAATGGTGACTTGCAATGGCACTTTCTGTTTGGCAGTTGCAGAGCAAGCAGCTCTGCATTATGAAAGCTAGAAGGAAGGCTAAATGATTGCCAGCATGGTTAAAAAATGAGGTGAAAGAGGCTATTTTAGCTAAATGCTCATCATTCAAAAATTGGAAGAAGGATCCATTAGAGAAAAATAGGATAAAGCATAAGCATTGGCAAGTTAAATGTAAGACATTGATAAGACAGGCTAAGAGAAAACTTGAAAAGAAGTTGGTCACAGAGGCAAATAATAAAACTTTTGAAAATATACCCGAAGCAGAAAGCCTGCGAGCGAATTGGTTGGACCGTTAGATGATTAAGGGAGGTTGTGACTGTTTGTGTGAGAAAGAGAAAGAGCCTGCCTGTGTAAGACAGTGTGTATGACCAAGAGAGAAAGAGGGTGGTGTGTGTATGTGCATGAGAGAGGGAGTCTGTGTGTGTGTGTGTGTGTGTGTGTGTGTGTGTGTGAAATAAAGAGAGCGGGAGTCCATGTGAGGGGTATGTGTGTGAGAGAGACAGAGAGAACTTGTGTGAGGGTCTGTATGAAAGAGGGGTCAAACTCTAGAAGTGGAGGACTGGGGAGTAGAGATAGAGTGGAAGGGATTTATCCTGGATGGGGAGAGGAGAGATAATAGAGAGTGGAAAAGTTGGGGCCTAAAAGGGCACAGTGAAAGAGGTCTAGTTAGGGGAATAGGGAGAGAAGTGGAAAGGACACTCATGAAGGTGATTTTAAAAGCTACCTAGTACCCATGCATCTCCCGCTGCATGCACAAATGAAAAGTTCCAAGAAAAGGGTAGGACATGTGCCTCGTCTGGCAGGGCAAGGACATTCCTGGATTGCAATTTCATATTAGCACATTAATACTTATGTGCATAGGCACACACCAGGATCACCCACTGCCTAACTTTACTTCTGCTATGGATGGCATGCAAGTTGTAAAATAAATATAAATAGACAGATTGGCAGGTTTTATGGGTTGTGGCTAACAGGGAAGAAGGGAGTCTATTAAACTAGGGGGATTTGGAAGTCATATCCCTTACTTGGTCAAACTGGCAATGAACTGAGAAAACTGGTAATAGTGTTGATGTGGGTGTCTATTAAAATCTCCCCACTTATGCAGTAGAAGTGGAATTTGCACACATAGGTGCATGTCCACTTAAAATTGCATGCACATGTGCACACAGTCAGATTATTGTATAATGTGTGCATATATATATGCGCATGTTATCAAATAGCCGCGGCCCTAGGAGCAGCTGACAAACGCGTGCACATGTGCGTCCGCACACCACTTTAAAATTTACTATCTTACAATGTACTTGTAGAGGAATTCTGCTCAAAATATTTAAAATTCTATGTTATTGAGTAACTTTTCTATATTACATTTTAAATTAAACTACTCAGAGACTATGTTGCATATTGTGCTATTTTGACCAGTATAAAATATGCAGAATTTTAAATTTTTATGTGCAGCATTTTAAAAGTTTGTGCATAGAATTCCCCCAAGATTAACTGAATCGAAATAGTGTGTATTTTCAATTTATTTTTTATTTAATAATAAATTTGTATTTATTTAATACATTTATTTACCGCATAACCAGTGCGAACTATAAACCACTAAATTGATATAGTGCACATTATTTACATTTAGGACCAGATTTTAAATCTTATGCACGGGCATAGATTTGTTCGCACAACCCGGCGCGAACAAATCTATGCCCGATTTTATAACATGCGCGTGCTGCCGCACGCGCATGTTATAAAATCCGGGGTTGGTGCACACATGTGCACCTTGCGCGTGCCGAGCCCGAGGGGAGTCCCAATGGCTTTCCCCATTCCTTCCAAGGCCACTTCGAAATTGGAGCGGCCTTGGAGGGAACTTTTGTTCTGGCCCCTCCCCCCACCTTCCCCTACCTTCCCCTATCTAACCCACCCCCCATCCCTAACTAAATCTCTTCCCCTACCTTTGCAGCAAAAGTTACGCCTGCCTGAGGCAGGCATAACTTGCGCATGCCAGCCGATTGCCGCCGCGCCATGCCCCGGCACAAGCCTCTGTGCCAGAGCACTTGACCCCAACCCCTGACCTCCCCTGGACCGCTGCCATGCCCCCAGCCACGCCCCTGAACTGCCCCTCAGCCGGCACCATGCCCCTGACCACGCCCCTCAGCCGGCACCACGCCCCGGCCATGCCCCTGGACCGCCCCTTTTTGCAAGCCCCGGTACATACGCGTGTCCCGGGGCTTGTGCGCCACCGAGCCTATGCAAAATAGGCTCGACAGGCGCGGGGCAGATTTCCTCAGGTTAAGCGTGTGTTAAGCGCATAGCCTTTGAAAAACTGCCCCTTAGTGTGCATTAAAAGGAAACAAAACAAAAAATAATTAAAATAGTAATCTAACCCAGATAAAACAAGGGCCTGGATCACTGAACAAAAATCTGCAAGATCCAAAACCAGTATATTCATTGACTTGCAGTGCAAAAGTAAGAGCAGAGCCAATATAATGCCAAGATTATGGATCTGTTTAGAGATTAGGATGACTCATTCACCAATGGTCAAAGTTGAAGGAATATGATCAGGAACAGTTTTTGATAAAACCATAATTTTAGTTTTTAGAATTTCAATATAAGCTTTTTTTTCATCATCCATTGTTTAATTGTGGAATTATAGAAAGTAACTTCTTAGTATATGAGAAATAGTAGATACAATTGAAATAAAAACTGAATATCATCTGCATAGATTCAATATTCATCATCTAAGCCTAACAGAAGTCTACAAATATGTTGTAAGTAAATATTAAAAAGCAAGGCTGACAAGGCAGAGTCTTATGGCACTCCTATTGCTTGATCCAAGCCACTATCTCCTCTAAATTGGACTACTGTAACTCACTCTTCCTAGGGCTCCCCTACTCCACAATAAAACCCCTACAAATGTTACAAAATGCGACTGCTAGAATCATCTCAAATACCCGTAAATCTGAACACATGACCCCTATCTTTAAAGACTTACACTAGCTTCCTATCCCCTCCTGAATTCACTACAAAACCCTGACCATTGTACATAAATCCTTTCACGCTCACAATTCCAACTGGCTAGACATTCATCAGTCTACCCGGCCCACCAGAACTGCCAACAAAGGCACTCTAATGGTACCCTCCCTTAAAACAGCCCACCTCTCCTCCACACGCGACCATGCCCTCTCAATTACTGACCCTTCACTCTGGAACTCCCTCCCTCCAAACTTACACCTTGAACCATGCACCATCAAATTTAAAAAGAAGTTAAAAACATGGTTATTTGAACAAGCCTATCCGGATTAGCCCTCCCCTTCCCTCCTACGATGCTATACTATCTCCCATATAGACTATCCTATATTCCTTATATTAAGGAGCTCTATGTTCGCCTGTTGTTAAGCTTTTATGTTCGCCTGTTATTAAGCTACATTTCTACACTGCTCTTGTGTTATCCCCCTCCCAGTTCTTTCTCCCTGTTAATATGTACTTTCAAACCTGCTGTTCAAATGTGAACCGGTATGATGTCCCTACTAATACCGGTATATAAAAGTCTCTAAATAAATAAATAAATAAATAGATAGATAGATAGATAGATAGATAGATAAATATTGTAAGTGGATGCCATGTAGATACTTTCTGCCCACAACTATCCTGTTGAACATGGCTTGATATATGATTGATTTAAACCATTCATGTACTGTACCAGATACAACAATTTCCATGATCATGTTAATAAAATAGAATGATCAAGCATGTCAAAGGCAGCTGAGACATCCAATAAGACTAAAATTAGACATTTCCAATTATCAAAACTTTCCTGCACATAACTGCAAATTTGCAAAACTGACTTAGATTTTTAAGTCTGCTTTGAAAATTTCTGCTAAAGTTTGTGTGTACTTTGAACGCACAAACATTAGCCCTCCGTAGACCATGTGAAATTGCCCTCATTTAAAGAAAATAAGATGTCAATATGTTAAGGAAGAGAGAATCCTGGCAATCAAGAAAGACCAATGCTTCCCTGTCACATGAACCCTTAGAGGCAGATAGTTCAAAAAAATCCCGAGAATATTAAGTTAGATATTAAGTTAGATATCTATTTTCAATTGAACTAAGAAGCCTAGCTTTACAGCTGAACATTCACATAAATTTAAATCCCTAAAACTTTGGGGCTAAAATTTAGGCCTGCTATTCATTTTCCTAGATTTAGGATGTTATGATAGGTGCCTAATGCTGAAATTTGGTGCTAAATCAAACTATCCCAAAACCTACATCCACCAAAAATCTTAAATAGTAATTTTTTCTTTTTGTTTATTATATTTAATCACTCTTATTAGTTTCTTATAAAAAAAACAAATATTTGTAAGGCATAAGGTGGCCATTTCATAAATATGAACAGGTACCTTCCAGGTTAACCCAACTCTTAATTTTAATCATGAACGAACCACCGTACACCCGCTTATTTGTATTACTTTAATCAAAAAAATTCAAAAGATTCTCAAAAATTCAAAATTGATCTGTTAAAAATTGTAGAATGAAAACAGATCGCCACTACATTGTTTCGAACACAATTTTCATTCATAGACAAAAAATGTTTTCAATATTGATGTCGATGTGAAAGAAAACACTTAGCTGTATAAGCTAAACAGGAGCACATATGGTTATAACAAATGACGACA
Source organism: Rhinatrema bivittatum (assembly GCF_901001135.1). Taxonomy (NCBI): domain Eukaryota; kingdom Metazoa; phylum Chordata; class Amphibia; order Gymnophiona; family Rhinatrematidae; genus Rhinatrema; species Rhinatrema bivittatum. Next base: position 702,848,714 of record NC_042616.1, read on the forward strand.
TGAAAGAGCTCAACTTAATCAACTGAACAGGAGCGCTTGAACCAGACTTGGCCAGGTTTCAAAAATGAATTCATCAAGGGTCACTGCTCACCCACAGATTGCCACAGCTCTTATACTTCATTGAAGCCTTTCTCCAAAGTCCTTATCCATATGTTGTTTTAATCTTGAACCTGCTCACGCGCAATGTGCTGCCTCAATCCTTTTTCAAAATGGCGAACCTACCCATTCTCAGCGTCCTCTTTTTAAAGGGACCAAATCATGTGACCCTCTGTTAGCGTAACTCAACGTAAACACCTGAAAACCTGGAGATAAATCTATAGAATAACCAAAACACAATAATGATGACCAGTCAATCTGATCATTAAGTCCAACCGGATGTTCAGTTTATAATTTGTGTATCCAGTACTGTTCTCTGTAATTAAGAAAAAATGCAATGTCAGCAAACAGAGCCCTGCTGGTCACCTTCTCAAAACAGTCCATTTAAGATCCTCAAAGCTGAATCCTTATACATACAGGGGTAAATTTTAAAAGCCCTGCGTGCATAAATTCAGCCGGATTTACGCGTGCAGGGGACTTGCGCGCCGGTGCGCCTATGTTGCATAGGTCGCTGGTGAGCGCAAAGCCCCAAGATGCGTGTAAGTCCCAGGGCTTTGCTTGGGGGCGTTCCGGGGGCGGGGCCGTGGGCGTGGTGCCAGCCCAGGGGCATTCTGGGGCCATGGACGAGGCCTCCGAAGCAGCCCGTGGGCCGGGGAATGGCGAACCGGTAGCCAGCTGGCGTGCGCAAATTACGCCTGCCATGGGCAGGCGTAACTTGTCCAACAAAGGTAGGGGGGATTTAGTTAGGGATGGGGGTAGGTTAGATAGGGGAAGGGAGGGGAAGCTGGGGGGGGGGGGGCCAGAAAAATGTTCCCTTCAAGGCCGCTCCGAAATCGAATGGAACAGGGAAAGCCATCGGGACTCCACTCGGGCTCGGTGCATGCAAGGTGCACATGTGTGCATCCCCTTACGCGCGCCGACCCTGGATTTTATAACATGTGCGCGGCAGCGCACGCATGTTATAAATTTGGGCGTACATTTGTACACGCGCGCGTAGGATTTAAAATCGTCCCCTGTCATTGCAAAGATCATAAGAACAGCTGAATAATTATATCTAGGGACCTTCAATTTCAGTTTATATTGTTCTTTATTTTTCCCAGGAAATTATTTGGGTTTATTATGACAAGAGCAAAAGCATGGGAAAATCAGTTGAGAAAATGACTAATTTTTCCAGGGGTATATCAGAATTTATTGTGGTAGACAGAATCCAGGCCAATAAAACAATATTAAGCAGATTCTCCCACTCAGCAGCATAACCCTCTCTACCCTCATCCCCTGCCCAGCATGGCCCTCTCAGCATCACCACCACCCTACTAGTAAGAATCTCCCTTTCCCACCTTCCTTCCCACCCCGCAGTTTAACAGTATTCATCCTTACTGGTGGTGTCTCCAGACTTCTCCTCTCTCCTTCAGCAGAATGTTTACGAAGGATCCCTTGCTCTGTAGCATTGCACTTCTACTTTTGTGCAGGGCCAGGGAGCCTGCCTAAAAGTGCTTCTAGTGGACAAGGCCTGCTTCAAATGCATTTTTGGCACCAGACAGCAGGCACTTTGGCTGCTTGGGGGGATGAGGAGGTGGGAATAGAAACTCGGCATGGACTTTGGCCCACAATGGCTTCCTGTGTCTGGAGGCCTTGAAATGCGGCATTTGCAACTCTGCAATAGCTTTTCAATCAAACTAAAATTAGGGTAAATATCAGTTTAAACAGATTGTCACCTTTGGAAAAATCCCAAAATGTATGGGTGAAAAGCGGTTTAAACTGAAAATGAAGGACCCTCCGTATAACCTAATTCAGTAAACTTTTTCCCTAGAAAAGTAGTGTGAGCAACAAGCTAGGAAGTAGTGAAACCAGCTTTCAAATCCTACTGCAGTTCCTTGTAACTTTTGATAAATCACTTCATCCTCCATTGCCTCAGATATAAACTTACAGGGGGTCATTTACTAAGTATTTTCCCCATAGATATAGAGAGGTCAATATTCAAAGCATGTTCAGCGTAATTTAATTGGGTAAGTGTAATTTATGTGGCTAAGTAGCGGCCATTGAATATTCGCCTACATTCAGCGGTGCCGCTTAGCCACATAAGACACTTATATGGCTAAAAACTTAACCGTATAACTACCAATGTTTGGATTAAGCCACATAAATTATGCGACTAAGTTTAGATGAGCCAAAGAGCAGGTATAAACATAGTTGGTTATAACTTAGACTGCTAAACGCAGATATATATTAGGGATGTGCATTCGTTCAGGATGAATTAGGAAATTTCAATGAAATTGCCTAATTTGTCCTGCTTCGGGCACCTCAAAACCGAACAAATTTTTCATGAAATTTCGAGAAAAATGTGGTTTCAGGTTATTGCGCACTAACTCCCGTTAGTGCATGCTAACTCCCATTAGTGCACACTAATGTTAAAATGTTAGTGCACACTAACTCGAAATTCAGGTCCCCTCGAATTTCAAAGGCCCGAACTGCAGGAAATATGATAATTCCTGCAGCGGGCCAAAAACGAAGCCCGAACCTTTGTTCAGGCTTTTCACATCCCTAATATATATGTGTATATTCAACAGTTTAGCTGTGTTGCTGAATATACCATGTAATTTAGCCGAATAAGTTATATCCAGCTAAGATATTTAAATGGCCAGCTTTGAATATTGACTCCAAAATGGGAGAAAAGCCTTAGTAAATGAACCCTTAGATTGTAAGCTCCCTGGGGATTGGGAAATATCTACAGAACCTATATTAATCCACTTTGAAAAGCCTGAAAAGTGGAATATAAAAAAAATTAGATCTTAAGTTTTTATTCCATTCTTTCTCTCTCCCACCTCATCCATTACTAAAAGCTACAGTAAACCAGGATTTAACTAACCAGTTATATATAGTTAAACAGAACAGAACGTGTCTTTTCAACTTTCAAACATTTTAATTTGCACTGAAGAATTAAGTATATACACTGCCCATCACAAACTAAGTGAATCTCAAATGTTACATATTATAATGAGGTAAGAGTCTGTTGTTAATGTTTGGAATTAAAAAGATTCTGGAAATAGCAATTGGCTAGCTACTACTTTTGGAATAAATTGGAAAAGACATTCAGGGAATTCAAGCATTTGAAACAGGAAAGACCAAAGAGAATAAAAGGACAGTTGCGTTGGAGGTGGACCCTTGGCCTGGTGCAGGATTGGTACGGCCCTCTGGTCGGACCCAGAGAGCGCCTGTCATCAGAGTGCGGAGCACACAAAGAGACAGAGACTAGCTGGAGCTTCGCCAAAAGCAATATGGGGTTTCCGCAGGTTGAGCCCTTGGGTACCTGGACTGCCTGGACTTAGGTGGGCCTCGGAGGATCTCCCAGAGAGGTAGTGGAGAGGTGTGCCTACCACGAGCAAAGGTGTGCGGCTGGTAAGGAATGAAGGAACTAGACTGGAACTAGGAATGTCGGAGACCTCTGGAATGTAGCAAGAGAAGTAGGTCCTCCGGGTGAGATAGGCAGCACCTACTGGTCTAGTCAGCTGTAGGCCACAGGTAGTGTCCGAGCAGGCTGGTCTGGAGGTCACAGGAGCAAACAGAGTATCCGAGTGTAGCGCAAGGATCAAAGCCAGCATATCCATCAAAGGGTGGTCAGCCAAAGCAAGGATCAGTTCCAAGATCAGTCCATAAGTAGACAAGATGAGAAAAGGTCAGTTCCAGGCGGCGGTCAAGCGTGGTCAGGAGGCAAGCAATGGTCGCTTCCAGGCAGCGGTCAAACATGGTCAGAAGGCAGGCTGTGGTTGGTTCCAGGCAGCGGTCAAACGTGGTCAGGCAAGCAGAGGTCAGTACCATGAATCAGTCCGAGGAGGTACAACAAGAGGAGGAACGAAGAGCAGGAATCAGGAGAGATGCTGGAACACAGGAAGGACCACAGGAAAACAGGAACGCGGGAGCAATGGAACAAGACAGGAGCATAGGAACACAGGAACACTGGAACAAGACTGGAACAAGGAAGCAGGTAACGCAGGAACAAGGACAGCAAACTTGTAACACTGAGGTGTCGACCCGATTGCCAAGGCGAGGTTCAAGGGACGGGGCCTCGCCTTTTATACAGGAACTATGTGATGTCATCACCGGGCGCCGTGGACCGGGTTCCCACACTGGGCGCTTTAAAGGGATGTGCAGTCCGCGCGCGCGCGCCTAGGGGAAGGGCCGACACTGCAGAGGAAGCCGAACCCTGGCATTAGGAACGCTGAGAGTTGGAAGGCACTAACAAGCCTGGGGACACCTGGGAGTGCTGCGGATGGTGAGAGCTAGTCGAGGCTGCTAGAGATGAGGAGGTGGAAGGGTGGAAGGGAGTGCGATGTGAGCAGGCCCAGTCTCGGCACCAACGCGGCTGGGATGCGCATCAAGGACAGTCTATAATGTGAATCAAATATGATCAAAAATGATTTGTGCAAGTTGAAATTATATAATGCAAGGAAATCCCCAACAGATATAATATGTGAGTGTGTGTGAGTGTGTATCTACAGTGATGATATCTAAAAATTGTAATCAATTTTCAAAATGATTAGGTTCCTAACTTTGTTATTTAGGAGTTATGAGTTAGATTTTAAAAGTGCTGCTCATGCAAATTTTAAGAAGCCAGGGGCATGCATCCTGAATAAGGAGGCATATGAGAGAGAGAGAGAGAGAGACTCTGAATGGAGTCAGTCTGATACTCTATATATTGGTACCATTGCCGAGGTACACTGAATCGGGGTGAGTTTTCAGGAGGTGGGTTGGGGTTAGTGGGGTAGTGTTTTAAACACATTCAGAGGTATTCATTGTAAAACTGACATCACTAAAGAATTTTAGTCCTTATAAGTGATGAAATAAAGTTGATTTGTACAATGCAGCTAGCAGAGACTGTAGTGTACAAATCAACTCCTCTTGTTAGACTTTTCATTGCTTATTAGGGATGTGCATTTGTTTAGAATGAATTAGGCTATTTCAACGAAATTGCCTAATTCATCCTTGTTCGGGAGACCCGGATCCCGAAACGGATTTTCCTGAAATTTGGGAAAAAAAAATTTTCGGGTTAGTGTGGAGGGGAGGGGCACATTTATTTAAAAAAAAACAAACCCAACCCAACCCTTCAAATTTACTTAATTGCAACCCCTCCCCACCATCACGATCCCCCCCCTCAAGACTTACTGAAAACCCTGGTGGTCCAGTGGGGGTCCCAGGAGTGATCTTCCGCTCTCGGGCCTGCCAGGAATCAAAATGGCGCTGGTGGCCCTTTGCCCTTTCTTTGTGACAGGAGCTACCAGTGCCATTGGTCGGCCCCTGTCACATGGTAGGAGCAATGGATGGCCCGCACCATTTTCTAAGATGGCGCCGGCCATCCATTGCTCCTTCCATGTGACAGGGGCTGAACAATGGCACTGGTAATTCCTGTCACATGGTAAGGGCAAAGTGTCACCAGCGCCGACGGCCCGAGAGGAATAGATCACTCCCGGGATCCTGCTGAACTACCAGGGCTTTTAGTAAGTCTTGAGGGGGATTGGAATGGTGGTGGTGGGGGGGGGGGGGGGGGTTGTAATTAAGTAAATTTGAAGGTTTGGGGTGGTTTGGGGTTTTTTTGGGGTCGTTTCCGAAAATGAAATGAAAAAGGTTTTTGAGTTCGGGGAGTGGACCGAAATGGTCCACCCCGAACCCGAAAATGAAAATGAAAACAAACCAAAAAAAAATTGGGCACATCCCTTTTGCTTATAAGGACTAACATTCTTTAGTGATGTCAATTCTACAGTGAAAACCTCTGAATGTGTCTGTAACACCTCCCCCCCCCCAACCCCAACCTACCTTCTGAAAACCCTCCCCAATTCAAAGTGCTCTTCTTCAGTGGTACGTATATATAGAATGTTAGACTGACTCCATTCAGAGACTCTCTCTTTCTCCCTCTCTTCCTCCCCCCTTGGGTGCACATGTAAAGGCTGTCAGCATGCCATGAGTATTTTAAATGCTACGCACATACTTTATAAAATGGGTGCATGTGCGTTCTTTTTAAAAGTAACCAGTAGGCTTCTAAATTGACTCTGTACAAAATGCAAGCAAATTCCCCACAGATAATGTATATACATATATATATATATATATATATATATATATATATATATATATATATATATATATATATATATATATAAACACACACACACACTTGATATGCCCAAATCATTGATCCATATAATTAACTGTCTTTGTTCTCTTTGGTCCATTTTCCCATTTCAAAAGCTTGAATTTCCTAGATGTTTTTCTAATTTATTCCAAAAGTGATAGTTAGTCGATATATATGGAAATACAATTCTGCAAGCTGGTGAGTGGATAAGTTATCTGCCTAAATTTATTTGGATAACTTATCCCATATATTCAGTGGGATAAACATCCCACTGAATATACTTGACTAAAGTTATCTGTCTACAAGTACCCAAATGACTAAAAATCTTAGCTGGCTATGGTTGAGTATAACTGGTTACATTTTTTAGTTATCTAGCCTTGTGTGGGTGGATAATTTGCTACTTAACTGGATATCTTGAAAATATATCTAATTTAGTAGAGCTTTAAAACAATGATATAGCCACACTATTGACCCAATTCTCTGCCTTCCCCAACAAACTTTTATATATGCCTTGTTGAGCCATGCACCCCCAGTGCCTAATCTTTTTACATTTTAGGGAAGTGCTCTGGGGTCTACTAGTGGTACCTCCGAACCCTCTTCACCAGATCTGTCATTATGCAAAATGCTGCCACTGGGCAGTCTCAATTTTTTGCGTCATAGTCTCCCCGACCATCTCCCATCCCTCTGAACCCTAAATATCCCTGTCATCTCCTCTCCCAACATGCTCCAGCACAGCTTCTATCATAAGCTCTGTGCACACGTGGCTATACATGGCTCTGAAGCAGGTCTAAAGTTATCTGCACTCTAACGGTCGAGATAACATCATAACGCATGTGATAAATAACGCATCATGAGATGCAAATGCAAATTTTCAAAATGTAGTCAGCATTATGCCGGAGAGAGGGAGAAACACACATATTAGTCAACATTTTATACCACTGTAGGAGAGACAACTAGTAACTCATGGTGAGGTTTTGGTGGTGGCCTGTATTTTGGGGGGCAGTTTTACATGCACAGTCAGAGGTACGAACAGCACAGTAGGCATCAGTGAAGATTTGATGTGATTTGGAGTGAGGAGAGGTACAGAAAGATGAGATTTGTACATTGTACTCTCAACCTAGCTTGATAGTTGCCGCTCCTACAGTGGTGTTAAGAGTTAACTAACATGTGTGCCTCTCAGAGGCTTTCTCTCTCTCTCCCTCTCCTTCTCCCTTTCCCCCCTCCCTGCCCTAAACGGAATTTGTGATTTTTATCGCAAATCCTGTTTTAGGCACAATGCACAACATAATGCCACAAAAAAAATGTAGTTATTTCCGGCATTAAATCATTCATTAGCATGTGTTTCACTATTGCATGCAACATTAACACCCTTGTTTTCATAAACTCCTCCCTTTTGACTAAATTTTGAAAATTTGCATACAGCCTCTCTTACAGTGGTATAAATTGTTTACTTATATGAGAGCTTTATAAAGAGTGTATCTCTCTCTCTCTCTCTCTCTCCCTCTCCAGCTGCCCAAAAAGTGATAATAGCTTGTCTGGGCACTTCTCAGCTTGCAATGTGAAAATATTGTGAATGCAGTAAAATAACACACATTGCAGTATCTCAAAAATTACCCTGACCACACCCCTTTTTTAATCACGGGCACTATTTTTGTGAATTTTATAGCAAAATGATGAATCCAGGCCTTAGCCAGATATAACTGAAATTCAGCTAAGTTAGTCTGATAACTAACCAGCCCCCAACTTCCCTGAAATGTCCTGGAATGCTTTTCTTATTATTTGCCTACATTTTAGCCAGATAATGGCTTTTCCGGATAAAATCAAGCTGGATAAGTGTCTAAATATTCAGAAACTTGCCTTTTAAATCGATAAGTTCTGATTTTTCTGTCTAAATGTCTTTGAATATTGACCTCTATGGTTTTGTTTTCTTTGTCAGGATACACTAGAATTTTAGCAAAAGAAAATGAATTTAGAATGCAATGGATACTAGTAGTTAATCATGTTCATGATCAGAAAGTTCAAATTTTAGCATTTCAGATAGTTCACAATGTTAAAATGTTGCTAACCATTTTGTCTCCCAGTACTTCAGAATGTGCAATAAAGGCAATATTAGTATTCTGTTTCTTCCTCCAGAAGCCTTTGTTTAGCTTAGGTGGCAACAAAATTTACAATCCATTACAAACACCAGAAGTAGCTGAATGTATGTTTCTGCAGTACTATGTAATTGTCAACTACATTGATGCAATATTTGAATGAAAAGTGTTCTGTTAATCCATATTGTGATTAGTAATAATAATAATAATAATTTCCTATGAACTGAAGAAGAAGTAGAATAGTTTATTCCCCTCATGTTCTCCAAACCAGGCAATAAATTCAATTTTGTGAAAGTAAGACCGTAAAATTCATAGAGTGCTCTAGACTTCTGTTATCTGATCCTTTCTTCATATTGTACATCTTTTCTCTAAAAACACCCACACATATAAGCAGAAGGCATTTTGCAAAAGCAATTTTGCCAGACATAATGAGATGAATATTTCACAAAGGATTTGCTGCACAGTCATACAGTAATTAAATATGCCATATGCAGGTAAATGCACAATAAGCAGGTTTAATTAAAAATGGAAAGGTAGGATTCACTATCAATTGTGCTGGATTTGATTGTTAACAGTGATAGAAATAGATTCTCTCTCTTTCATTTGCAGTACCTCTTCATTTTTTCAAGAGTGTATCTTAAATTCAGGTGCCTGTCTGGGATATGTGCAGCAAAACTGTCAACCTACTAGAGGAAATCCCATGGAAAGCAGAATGCCTGTAAACATTGCCTGTATTGAGGAGAGTGGAGGGGCGGGGAGCTGTCAGAACACAGCAGAATAAGACAGGGGTATAGCTTGCATATGGAAACAATGACATGATTGTTTACTCACTGCTTTAATGATATTCACTCTCTCCTAATGGCAATGTGGAAAATGTGAGGGCCAGATGTTGAGCCTAAAGTGCAGATGCAGGGAACAGCAGAAAGACTATAGAAAGGAATTTATACCGACACTAAAATATAGTGCAACTCTCCAGAATTCTGAAAAAAAAACCAAGAGTTGTGTGCCTGCAGTTTAATTTCCATATTTTTGTAACAGTTCAGCAACAAATTTACATATTTTCTGGAATCTGCAGATATTAAATGCGGTAAAACACTGCAGGCATTATTAGACAGTGGATTATAACCCATTACTATTGTTTCAATTAGCAATGTAAAAGTGACCTGGAGTGTTCTGATGACCTGCTAATGGATTTAAATGTGTTCAAATATTAATGCTGGTTTTTGAAAGATGAAACCCAAACCCATTATTCCTGGAACAACCATAGGCTGGAAAGCTGGCAATGGTTGTACATTATGTGGAAAGGCTCATGGTTAATTAAATGAATACCTAGCATTACACTATTCGCTGCAGTACTACCAAATTATTTCTCATTGATTTTTACATTCTGTGCCCACGATTCAATTTACTTCTGCAATTTGTGCTCCAGTGTCAATAAAAGAGAAATGCTGGAAGATGAAAGCATCACTGAGCGATGAAATGCATTAAAGAAACAATAAAAATTGTAGTTTTCCTCCATTCCTTAATAAAATATCATTGATAGGCTGCACTTTGTTATGTATTATTAATATTATTTTTCTCTACTGCTTCTATTTGCCCTTCACTTCCTTTTTATATTCAGGAAAAGCGTGTTATGATTTATGCTGGTTAAAGGGAGAGCAGCTACGTTTCAGAATGAGGGAGAAAAGCAGCTGCAACTCATATTATTGGCATTTCCTAATTAAGAACATAAGAACATAAAATATACCACACTAGGTCAGACCAAGGGTCCATCAAGCCCAGTTTCCTATCTCCAATAGTGGCCAATTCAGGTCACAAATGCCTGGCAAGTACCCAAACATTAAATAGATCCCATGCTACTGATGCTGGCAACAAGCAGTAGCTATTCTCTATTGACTAACAGAAGTTTATGGACTTTTCCAGGAAATTATCCAAACCTTTGTTAAACCCAGCTACACTGGCTGCCTTAACCACATCCTCTGGCAATCAATTCTAGAGCTTAATTGTGCGTTGAGTAAAATATAATTTTCTCCAATTTGTTTTAAATGTGCTACATGCAAAATTCATGGAGTGTCCCCTAGTCTTTGTATTATCCAAAAGAATGAACAACAGTTTCACATTTACCCATTCAAATCCTTTCATGATTTTGTAGACCTCTATCATAACCCCCCCTCCCCTCAGCCATCTCTTAATCAAGCTGAACAGCCCTATTCCCTTCCTAAAATTTTCTAACATTCTGTTTGCTTTTTTGACTGCCACAGCACACTGAGCTGACAATACAATGTAATAACAATGACAGCCAGATCTTTTTCCTGGGTGGTAACAGCTAAAATGGAACCTAACATCATGTAGCTACAGTATGGGTTATTTTTCCTTATATGCATCACCTTGTACTTGTCCTCATTATATTTCATCTGCCATCTGGACGCCCAATCTTCCGGTCTCACAAGGTCCTCCTGCAATTTATCACAATCTGCTTGTGATTTAACTACTCAGAATAATTTTGTGTCATCTGCAAATTTGATCACCTCATTCATCATATCTCTTTCCAGATTATTTATAAAGGTATTAAAAAGCACCGGTTCAAATACAGATCCCTGAGGCACTCCACTGTTTACCTTTTTCCAATGTGAAAACAGACCATTTAATCCTAGTCTCTGTTTCCTGTCTTTTAACCAGTTTGCAACACATGAAAGGACATCACTTCCGATCCCATGACTTTTTAGTTTTCTTAGAAGCCTCTCATGAAGAACTTTGTCAAATGCCTTCTGAAAATCCAAATACACTATATCTATTGGTTCACCTTTATCCACATGTTTATTCACCCCTTCAAAAAAATGTAGGAGATTTGAGAGACAAGACTTCCCTATAGTAAATCCATACTGGCTGTGTCCCATTAAATCATGTCTATCTATAAGTTCTGAGATTTAATTATTTAAAATAGTTTCCACTATTTTTCCCAGCACTGAAGTCAGGCTCACCAGTCTATAGTTTCCCAGATCACCTCTTGAGCCTTTTTTATGTATCAGGGTTACCTCGGCTACCCTCCAGTCTTCGGGTACTACATATGATTTTAATGATAGGTTCAAAATTACTTGCAATAGGACTGAAGTTTCATTTTTTAGTTCCTTAAGAACCCTGGGATGTATGCCAACCAGTTTTAGGTGATTTGCTACTCTTCAGTTTATCAATCTGGCCTACTATTTATTTATTTATTTATTTATTTCAAATTTTTCTATACCGACATTCTTGAACAAAGATATCAAATCATATCGGTTTACAATTGAACATAACTGTCGCGGCTATGGCGTTACATCGAACATAGAACATTGAGCAATAAACAATAAACATAGAACAGGTCAACAGTTCAACAATAATATATAGTGAAATGCTTCATCATAGAGTAACATAATATATATAAATAGGGGAACAACAACTGGGGCGACTGTATGCGTAATATCAAAATACGTTTAATGAAGTGTCATTATGCAGCTGCATAGTGGATAAGGCGTGGTGGTAGCATAGGGCATAAGGTAGCTATGAGAGTAAGACTGAGTGGTGGAGGGAAGGAGGAGTATGTAGGCAGGAAGTATGTAGGCATCTTTGTTTCACCTAGAGGTTGGTATGGTAACTTTCAAACCAGTGCAAGGATGCACATTTGCGCACGTGCATCAGCCCACGCCCAGGGATGTAGCTATTTTATAACTTGCATGCGTATATGCACGCATGTTATAAAATAGCTTGGCAATACACATGTACACCAATTTTAAGTGGGCACACACATGGGCATGCAGATCCTGCTTCTACTGTGTAAGTGGGGTATTTTAAAAGGAGAGCACAACAATGCTATTCCCAGTTAACTAGTTCTTCCACCAATATGCCCACTGCTATTAATTGCATCAGTAGCATGGGATCTTCTTGGTGTTTGGGTAATTGCCACGTTTTGTGGCCTGGTTTGGCCTCTGTTGGAAACAGGATGCTGGGCTTGATGGACCCTTGGTCTGACCCAGCATGGCATGTTCTTATGTTCTTAATTAACAGCTATGCACCTTAGGGTAGCTAAATTTAGCTTCTTAACCTATGGTAATTTTAAAAGGAGCCACATAACTGCAGAAGTTAGATTTAGAGAGTAAGCGCTGTGCATAGGGATAGTCTCCTCAATAAAAGTGAATTTTCAAATATTATGCATGAAAAATCAACACATGTGAGGCATTCAAAATGAATTGATAACCAAAATAAAAATCTGTGCACATCCCAAACATATATTTATTGGATTGGAAGTAAAGAAATGTGTGTATGTGTGTGTGTGTGTTTGTTTGGGTATATGTGTGTGTTATTTACAGATAATTAGTTTTTGCATAATATGACACCCCCCCTCCTTTTGATGTTTATTTTTTAAAAGGCTACCAACCTTCCTGCTTTGTGATCCGCCTTGCTCTTAAAGGAGCTTGTTTCTGATAAGTTCACCTTATGAATTCTGTGTGCTTTGAATTTTAAATGTTGTAAATGCAGGACTAATATTTGTTGACCAAGTTTGTTGCTTTTGTGTCTTGTGGAAATTAGCATACTGTCATATATTGGCTTGGAAGGAAAGAGACAACATTTAGGTCCCTTAGAATCATTCCTTCCCTGCCCCTCACCCATTCTCCCCACTTCCTACTTTTCAAGTAAAGGGGGTCTATATTATTTACTTAGCCATTTCAGTGAAGCAAATATCATAAGGTATTTATTTTTTAAAAAATACACTTAAAAAAAAGAGGCATTGATAAGCAAATTGTGAGATAGTGTTTCATGTGATAGTTTACTGCCTCACGTGATAAAATAATAAATATTGTGTGAAGCAATATTTGAATACTACATGATATTTTACCACTTCTTGTAATAATTTCTTGCATGCAAAAGCCAGCCTGGGTCACTTCACTATTCACATTTATCCATTGGGAAAATTTACCATTTAGCCCTACTCTCTGTAGGAATTGGCAACCCTCCAGTTTTTAGGTATCTTATTTTAATGATCGTTTACATATTACTAATAGAAGGGCTGCAATTTCATTTTTCAGTTTTGTCAGAGCATTAAAGAAAGAGGAGTGAGGACAGAGGACTGAGCATTTGGAGAGATGGCAAGTTGTACAATCCTATTATCTATATGAATTGTCTTGTGTTTATCTTTTTCTCACTGTTTACCATTCCCATTATTTGGTGTCTCTATCTATGTGTGAAAGAAGTGTGCAGTTGTTTGTAGTGTCTATCTTGTTGATCTTCCTTTGTGTTTAGAGAGTGAAAGGGAGTGAAAGGGAGGTGTGCATGTGCATGCTAGATGAAAGGATGGTAAGTGGCAGGAGTATGCAAAGGCATGAGAAATGTTGTGTGAGGAGAGTGAGGATAGGGAGAAAAGAGTTGAGGTGGGTCAGGCGAGGAGGGAGGGCCAGAAAAAGTGAAGGGGGGGATGGGCTTGAATGCTATTGGGGACATTGGTGGCAGAGAGGAGCAGCAAAAACCCACCCGACCCTTTAAACCGACCCCCTTAGCCTCCCCCACCCTCCCGACCCCCCCCCCCAAAACCTTTTAAAATTACCTGGTGGTCCGGGGGGGGGGGGCACGGGGAGCAATCTCCCGCTCTCGGGCCATCAGCTGCCTCTCATAAAGATGGCACCGATGGCCCTTTGCCCTTACCATGTGACAGGGTATCCGTGCCATTGGCAGGCCCCTGTCACATGGTAGGAGCACTGGATGGCCGGCACCATTGGCGCCGGACATCCAGTGCTCCTACCATGTGACAGGTGCTCCTACCATGTGACAGGGACCGGCCAATGGCACGGATATCCTGTCACATGGTAAGGGCAAAGGGCCATCGGCGCCATTTTTTTTTAGCGCAGCTGATGGCATGGGAACAGGAGATCGCTCCCCATGGCCCCCCTGGACCACCAGGTATGTGTAAAAAGTTTTTGAGGGGGTTGGGAGAGTGGGGGAAGCTAAGGGGGTAATTTTAAAGGGTCGGGTGGTTTTTTTTTATCGACGCGGGCCTCACTAAAAAAAATTAGTGATGTGAATTGGAATCGGAACCGATCCCAATTCACATCTCTAACGATCAGAATCCCCCCCCCCCCCCCCCCCCCCAGCCGAACCCGATCATTAAAACGATCGGGCACACGATTCACATCCCTATGAAGCATCTCTTTGTCCAAGATATTGGTCTGAGGCTCCCAAGAGATTAAATTGGGCCGAAGCCCTCCAAAATCAGAAGGTATTCAAAAGTCTTGCCTCTGATACGAACATCCAGAATCTCTTTGATCTTAATTTCTAAGTCGTCTTCTGCATTGATGACAGGTGGATCTTGAGATTTGGAAGAATCTTGCAGAGTGTTATTGATGATATCAGCAGCAATGGATTGAGCTGCTGTGGATGTCACTGAAGGTTTCAGTGGAAGTGGTGATGTTAGGGTACGTCCAAGAATTTTGGGGTTCACTAATTACTATAGAAGCTTCATAAAAACTACTCTTCTTTAACTGTGCCCTTAACTGCAATGACCCGGAAAGGGGACAATGCTTCTAAATGGTCTGTGGAGGCCATATCCGCGTTTGGGGATTTAAAGACTGCCTTTTCCACTGAACCATGCCTGCGTCATCCAGACCCCAACAAGCCATTCATTATGGAGGTCAATGCTTCTGATGTCGGTATGGGAGCTGAACTGAGCCAAACCGGAGACTCCAAATCCTTCTCGCAATGTTTCTTTCTAACAGAGAAGAACTATGGGATCGGAGATAAAGAACTCCTGGCTATTAAGTTAGCATTCGAGGAATGGTGGCCTTGGCTCGAAGGCGCTCAACATCAAATTACCGTGTTTACGGACCATAAAAATCTAGAGTATCTCCGCCATGCACAACGTCTTAACCATAGACAAGACAAGCCGGAAATAAGAATACCAGAGCTGATGCCTTGTCATGCTCCTTTCTCTCGGAGGATGTTCCAGAAGAACCTCAGCATATTATAGACCCAAAGAAAGTGCTCTTTTGGGCGCATGATTCCAAGCTGGCTGGCCATCCTGGTCAACGCCGTACCCTGCTGAAGCTCCAGACGTATTATTGGTGGCCAACTATCAAGGAAGATACACTGTCCTACGTAGCTTCTTGTACCAACTGTGCCAAGCACAAACCTATTTCTGGCCAACCATGGGGATTGATGCAACCGCTTACTGCTCAGGAACAGCCCTGAATGCATATTGCTACTGACTTTGTAGTTGACCATCCCCCCTCTGGAGGTATGAATACCATTTGGGTCACAGTCGACTGCTTCAGCAAGATGGCCCACTTTGTGGCGCTGCCTGGCTTACCTTCAGTATTGGAGCTTGTGAAGCTCTTCATAACCCACATCTTTCGCCTTCACAGCCTACCGAAGCACATAGTCTTGGATCGAGTATCACAGTTTACGGCAAAATTCTGGAAGGCTTTGTGCAAGTTCTTCGACATTTCTCTAGATTATACATCTGCCTATCATCCTCAATAAAATGGCCAAACAGAACGGATGAATAGGACCCTGAAACAGTTCATTTGGGCCTATGTGAGTTGCCGTCAGAATAACTGGGCCGAACTGTTTCCATGGGCTGAATTTGCCATTAATTATCATCCAGCATCTTTCACTGGATCAACACATTTTGAAGTGATTATATGGATGTTCACCACCACCGCCACTTCCACTGAAGCTCTCAGTGACATCCCCAGCAGGTCAATCCACTGCTGATGATATCCATCAATTATGGACTCAGATGAAAGAAATGCTACTCAAAACGAGTGATCGAGCCAAAAGGTTTTATGACGCTCAGCATTCCAAAGCGCCTATCTTTCATCCTGGTGACAAAGTCTGGCTATCCACTAAGCACCTTAGTGCTTAGTGGATAGCCACTAAGTGGTATAGATCTACTATGAAAACAGAATCATTGAGAGGGAAAGCAAAAGGAGAAATCTGTGTGGAAGAAATCTAGTTTGAAGTTAAAGTTAACCAGCAGAGATAAGAGAAAATAGATATCTGCCGTATTTAAAAGTTTTAGGGAAGACAGCTTGAATGGAATATGTTTAATTGTGAATGTGATCTCTAAATCTAAGGATTTGTTCAGTAAGAGGCTGGTATTAAAACCAGAAGCTATAACAACTGAATGAAGCACAAGTACCCTGGCAGGGTTAACTGCTGTTGTAAAAAGGCTACTTATATTTCATACTTACATAGTGTCTGATTGGAACTAAATCTCCTAGTCAAGAAATGGGGAGAGAAAATTTAATGAAGATTTCTCTGTAAACTAAAATCCTTCTCCATTATAGCTGTATGCCAATAACACTAACAGATACAAAATCAGAAAGAAAGTAAATTTGAATATCTGGCAAAAAAAATAGATAAGGACACACAGTTTTTTTATATAGTATAATTTTTATTAGCTAGCTCACAATCCAGTTTTGTGATTGTAGCAAATGAGACATACACACGCCTGTGGAAGTATTGAGAGGAGAAAAAGATTTTGCTGGTGGCTGAAAAGGATTGCTTTTAATATCCCTTTGGAAAATTTTAGCACTTAAAAGCTTGAGGGAGAGATGAAATAGTGGGGTATATTCTTTAGTGCATATGCCTAAATAAAAAGCAAGTATACGTTAGGTAACTGCTTAGAGTTTGTATGTGCCTAAATGAAAAGCAAGCATAAGGTAGTAAATTCTTGTGTTTGCTTTTCCCTCCCACCCACCCCAAAACCTACTCACCCCAACTCCTACTTACCCTTAAGCGCATTCTTTGTAGGCAAGAAACACTTTCACATTAAAAATCAATCAGGTTTATATCTAATACAGAGGAGTGCCCCAGTCTTATCAAGGGTTTATTTATCCCCATGCAGGTCACTATTCAAATTAACAATGGAATATGCCACATAAATTTAAAGGACTCTAATTTTCTTATCCTTACTCCCTTAGCAACCTAAATTTAACTAAGAATTCACCAATATTAAGTTGAAAACAGCAGTAGAGCAGCGAGATGGGGGCTTTCCATGTTATGGCTCCAGTCTGGATACAGCATGGGGAACACCATCCCTGGAGTGGTGTGGGGTAGCAGGGCAAGCATGGAGTAAGGCTTAGGCAGTCTTGTAAGGCTGGAGCAAGTCTTGAATAGTGTGAAGTGAAGCAAGGCTTGGACAATCTGGAAAAGTGGGAGCAAGGTCTGGACATCTGGAAGGTTTGGATATGTTGGTAAGGCTGGAGCAAGGCTTGCATAGGAACAGAGTGTAGGTAAGGCTGGAAAAAAGGCTTGGACTGAAATAGAGTGCAGATAAGGCTGGAATCATGACTTGGACTGGAACAGAGTTCAGGTAAGGCTAGAACCAAGGCATGGAGTGGAAAAGAGTGCAGGTAAGGCTGGAACCAAGGTTTGGAATGAAAAAGAGTACAGCTTAGACTGGAACTGAGGCTTAGACAGGAACATTGTGCAAGCCAAGTACAACTGGAACTGAGACTCCGACATGAACAATGAGGTAAAACAATTATGAAACAAACAGGAAAAAGCCTCACTAAACAACTCCAACATAAGCCCTATGGGAAAAAAAGAGGGGAACAAAAAATTAAAACACTGTTGTATAACATTAATGTGGTGGCAATATTTATTGAAACAATCAGAGTTTTAAATTTAAAAATGGAGGAAATCTACTCTTTATACAATACTCTCTGAAGAACGAACCAATTTACAAAAAATCATGAATTAAGAAATGGCTGAACGGACATGAAAGTCTCAAGCAAGTTGCAAATGATGTTCTAATAGCTGACTGAAAGTCCAGAAGAAACTTGCAAATTCAATAGCAAAGTATTTTTCTCCTTAATGTAGAAAACTTGCTTTTTTAATCACAGGACCTATAGTATTTATTTATTTATTTATTTATTGTTTTTGTTATACCGAGTTTCATGATAGGCATCACATCAACCCGGTTTACAAATAACAAGGAGTGTAAAGCATAACGTAACGTAAAAAACAATATTTTCAATAAGAACCTTGAACTTTAAATACAGTGAATCAGAAAAAGGGAGAGGGAAAGTTACAAAAAACAAGGAAAATAAACTTGGGATGGAAGGGGAGAAATTGAACAGCACAATATTTACATTTACATTAGTAGAAAGTTTTCTTTTTTTTTCAATTAATAGCACTTTCCAAAATGAAACTTTTAAGGTTGACATGTTTCGCATTGCTACATCAGGATTATTCACTTGATTGAAGCCATTGACACGTTTCCTTTCATTGCTTCAGATTCATTCACTTATTAATGCCATTGAATTTTTTGGTATATCTCGACGCATAATCATCACTGCACCAAGGCAGGTAAACAATGCAGTACCTCAGGGATCTGTACTGGGACTGCTGCTTTTTTAATATATTTTTAAATAACTGGAAAGGGGAACAATGAGTGAGAAATTTAGATCTGCAGATGACTCAAAACTATTCAGAGATGTTAAATCACAAGCGGATTCTGATAAATTACAAGAGGACCTTCCTTGCAAGACTGGAAGACCAGGCATCCAAATGGCAGAAGAAATTTAATATCGACATGTGCAAAGTGATGCACACAGGAAAACGTAACCCATGCTGAAGTTAAATGATGATGGGTTCCATATGAGGAATTACCACCAAGGAAAAAGATATAGGCAGCATAGTGGACAATACAATGAAATCATAAGCTCAGTATAGTGAAGCAGTCAAAAAAGCAAATAGAATGTTAGGAATTATTAGGAAATGAATGATGAATAAACAGAGAATGTCATAATGCCTCTGCATCACTCCATGGGGAGACCACACCTTGAGTACTGTGTGACATTCTGGTCACCGCATCTAAAAAAAAAATGATATAGTTACACTGGAAAAAGAAAAGAGAAGAGCAGCCAAAATGTTAAAAGGGATGGAACAGTTCCCCTATGAGGAAATGCTAAAGAGATTAGGGCCGTTCAGCTAGGAGAAGATTATAGCTGAGCGGGAATATGACAGAGGTCTACAAAATCATGAGAGGACTAGACTGGGTAAATGTTAATCAGTTATTTATCCTTTCAGATAATACAAGAATTAGGGGCATTCCAAGAAGTTAGCAAGTAGCATATTTAAAACACATTTGAGAAAATTATTGTTCATGCAATTCAAAATTAAGCTCTAGAATTCATTGCCAGAGGATGTGGTTAAGGAAATTAACATACCTGGATTTAAAAAAGGTTTGGAGACGTTCCTGCAGAAGAAGTCCATAAACTTATATTAATCCAGTTGACTTAGGGAATAGCTAATACTTATTACCGGCATTAGTATCATGGGATTTATTTACTGTTTGGTACTTTCCAGGCATTTATAATCTGGATTAGCCACTGTTGGAAACAGGATGCTGGGCTTGATGGGCTTGCAATCTAAGCCAGTATGGTAATTTATTATGTTTTTTTATTTCTTAGATTCTGCTGGAAATAACTTTTATAAAGAGTAGCTAGTTTCTCTTTTGATTCAGTAAAGCTCAGGATAGGAGGTAGTGTGGCCAGATGTGGACCAGATGACCCACGGAAAAGATGATCAAAAATTTCAAGAAGAAAGCATGCCTGCACATTCCAGCAGCACCAGCAAGGACTGTAGAACTATGAACCTGTTACAAAGATAGTACATTTGAATTCTGGCCAGAAACACAGTCAGAAGTTATGCACAGAAATACTCAGGAGCACACAGAAAGATAGTGAGGCACAAGAAAAGACTGCCTGCAATGTAGTGTTTCTCACTTCTTGAGTATTGAAGATAATTTATATTAATTGGGTGATTTTCTGAGTAAGAATTGAAACCTGCAAAACAAAAGTGAAAATATTTGAAGAAAAGAATTATATTTATGTTTATAAAATTTGCTCTATGAATTTGTGTTGATCATTTGAACTAAAACATCTTTTTTTTTATTTTGATGAATCCTTGTGTCTGCAAGCAAAAAGAAAAAAATAATATTTTGAGTTCTTTGTCTATCTAAATGTTTTGTGATTTTATTCTTTATAACAGTTTCAACGATTTTTCCCAGCACTGAAGTCAGGCTCACCAGTTTATAGTTTCCTGGATCACCCCTAGAACTCTTTTTTTTTTTTAAATATTGGGGTTACATTGGCCACCTTCCTTCTTTAGGTACAATGGATCATTTTAATGATAGGTTACAAATTAATTATAATAGGTCTGACATTTCATTTTCGAGTTCTTTCAGAACCCTGAGGTGTACACAATCCAATCCAGTGCAGTGATTTACTACTCTTCAGTTTTTCAGTCTGGCCTACTACATCTTCCAGGTTCACCTTGACTTGTTTCAGTTATCTGAATAGTCACCCTTGAAAACTATCTCTGGAATGGGTATCTCCCCAATATCCTCTTCAGTAAACACTGAAGCAAAGTATTTGTTTAATCTTTCCACAATGGCCTTATTCCCTAAGTGCTCTCTTTTACCTCTTGATCATCTAGTGGTCCAACTGACTCCTTGTGGGCTTTCTGCTTTAGATATATTTAAAAAGTTTTTTTTTTTGTTGTACTAGATGAAACTGCCAATTCCTAAAACTTTCTTATGAACCGCTTTTATAAGGTTCTCCTATTATTCTTATAATTAAAAACATGTTTATTTCTGATATCTAGAGACGGAGGTAATATTACTCCTCTTATATTTCACTTAATTTAATTTAATTTCTTGTACCACAGATTGGAGATATATATTAATCTGTCTGTATTCCTAGATATACTCTGTTTATTTTTCCTCAAAATATTGTTGTCATTGTATGATAATGAAAATTCAATAAAAATTAAATTAAAAAAAAAATAAAGTTTTTATTGTGCGTTTTTCTCTCTATAGACAACTTCTTTTCAAATTATCTCTTAGCCTATCTTATCAATTATTGCAATTTAACTTGCAGTGCTTATGTTTTATCCTATTTTCTTCTGATGGATCCTTTTTCCAATTTTTGAATGAAGATCTTTTGGCTAAAATAGCTTCTTTTACCTTACTTTTTAACCATGCTGCCAATCATTTGGCCTTCCTTCCACCTTTCTTAATGTATGGAATATATATTATGCTCCTGGGCTGTGCCCCGGGACCTCCACCTACCACGCGGCCTGGTCCAGCCACAGGAAACCTTTGTTGGCCATCCAGGCACAAAACACGGCCTACCATGGCGCTCCCCATGAAGGGAGATGCCGTCGATGGCCCACGGCTGGCCCTGCCTCCTAGGTGTGTGCGCGCGCTGGGGGCTCGGCATTTAAAGGGGCCAGCGTGGGAATCGCTGGACAGCCTCCTAGTGATGTCAGGCTGTGGCTGCCGGGTTATTTAAACCCGGCAGCCACAGCTGTACCTCGCCTTGCAACGAGGTTCCTTTGACTCAGAGTGTCTAGTTGCTGTCCTGAGTACTCTACTCCTGATTACTGGCTTCTAATCCCAGCTCCGTCCATGAGTCCGCTTCAGCTTAATCCTTGGCTTCTGACTCCTTCTTCTGATTCCTGGCTTCTGACCCAGCTTTGTTCCTGGACTCCAACTTCGGCTTCTTCCACCTCCTCAGGTATCTGGCACCCGTTGGCCCCGAGGGTTCTCCTAAGTCCCAGCAGCTCGGGCTCTCACGGGCTCTTCCCGGGGGAGCTGCGGGCTTCTGAAGGTGAAGACTCTTTCGTCTCCTGACCCCAGCCGTCCTCTTCGTCCACCTCGCTGGACGCTGCCCAGATCCTTGGTTGTATAGGGTCCCACCTAAGTCCAAGAGGCCCGAGTCCCTACAGGCTCATCCTGGAGGGACCTTGGGCTTCCAGTGGTGAAGTCCTCTCCAGGATATCTTTAGCACTTACTCCCGGCTGTGACGCTTCTGTCTCAGCCAGCCCAAGGTCCATAAATGTAACAGTTTGCAAGGCCATGGGCCTGGCGGATCTTGCAGGCTTGAAAGCCATTCCGGATATTGCCCAGAGGCTGCAACAGCAGCAAACTTGCCTCGACTCCCTGATGGCGACAGTGTAGGGATTAGCTGACCATGTTGGCGGAGCCACTGCTTCCAGTTCCTCGGTACCTGGAGCTGGTACCAATTTCGGATCAACAGCACCCATACAGATGCCAGTACCCCTCGCGGTTTTCAGGAGATGCAAAGCTTTGCCGAGGGTTCCTGAACCAGTGCTATATTCGATTCAACCTCCTTCCACTTCAGTTCTGATGGACAGGGTCAAGACAAGCTTTATTATCTTCCTGCTGGATGGGAGACCCCTGGCATGGGTCTCCAACCTATGGGAGCGTCAGGACTCCTGCCTGGACAACTTGGTACAGTTTGTCACCGCCTTTCGGCTGGTCTTTGATGAGTCCTCCTGCCAACCTATTGCCGCGTCAGAACTGCTCCAGCTGCGTCAGGGTAACCGGCATTTGGGATGGAACATGCCTGTGGACTTCCAAACTCTACGCCGCCGAATTGAACTGGGGAAGTGATAGCTTGCATAGTATCTTTTGGAAAGTCTCTCCCCAAGACTCCAGGATGAATTAGGGCCAGAGATCTCCAGACAACTTGAACGATCTCATTGAATCGGGCGGGTCACTTAGACAACAGTATCCAGCGCGGGTTCCGAGAGAGGCGGCCTGCTCCCACCATCCAGGAGCTCCGGAACCACAACTTCCCGAAGTGGACACTCCCCTTCTGCCTCTAGGGGGCTCTAGACACCGAACCCATGCAGCTCGGCTGGGGCCCTATCTCTCAAGAGCGGAGAAGAGAAGAAGTCGTCGGTCCCTGGGCCTGGCCTTGTATTGCATTGGCAAGGGCCACTTCCTTGCCCACTGTTAGCGAGCGTCCAGGGGAGAGGAACGATCGGACCTAGGGACAGTCGGGAAGCTAACTCTAGGACACAACCACCTCTGCCTCCCCGGTGACCTACTCCTTCCTGAAGGAGAGTTCGATACGCTAGCCCTGATCGACTCTGGAGCCGGGGGAAACTTCATCCTCAAGGACTTGATTCAGCAACTCCAGATTGCGGCTCAACCCCAAAGACCCTTGCTCTGTGTGTCCCTCCATTCCGGGGATACTTCTCCCAGGAACCATCGATACCCATTCCCAAGCCCCTCATGTTACTCACTGGTATTTTGCATGTGGAGGAGATTTCTTTCCTTGTCCTAGAGATATCCATGCACCCGGTCATTCTGGGCTACCTTGGCTGCGGAAGCACGCTCCTGTATAATCTTGTGGGATACCCTCCAGGTGGCGTCCTGGGGTCCATCGTGCTTCAACTACTGTTTAGCCGCCATTCTCCAACCACCGTTACCACTCCTGATGAATTCTTTGCTCTGCCTTCGCATTACCAAGACTACCTCAACGTCTTTTCCAAAGAGAAGGCCAAGATCCTCCCGGAGCATCGCCCTATTGACTGTGCAATCAATTTGCTCCGGGTACCCACGCTGCCATGGGGACGGGTATACTAGGGATGTGCAGAACAAAGTTTAAGTTCATGTCCATAAGTCGAAAAGGGGGTCCCATTTGCGGTCAATATGGACATATGGAGAATTCCATAAGTTGAGTCTATGTCCATATGTGCAAATAAAAATTTAAACCCCTCACCCGCCTTAATACCGCACCCCCCCCAACACTTACCAAAACTCCCTGGTGGTCCAGCGGGGTCCAGTGACGCCATTCCTGAACTCCTTTGCAAGGAGCACGTGACGTCGGCGTCACGTCGGAGTGACGCGGCGTGACGTGATTCCCCTCGGGTTCGCTTCCCCGGACCCCTCGTTGGGCCAAAGGCACTTTTGGCCAGCTTGGGGGGGCCTCCTGACCCCAAGCTGGCCAACGTGCCTTTTGCGGCCCAACGAGGGTTCCGGGAGCGAACCCGAGGGGAATCACGTCACGCCGACGTCACGTGATTCCCCTCAGGTTCGCTCCCGGACCCTCGTTGGGCTCAAAAGGCACTTTTGGCCAGCTTGGGGGGCCTACTAACCCCCCAAGCTGGCCAAAAGTGCCTTTTGAGCCCAACGAGGGGTCCGGGAGCGGCAAACGCAGATGGACCACGTGACGTCGGCGTCACGTTGGAGTGACGCGGACGTCACGTGATCCCCACGCCGTCCGCTCCTGGACCCTCACGGAACTTCTTGGCCAGCTTGGGGAGTTTTGGTAAGTCTGGGGGGGGGGATTAAGGAGGGTGTGAGGGTTTAAATTTTTATTAGGATCAACCAATCGCGATTTCCAACGTATTCAACATAGCTATGTGAATAAGTTGGAAATCGATCGTTTACGCCTCATCATTTTTTAAGTTAAAAAAATAATAAGTTGCGTTTTCCATTTAAGTTCAAAACGAATGCACACCCCTAGGGTATACCCGTTGTCTCTTCCGGAGACGCTAGCCATGTCCGCCTATATCCGGGAGAACCTGGACTGAGGATTCATTCGACCCTCCAAGTCCCCGGCTGGAGCCGGGTTCTTCTTCGAGGTGAAGAAGGATGGGTCCCTCCGACCTTGTATAGATTACCGAGGACTGAACAGCATCGCCCGGCAGTATCGGTACCCATTACCCTTGATTCCTGAACTTCTTGACTGTCTACAAGGAGCCAAGGTGTTTACCAAGCTTGACCTTCGTGAGGCATACAAACTGATGTACATCCGTCCTGAGGATGAATGGAAGACAGCTTTTCAATACCCGGGTCGGACATTACGAATACTTGGTAATGCCTTTTGGGCTATGCAACTCTCCAGCAGTCTTCCAACACTTCATGAACGAGGTGCTTCGAGAGATGCTCAACTCCTCTGTCATTGTCTACCTAGACGATGTGCTGATCTATTCTAAAGACCTGAAGGTGCCATCGTCAACATGTGAGGCAAGTCCTACAAATTCTGAGGGAGAATCGCTTATTTGCGAAGTTTGAAAAATGCCTCTTTGGAGCCAGGTCACTCCCTTTCTTGGGATACATCGTTTCAGCTACGGGGTTCAGGATGGACCCTGAAAAGGTATCCGCCGTCCGAGACTGGCCTCAACCCATAGAGTAAAAGCGTTTCAATGATTCTTAGGATTCGCTAATAGGGATGTGAATCGGGCTTCGGACGATTGAAAATATCGTAATATATTTTCAAAATCATCAGAAATCGGGGGGCTCCCCAAAACGATAGGAAAACCCCCACGATATTGTTCGTGGGGGTTCGCTTAAGTTTTGGGGTTGTTTGGGGAAAAACAGCACACAAAAAATAACCCCTAAACCCACCCCAGGAACTCTTTAAAACTAATCCCTTAGCTTCCCCCACCCTCCCGACCCCCCCAAAAAAAACTTTTTTACAGGTACCCTGGTGGTCCAGTGGGGGTCCCGGGATCTCCCGCTCCTGGGCCATCGGCTGCCCACTAATCAAAATGCACTGATGGCCCTTTTGCCCTTACATGTGACAGGGTATCCGTGCCATTGGCCGGCCCCTGGCACATGGTAGGAGCACTGGATGGCCCACGCCATTTTTAAAGATGGCCACCTTTTATGTGGGTTGATGTATTGACCCCACCTTCAACAAACTGACTGTGGTACAAGGTTTTTTTTTTAAGCAGGCCCTATTTGTTGCCTGGTGCTTGTACCAACTCACACCAAGAAGAGGTTTTGCAGGAAGATGAATGATTATGTGTAACGAGTATATCAATATTTTGCAATGTCTGAGTAATTTCTTTGACTCTGGAATAATTTTATATCAAAATAAAAATCCCCAGTATTGTTGAAATTCTTTCGTTTGTTAAAGATGGATTGGAGAGATGATATTGTATTATCCAAAAATTTTATTGGATACATTATCTGAAAATTTTGTTCAGGATCCAAAGGGTCCCTCATGTGCCATCCCCTAAAGAAAGCACACCTCACAGCTACAAGGGATCGGGCGCTCCTCCATGCTGGACCTATGCACGGGAACTCACTCCCAACCCACCTCAGACTTGAACCTTGCATCACCAAATTCAGAGCCCAGCTCAAACCTGGCTATTCAAACAGCCTTTCCCCAACACCCTTGATGAATATTGAATTGTGATGGATCATGACCTGAATTTGACTATGAGACCTTGTTCTTATGACATTATAGTTCACTTGTGTTTGTTTCCTATGCTTCTCTGCTCTCCTTATGGTTTTTTGTACCCCTTACCCTTCCCCTGTTACTTGTAATATTTCCGTTGCTTTTGTTCCATGTAAACCGAGGTGAGTTTCTACTAACATCGGTAATAGAAGACTTGTAAAATAAATAATAAATAAATAAATAAATAATATTGTGTCATTGCCCTCATAGTTGAACATAAGCTTTTTGCATCTGAGCCTCTCTCTCAACAAAAATTGATTCAATGTCCGTGCTTGGACTAAGTCTCTGGCATCCACTACAGCTCTCTGGAAGTCTGGAAAAGACTGGTATTCAATTAAGTACTTTGTATATGATTTTAATAGTTGCAATGTGGAATTTATTTCCATGGTACTGGATTGCATCATCTTGCTCATAATATTTATATGCTGTACAACATCATGCCATATAACTAGTATAACTATGGATGAAAAATCATACAAACTATTGGATAGCATTAAGGTTTCATGCTTCACTGCAAGGTCAATGAGAATTTGCTTACACTTACTAGGGAATAATAGAGTTCAACAATTTAATATCTCAGTGATTTTAACAATCAATCCAGAATTCCCTATATGTATTGCAAATAAGTCTGACAGTAAATGTTGGTACAGTGTCTTTTAGAATTTTTCATCTTTTGACAGATGCATAAATAAAATGTTGATTCTTTGAATATCAAAAAAAGAAAATAACTTCTATGCAGGAAATCACAAGCATCTCCAAAACTAAATTTAGAGAATGGCAAAACACAAGGCATAAAAAGCTTGTGGATATTCCTGAAGAATACACGGGTGGTACATCTTTTTTCTTCCCTCTCATATTTGAGCACTTATCTTAGCCCTTGTCGTTACAATTCTTTAAATCTAAATTTGAATCATTGAGCAATTTTTTAAACATACAATAGCATTTATCTTGTTGTTTCTTTGCTTTCTTTGAAATGTGATAAAATGCTCCAGAATATGTAAATCAGATTTATAAATATCCAGAAATCGTAATGTGAATCACATTTGTTCTCTGTGGCTCAGATCTGGTGTATAGTCAAGAATAATACTAAAATATATTGCTTTTCCTGATTGTTCTAAAATTGTTTGTCATGGACATAAGATGCCATTATAGAAATAATTTCATTTTTATTGTCTTGCTGCATAAAATACATTTGTTCATGTTTGTACATTGTGACATCATATTAAACTGAGTAGATCCACAAGTCTTAAAAAGTTGCTATTATTTTGGGGTACATAATTTGTTACTCATGCCCTGAAATGCTAAATTGTTTCTGGAAAGGTAGAAGACAATACTATATAAATGATCTCATATAAGTTTCCAACAATCTCGCTCTTTAAAAATGGTTTGTTGAAGTTGCTGGTATATCTTGCATCCAACCTTTTCCCACTGAAAGTATTTCTTCAGGTGTTATGGTGAATTTTTGTGCCCTTTCAAATATTCATAGAGATGCTTCCAGTTGCAGTTGTTACAGGAATCGGCTGCAGGGGCCCACGGTCGGCTCCCTTCACTTACCAGTGCAAACCCCAGCAGATCAAACCCGGATGCCTTGCAGCGGCTAGGAACCTGCTGCAAGCGCACGCTGCTGCATGCCCTCCTCTATGGCTCTTCCATGCTGCCGCCGCGACCCAACCAGGCTGCTTCCAGGATGCCATGCGCCGACCAGGCCGCACCCAGGCCCCGTGCTGGCCTCCCAGCTAACTTCTGGGCTCCCAGGAGCGCCCACGCGCCACGTGACCCCCTTTTTCAGCATGGGAGGGGGCCTGGGCCTCAGGCTATTTAAGGCAAGGCCTGCTCCTCAGGCCTTGCCTTGGCTACTCCTGGCTCCTGTTTGTTCCCTGAAGTTTCATTACCTGTTCCTGTTCTGCCTGATGCCACCTGTGAAGACCTTGCCGCCTGACTACTAGATTTGCAGCCTGCCAAGACCTTGTCTGCCTGACTACAAGATTTGCTGCCTGCCAAGACCCTTACCTGCCTATGAGATACACTGCCTGCCAAGACCCTTGCCTGCCTGACTATGAGATACACCGCCTGCCAAGACCTTGTCTGCCTGACTACAAGATTCGCTGCCTGCCAAGACCCTTGCCTGCCTGACTACGAGATACACTGCCTGCCAAGACCCCAGCCTGCCTGACTATGAGATACACTGCCTGCCAAGACCCCAGCCTGCCTGACTATGAGATACACTGCCTGCCAAGACCTTGTCTGCCTGACTACGAGATTCGCTGCCTGCCAAGACCCTTGCCTGCCTGACTACGAGATACACTGCCTGCCAAGACCCCAGCCTGCCTGACTATGAGATACACTGCCTGCCAAGACCTTGTCTGCCTGACTACGAGATTCGCTGCCTGCCAAGACCCTTGCCTGCCTGACTACGAGATACACCGCCTGCCAAGACCCCAGCCTGTCAGACCATGAGATACGCTGCCTTTTTAGACTCTTGCCTGTTTTACTATGAGTTACGCTGTCCGCCAAGATTCTTGCCTGCCTGAACTCGACCAGTTCCCTGAGACACCACATAAGTCCAGCCAGCCCTGGTACCTGAGGGCTCAACCTGAGGGGAGTGAGGGCTGGTATTGGTGAAGCCCCAGTGGGGTCTCAGGCATCATTGGCCTTGCCTGCTGATTGTGGACACCCATGGGGCTCCTCCCCACTGGTGGGACCATCTCCCCATCAGTCCAAGGATCCACATTGCTAACAGCAGTTGCCATCTGATCCCAATGAAGATTTTGGCAGATTAGGGTTATTAGAGTCTCTAGGATAAAAAAAATATGTTTTTTTGATTTTTTGCACATATACCTCATGATACAATATGTTCACGGATTACTGAAGTAAATGCAACAGTGCACCTTGCAGAATCATTGTATAAACTGCAGGCCTTGTAGGGAAGACCACTGTTATGGCCAAGGCATCTGATTTTGCTGTGTAGCCATGTTTGCAACCTTGACAGCAGACTCTTTGGTGGTGTCCCACAATGGTGCAGTCCACTGCCCTTCTCCCATTGATTTTCTCATGAGGAAAAAGGGCCTGCAACCCACACAACAAGGACTCCCAGGACTTGGGGATAAAATCAAGGGATATAACTCTCCTTTCAAATGTTAACAAAACAATCTTTATTTTATGTTAACAATTTTTCTTATCACTCTATAATACCTTTTCTAATCAAGTAACATATATTTTTCATTTTATATTTATAACAATAGCATTTCTCTCTACCTACCCATCCCTGAGAATGCTTTTCTTATATAGTGTTTCCTGGACACCTACCTATCTTCAATTACATCATCTCCCATTACATAGTATTTCCTTGCTGCTTATATATTAGAAACTTAAAATGTCATATTGTTTGTTAATTTGGCTTTCAGATTCTGCCTATTAATCTTACTGGCTTGTTTTTAATACTTTTACTTTTATTTCAAGTAACTGTTAAAAATCTTTTGCTACAACCTACATTTTACCGTATCTTAATTATAGGATTCTAAGGGATTAGTCATTATTTTAAAAAATGGCTTTCATTCAGAGCAATTGTAGTGCTTATTTTCCAAGACCTATCATTTGGAGAATCAAAGATTGTCCATTTTGCCAATTGTATGACACCTTACGCATGCACAGTTAATCGTGCAACACTTAAGCATGCAATAAATGAGCAAGCACAAAATAAGCAACCAAGACAGTTGAGCGTTGCATCATATATTCCAGCGTGGCATTATGTTCCCTATTTCCACTTCCTAGGCAGTACTATCAGTTGCACAGTTTAGTGAGGAAGCAATGTGGGCAAGAATGTACACGTTTTTTCTCCACAGTGAAAATATTGGCCACAATACAAGTCAGGCTCCTTCTAAACTGTTCCCAAAATATTCTGCCAGCCTTATACAATTCACACTATATGTGGTGCACATGTTTTTACATGTTTATATGCCATCTTACCTAGTAAGCATTGTTCTATGCTCGCTCAACTGCATAGGTTTAACTGTTGAAGTTGCTTCTTTGATTCTCTCTTAAATGTTGCATGCTCAAGTGTCTTACATTCAAGTTACTGGCAATGATTTTGCCTTCAGCTGTCTGCAATGAAAAAGGAGATTACTTATCTGAGGGATGAACTGTCCAGGTTTCAATTAATCTCCCTTCTTTGCACTATCCAGTATCTCTCTGCCCAACTCCCACAGAGGATTCAAAAACCCAGGAAAAATGGTTTACAGTGGGTTCTGGTAGAACAAGAAATATGACAAGGAAACACCCAATTTCCTCAACTTTGCAGCATCCTCTATATCAACCACCACTCCCACAGATATGTTAGACATCCAGAATTCAGAAACTCAAGAATAATTGGATAACAGTGAGGTCTGGCAGAATAAGGCCTGTGATGAAGATGCATCCACTCTCCCCACTGTTATCCCTACATAATGCCTTTTCTGCATTGGAAAATGAAGAAACCCCAGCAATAGAATATGAAGTGATGTCTGAAAGAGAAAACACCCAGGGGTAGATTTAAAAAAAAATGCGCGATCGCGTACTTTTGTTTGCGCAGCAGGCGCAAACAAAAGTACGCTGGATTTTATAAGATACGCGCATAGCCGCGTGTATCTTATAAAATCCTGGATCGGCGCGTGCAAGGCTGCCAATTTTGGGCAGCCTGCACGCACCGAGCGCGCAGCCTGCCTCCGTTCTCTCCGAGGCCGCTCCAAAATCGGAGCGGCCTCGGAGGGAACTTTCTTTCGTCCTCCCCTCTCCTTCCCCTCCCTTCCCCTACCTAACCCATCCCCCCCCCGGCCCTATCTAAACCACCCCCTTACCTTTGTCCCTAGATTTACGCCTGCTAGAAGCAGATGTAAATCATTGCGCGCCAGCGGACTGCTGGCGCGCCGTCATCCGACCCGGGGGCTGGTCCGGAGGCCTCAACCACGCCCCCGGGCCGGTGCCACGCACCCGGTCCCGCCCCCGAAACGCCACGCATTCGGCCCTGCCCCCGACACGTCCCCTTCAAAAAACCCCGGGACTTACGCGCGTCCTGGGGCTTTGTGCGCGCCGGCGGCCTATGCAAAATAGGTGCGCCGGCGCACGAGGGCCCTGCTCGCGTAAATCTGGGTGGATTTACGCGAGCAGGGCTTTTAAAATCCGCCAGCCAATGCACCCAGAAGCCTTTCAAAGGGATCAAATGTCATAAAAGAAAGCTTCTTCTGCTGGGAGACTCAATCATCAGAGGATCCAATGTGGGAGCTCATTTTCATTATGACACAACAGTTAAAGGCCTTCCAGGACCCTCAGCTAGTAGAAATGCAAACCAGGTAGTCAAATTGATTACAGAAGAAAATAAGAACTTTGATATCAATGTTATCATCCATCTGGGGACCAGAGACCTTGATAGATATGGTGTTCAAGAAGTACAGAAATATTTCCAAAATCTAGGGAAGAAGATAAAACACATGGAAAAGACTATTTCCCTTTCAGAAGTATTACCTGTTCATGGAAAGGGAAAGAAAAGGCTATGCCGTATAGATAATTTCAATTCCTGGCTCAAAACCTGGTGTACAGAAATTGGTTTTGGAATATTGGAGCCTGGGGCAGTGTATGGAGCAGTCAAAGGCTATATTATATGGATGGCCGACATGTGTATGTAGCAGGCCTCGGAGGGAAGTTAGAAATTCAGATCATATATTAACAGGCTTTTAAACTAGAGAATGGGGGGTGGCAGAAGGTGGTCAATTAATTGAGATGTCACCCACAAGCAAGTGCAAGCAAATCAAGGCAGAAAAATTGGAAAGCTATGACCATAAATGCTCATAGTTTGGGCAATAACATTCCAGACCTGCAGGCCCTAATGGTGGAGACGGACTTGGACATTGCTGCTGTTATAGAGACATGGTTCATGGATTCTAATGATTGGAATACAGCCATCCTGGGATACAACTTGTTAAGAAAGGACAGAAACTGGGGGAGGAATAGCTCTTTATGTCAAAAACAATATCCAAATAACAAGGGACATGGGGGTAGGGAAGAAGCATTATGGACTCATCCTAAGAAAAGAGGATGGTGCACTAATTTTTACTGGTAGGGTCTATGGACCTCTGACTCAAACAGAAAAATTGGATAGAGATCTGATTCAAAACAAACAAATAATTGAAATAAATCATTTCTGTATACTGTATTCAGGTAAATACTGCTTGATGTATTAATTATAAAACTTAATAAATATTAAATAAAAAAACAAAACAAACAAAATGTGGGAAAGAAGGGAGAAATGTGTGAAGAAGTGGCAGAGCAATGGGCTATGAACCACGAAGACCAGAGTTCAAATTCCACTGCTGCTCCTTGTGACCTTGGGCAAGTCACTTTACTCTCCATTGCCTCAGATACAAACTTAGATTGTGAGTCCTCTGGGTACAGGGAAATAACTACAGTACCTGAATTAAATCTACTTGACTTACCTGGAGGAATAACCAGAAAACTGGGAGAAAATGATCTTAAAGACTTCTATCATATTCCCCCTCAGCTGTCTCTTCTCCAAGCTGAACAGCCCTAACCTCTTCAGCCTTTCCTCATAGGGGAGCTATTCTATCCCCTTTATCATTTTGGTTGCCCTTCTCTGTACCTTCTCCATCACAACTATATCTTTTTTGAGATGTGGCGACCAGAATTGTACACAGTATTCAAAGTGTGGTCTCACCATGGAGTGATACAGAGGCATAATGACATTTTCCATTTTATTAACTATTCCCTTCCTAATAATTCCTAATATTCTGTTTGCTTTTTGACTGCTTGCAGCACACTGAGCTGACAATTTCAAAGTATTATCCACTATGATGCCTAGATCTTTTTCCTGATTGGTAGGTCCTAATATGGAACCTAACATCATGTAACTACTAGAGATGTGAAATCGTGTGCCAGATCGTCTTTAACGATCAGATTCGGCTGGGGGGGGGGGGGGGGTGAATCTGATCGTTAAGATATGTGAATTGGAATCATTCCGATTCCAATTCACATCGCTAATTTCTTTTTAGGGAGGGCCCACGCCGCTAAAAAAAAAACAACCCACCCAACCTTTTAAATCGACCCCCCACTCCCGACCCCCAATACCTTTTAAAATTATCTGGTGGTCCAGGGGGGCCTCGGGGGCCTCGGGGACAGATGCAGGGGGGCCTCGGGGAGAGGAGAGATCCAGGGGGGTCTCGGGCAGAGATTTCCCGTTCCCAGGCATCAGCTGTTCTAAAAAAAAAAATGGCACCGATGCCCCTTTGTCCTTACCATGTGACAGGGTATCCGTGCCATTGGCCGGCCCCTGTCACATGGTAGGAGCACTGGATGGCCGGCGCCATCTTTAAAGATGGCGCCGGCCATCTTTACTCATCAGCCCCTATTATAGAGTATAGTATAACAGGAGCTGATGAGTAAAGATGGCCGGCGCCATCTTTAAAGATGGAGCCGGCCATCCAGTGCTCCTACCATGTGACAGGGGCCGGCCAATGGCATGGATATCCTGTCACATGGTAAGGGCAAAGGGGCATCGGCGCCATTTTTTTTTTAGAACAGCTGATGCCTGGGAACGGGAAATCTCTGCCCGAGGCCCCCCTGGATCTCTCCTCTCCCCGAGGCCCCCCTGGATCTCTCCCTGAGGCCCCCCTGGACCACCAGGTAATTTTAAAAGGTTTTGGGGAGGTCGGGAGGGGGGGTCGATTTAAAGGGTTGGGTGGGTTTTTTTTTTTTAGCAGCGCGGGCTTCCCTAAAAAAAAAGGGTCGGGAGGGTGGGGGAGGCTAAGGGGGGTCGATTTAAAGGGTCGGGTGGGTTTTTTTTTTTTTATCGGGCCATCGGAGCCATTTTAATTAGTGGCAGCCAAAATGGCGCCAATGGCCCGAGAGCGGGAGATCGCGCCGGGACCCCCCCCCCCCCCCCACTGGACCACCAGGTAACTTAACATTTTGGGGGGGTTCGGGAGGGTGGGGGAGGGTAAGGAATTGGTTTCAAAGGGTCGGGGTGGGTTTAGGGGTTGTTTTGGTGTGCCGGTTTTCCCGCCCTCCCCCAAATAATTCCCGTGCCCTATTTAACGATACAATACAAATGTCCCTGATGATAAATCGGGGGCATATGTATTGTATCGTGCACTCTAATGATTTAGGACGATTTTAAAATTATCTGACGATAATTTTAATCGTTCAAAAACGATTCACATCCCTAGTAACTACAGCAAGGTTTATTTTTCCCTATATGCAACACCTTGCACTTGTCCACATTAAATCCCATCTGCCATTTTGATGCCCATTTTTCCAGCATCACAAGGTCCTCCTGCAATTTATCACAATCCGCTTGTGATTGAATTACTCTGAATAATTACTCTGAATAAATTTGATCATCTGGAAATGTAATAACCTCACTCATATTACTTTCCAGATCATTTATAATCTATTAAAATGCACTGGTCCAAGTGCAGATCCCTGAGGCTCTCCACTGTTTATGCATTTCCACTGAGAAAATTGACCATTGAATTCTACTCTCTGTTTCCTGTCTTTTAACCAGTTTGTAATCCACGAAAGGAAATCTCCTTCTATCCCATGACATTTTAGTTTTCTTAGAAGCCTCTCATGAGGGACTTTGTCAAAGCCTCTCATGAAGGACTTTGTCAAATGCCTTCTGAAAATCCAAGTACACTACATCTACCGGTTTACTTTATCCACATGTTTATTAACCTCTTCAAAAAAATGAAGCAGTTTTTTTTAGGCAAGACTTCCCTTGAGTTAATCCATGTTGACTGTGTTCCATTAAACCATGTCTTTCTATATGCTCTACGATTTTGATCTTTAGAATAGTTTCCACTATTTTTCCCGGTGCTGAAGTCAGGCTCACTGGTGTATAGTTTCCTGGATCACCCCTGGAGCCCTTTGTAAATATTGGGGTTTCATTGGACACTCTCTAGTCTTCAAGTACAATGGATGATTTTAACTAATAGATCAGAAATTTCATTTTTGAGTTCCTTCAGTACCATAGGATTCATACCATCTGGTTCAGGGGATTTGCTACTCTTTAGTTTGTCAGTCTGGCCTACTACATCTTCCAGGTTCACAGTGATTTGGTTCAGTTCATCTGACTCATCATTCTTGAAAACCATCTCCAGAACTGGTATCTCCCCAACATCCTCATTAATAAACACAGAAGCAAAGAAGTCATGTAGTCTTTCTGCAATGGCTTATCTTCCCTAAGAACCCCTTTAACCCCTCAGTCATCTAATGGTCCAACAGACTTCCTCACAGGTTTCTTGCTTCGGATATATTTAAAAAGTTTTTATTATGAGTTTTTGCCTCTACGGCCAACTTCATTTCAAATTCTCTCTTCACCTATCTTATCAATGTTTTACACTTAACATGACAATGCTTAAGCTTTATCCTATTTTCTTCAGATGTATCCTTCTTCCAATTTTTGAAGGATGTTTTTCTGGCTAAAATAGCCTCTTTCATCTCACCTTTTAACCATGCTGGTAATCGTTTTGCCTTCCTTCCACCTTTCTTAATGCGTGGAATACATCTGGACTGAGCGCCTATGATTGTATTTTTAAACAATGTACATGCCTGTTGATCACTTTTAACCTTTGCAGCTGCACCTTTCAGTTTTTTCTAACTATTTTCCTCATTTTATCAAATTTTCCCTATTAAAAGTTTAGTGTTAGAGCTGTAGATTTACTTATTGTCCCCCTTCCAGTTATTAGTTTAAATTTGATCATATTACGATCACTATTACCATTACCTCTCTCACCATTCCTGCGTTCCACTAAGAATTAAATCTAAAATAGCTCCCTCTCTTGTTGGTTCCTGAACCAATTGCTCCATGAAGCACCATTATGACATCTAGGATCTTTGAGGTAGGTCTTAAACAATACGCGATCGCGTACTTTTGTTGGCGCACCAGGCGCCAACAAAAGTACGCTGGATTTTATAAGATACACGTGTAGCCGCGCATATCCTATAAAATCCGGGATCGGCGCGTGCAAGGCCGCCGATTTTGGGCAGCCTGCGTGCGCCGAGCCGCACAAGCCTGCCTCCGATCCCCTCCGAGGGCCGCTCCGAAATCAGAGCGGCCTCGGAGGAACTTTCTTTCACCTGCCCTCCCCTTCCCCTCCCTTCCCCTGCCTAAACCACCCCCCCGGCTCTATCTAAACCCCCCCTTACCTTTATTTCATGATTTACGCCTGCCCAAAGCAGACATAATCACGCGCGCCAGCGGAGTGCTGGCACGCCATCATCCGACCCGGGGGCTGGTCCGGAGGCCTCGACCACGCCCCCCGTACCGGCGCCACGCCCCCATCCCCGCCCCCGAAATGCTGTGTCCCACCCCCAAAATGGCACGTCATTAGGTCCCGCCCCCGACACGCCCCTTTTCAAAAACCCTGGGACTTACGCGAGTCCCGGGCTCTGCGCGTGCCGGCGGCCTATGCAAAATAGGCACGCCGGCGCGGGGAGGGCCCTGCTCGCGTAAATCCGGCCGGATTTACGCGAGCAGGGGGTTTTAAAATCCACCCTTTTATGTCTCTAGCATGTCTTGATGTTACATTTATCCAGTCAATATTAGGGTAATGAAATCTCCCATTATTATTGTACTGGAAAATTGGTTAGCTTCCCTGATTTCTCTTAGCATTTCATCCTCTGTCTGATCATTTTGTCCAGGTGGACAGTAGTATACTCCTATTACTATACTTTTACCCAACACAGGTAGGATTTCTACCTATATAGATTCTACTGAGCATTTAGTCTCTTGTATGATCTTTATCCTGTTGGAATCTATAACCTCCCGGACATAAAGTACCACACCCCCACCAAGTTGATCCTTCCTTTCATTGCGATATAAATTGTACCCTGATATAGCACTGTCCCATTGGTTATCCTCCTTCCACCAAGTCTCTGTGATGCCAATTATGTCAATCTCATCATTTGCTGCTATACACTCTCCTCTCCCATCTTACTTCTTAGACTTCTGGCATTGGTATAACAGACATTTCAAAGTGTGTTTTTTGTTTATATTAACAACCTGCTTTTCAGTTCTTGGGGATAATTTGGAAATCTTTAGCTCAGGTGATTTTTCACATATAGGCACATGGACTATGTTTGCTTTTATTGGAACCTCTCTGTTAGAATGTCCTAACTGTTTCATTAGTATCCTTCAAGGATACATTTCTCTGAACTATGCACTCCTGAGTGACTGTCAGCTTTCCCCCTTGTTCTAGTTTAAAAGCTGCTCTAGCCCCTTTTTAAAAATTAGTGCCAGCATCTTGGTTCCACTCTGGTTAAGGTGGAGCCCATCCTTTCGGAAAAGCCTCCGCCTTCCCAAGGTTTCCCCAGTTCCTTACAAAACTGAATCCCTCTTCCGTGCACCATCATCTTATCCATGCATTGAAACTCTGGAGGTCTGCCTGTCTCTGGGGACCTGCACGTGGAACAGGAAGCATTTCAGAGAATGCCACCCTGGAGGTTCTGGATTTCAGCTTTCTACCTAAAATCCTAAATTTGGCTTCCAGAACCTCTCTCCCACATTTTCCTATGTCGTTGGTGCCCACGTGTACCATGACAGCCGGCTCCTCCTCCCCAGCACTGTCTATAATCCTATCACAGTGACGCATGAGGTCTGCCACCTTCGCACCAGGCGGGCAAGTTATCAGATCGTCCTCACATCCACCAGCTGTTAGGATCTACTCCTCCAGAGGGGAGGAGTTAGCATCTGTTATACTCCGTGAGCGGAGTTAGCAATCTGTTATGATCTGCTCCTCCAGAGGGAGGAGTTAGCAATCTGTTATGATCTGCTATGCTGATGAGAGTTAGCAGTCTGTTGTGCTCAGCTCCTGAAGTGGGAGGAGTAAG
This sequence comes from Rhinatrema bivittatum, assembly GCF_901001135.1. Taxonomy (NCBI): domain Eukaryota; kingdom Metazoa; phylum Chordata; class Amphibia; order Gymnophiona; family Rhinatrematidae; genus Rhinatrema; species Rhinatrema bivittatum. Next base: position 702,886,939 of record NC_042616.1, read on the forward strand.
CACTCTGTAAATAGGTGAACTCTTGGGGTGATGGTCAGATGACAGCACCCCCAGGAGGATATCCTGAGAGGGACCACCGGCTAGTCTTGAGTATGGAGACAGACACAGATAGTTCTTTTATTAGACAGATTAGTAGAACCACCAGAGGTGGCAGTAGTGAGCTGATATGCCCGGCAGGGCTGAAGTCCCTCAGGTACTGGAACAGCGATCCCAGGGTTGCTGAGCTGTAGAGAGACTATAGATAGTGAGTAGACAGGGTATGCTGTATACATAGCCAGTAGTAGATGACACACTCACATAGATTCTTAAGAAGGCTCAGTAGCTGGAAAGAGTTAGGGCCCTTGAGGAGCGAGTACCTGGTTCCAGGGAAAGCTCTGAGAGAGTGATAGTAACTCACAAATGTCTGTATCTGTAATAGCTTCCAGGTATTCAGCTTCCTGTATACAGCAATCTGTATTCAGCTTCCTGAATACACAGAAGATTCTGTGTATTCAGGAACATGGGCCCTCGAGGAGCGAGTACTGGTTCCTATCTGCAATCTGAAATAGAGAAAAGAAAGCGAGGCCCCTGAGGAGCGGGTACCTCTGGTAAGACTGAGGAGGCAGAGTAGCTTGGACAAATTCATATCCTTGACCGAGTTCGAATCATAGCCTTGCTAACACAAATCGTAAGCGTAAGTGAAGACCTTTTATGTTGGAAGCGAATGACGTCAATACAGGGGGACGCCCCTGAAGTACGTGCCCTTGCTGTACATACTTCGGAGCGTGCGCCCTACGTCATCAGGAACATGGCGGATCCGCAGCATCAAACCGATCCGGGAACACCGGAAAGAAGCGGCATGGAGACGCCACAGCAGCAAGCCGTCCATCAGACCTGGAGGGAGTCGCCACAGAGGTAGAGAGGGTGGAGCAAGGGCGAAGAGCAGCCACAAGTGCAACACCAGCCACCATGCTATCTACATTTCTAATAATTGAATCACCAACTATGATGGCCGGCCTAACCCTTCCCTCTTGGGCAGTAGCCCTGGGAGACTTGTTCTCAGTGCGAGAGGACAATACCTCACCTGGCGAGCAGGTCTCTGTTACAGGATCACTTCCTGCTACACCAGGGTGATGTTCTCCTACTGGGAGACCTTTCTGATCCAAGGCAGCCCTGGGGCTGCCAGACTGGTTTTGGGACTCAGCTATTATGTCCCTGAGGTCTCTTTAAGGTACCTCTCTGTCCTGCCTCAGCTCCTCCAAGTCTGCTACTTTACCCTCCAGAGATCAGACTTATTCCCTGAGAGCCAGGAGCTCTTTGCACCAGGTGCACACATACAATCTCTCACCGGCGAGTAAAAAAATCATACATGTGAACACTCAATGCAAAAGACTGGAAAGCCCCTCTCTTGCTGCTGGACTGCTACCTTCATCTTAATTTTATTGAGTTCCTAGTTAAGTTTAGGATACTAAGGGAGTTGGAATTAGTGTGCTTTACATTTACAGGTGAATTTACTAATTAATCATCTATTATCCTACAATGAGATGATTAAACTTTCAATAACGGCTGGTACAATAGTATGATCTAGATAAGAGCCTGATTGACTTTAATGAGAAAGTGTTTCTTGCCAAAAATCAAGGGTTGAATGGGTAGGAAAGACTCTAGAATTAACTATCTCTGGCTTGCTTATTACCTCAGACACACACAAACTCTAAGAATATATCCCACCATTTCACCTTTCTCCAAACTTTTATAAGTCCAAAGATTTCCCAAAGCTATACTTACCAATCCTGTTTAACAAACATTAAATTGATCTTAACTCCTCTCCCGAGGGATGCTGGGAGCACTATGCAGATGAGCCTTCCAGTCCTCTTCTACTGCACAGGGTGCAGGGCCTCTGGAAGCTGGGGCTGTGGAATTGATCCCTGGATAGCTTGCAGTGACATCTGGACTCCTCTCCCAGGGGATGCTGGGAGCAGTATGCAGGAGCCTTTTGGGAAGGGAAGTTAATTAATGGGGGTTAGGAAGTCTGAGCCCTTAAATGGGTGAACTGGGAACAGACTGGTTTAATTAGTAATTTCATCGGTGCGCGTTTCTACTGAAATACCTCCACTTATGCGGTAGAGGCGGCATTTGCACGCACATGAGTGTGTCCATATAAAATTGCATGCACATGTATGTGCACACAGCCTATTTTATACCATATGCGCATTTGCATGTGTATGTTATAAAATAGCTGTGTCCTTTGGCTCGAGCCGACTTCATGCGTACATATGAGCCTATGTGTTGGTATCAAAGTTATCATTCCTGAGGGTAATTTTAAAAGCATTTATACACTTAAAACTGTGTTTTACACATGAAAATACTAGAGATGTGTATCATACCAACAATCGTTTCCGGTTTCATTTTCGTAGAACCGCAGGAAATTTCGTTTCCCGTGGTTCTGACCGGGTTTTTTTTTCCGCTTGTCCCGATCAAAAACAAAAAACCCCACCCCGATCCTTCAGATTTAATTATTTATAATCCCCCATCCTCCCGATCCCCGAAAACTTGCCTAAAGTCCCTGGTGGTCCAGCGGGAATCCCGGGAGTGATGTCCCCCTCTTGGGTCATCAGCTGCCACTAATCAAAATGGCATTGATGGCCCTTTTCTCTTACCATGTGAAAGAGGCTATTGGTGCCATTGGCCGGCCCCTGTCACATGGTAAGGGCAAAGGGCCATCAGAGCCATTTTGATTAGTGGCAGCTGATGGCCCAAGAAAGGGACATCACTGCCGGGACCCCCACTGGACCACCAAGGACTTTAGGCAAGTTTTGGGGGGATTGGGAGGGTGGGGGATAATAAATAATTAGATCTGAAGGGTTGGGGTGTTTTGTTTTTTTTCTGTGTGCCCTTTCTCCCTCCCCCCACCCCCCAAACGATAAGAAAACCACATGAAATTTTGTGGGGTTTTCCTATCATTTTCGGGGACCCCCCGATACATGACGAATTAGGAAATATCGTACAATATTTTAATTTGTCAAAAGAATGATGCACATCCCTAGAAAATACACTTTACACATTTAAGTGGGCTTTTGAAAATTGCTACAATACATTCCATTGAATTGTCCATAACTTTTATCCATATTAAGTGCATTTAATGCAAGCAAATGGTATTTTTCATTTATACACATTCTATTGAAAATTACTGCCTTAGGCTCTAGGCATGCAAGCCAAGTCCCCAATGATGTTATTGGTTAAGCATTAAAATAAGTGCTTTAATTAAGGAATGCCATATGCTAATTAGGTTTGCTCACCTTCACTCACTAATTCTCACTGTTAAAGCCTAATATTTAACACCTGACTCAGAGCAGGTATAACATTTTGATTATGCAAGCTGTATGTTCAAATCCTCTAAGCAAACTGTTTCTTTCACATTGGGCCAATTAGAGCAGGAAATTGCATGGCTGTCACAAGTATTTATTAATACAGGCCCAATCCAGTTCCCCCTGAAGGCAAAGCCCTCCCTTCAAATCCTGGGCTCAGATTAATGCAACCGCCCACTCATGCCTTGGTGCATCTAAAGGCAAACATCCCATTAGTCTGTAGCCCTCCCATTCAATGAAGGAGAACTCCCCCTCCTCTGCCCACATCCATATAATGAAGGTACTCCTCTTCCCCTACAATCAAGGCAGGACCCTCACCCCTCTAACTCCCATATCACCCCATCAGAATAAATGATTGCCATTTCAGGGGGTCCAGAATATTACCAACAGCAGTGACTTAAAACACTCCTGGCACAGCTGCAGCCCACAGAATGATGCTATCTGGCAGCAGTGATATGTCTTATGAGGAAGTTGTCTTCCTATGGAGTATGGGACTTAAAGGGATTTTCAAGGGAGAATTGGGGTGTTAGCTGTGGATCTAGAGTTTTATGGAGGGGGTTGATGCTGAGGGAGGTGTTAGGGCTTCAAGATGGGATATCAGAGATGGATGAGTGTTTTGGGGAGGGAGGAGAAATTCCCAGTGATATTTGATCCTTTTATTTTTGGACATTAAGAACAAGACATTTCAACTGTATATATTTTTGGTGAGACCTCATATGGAAAATTGTGTCCAGTTTTGGAAGCCATACTTCTGAAAGGATATAGAAAGGCTAGAGATAGCTCAGAGAGAGCTTATGAAAGATGTGTCTGGTCTACCTCAAAAGCCCTCTGAGATGAGACTTAAGGACCTAAATATGTACACCCTACCGGAATGGAGAGACAACAGTGATATGACAGAGATATTTAAATACCCCAAAGATTTAAGTAAGGTACAAAAAAAAAAAAAAAAGCAAGCAAATCTTTTAAACAGAAGACTCAAGAGAAAGATCTAAAATATTTCTTTATAGCAAGCATAGTGGGTGCATGCAATAGCTTCCCATTTGAGGATGTGAAAGCAAATGTAACAGAATTCAAGAAAACATGGAACAGGCACAGAGAACATGAAAAGAAAAACAGAGATCAACTGGGGTCTATGACATTACACCCAGAATTAAATTTGGCAGACTAATGGCCTTTATGGTCCTTATCTGCCATCATATTCTTTTTTACTAAGTTTTAAGAGGTAGCTAGCACAACAGAGGTAGCTACTAGCTAGCACAACAGTATATTACTATGCACATGTTACTGAGGTGCTCGTTTAGGAAGAATAGTGGTTGGTTACGATTATGATTAGGTTTGTATGATGTAAATTATGTATATTTATGTTTATGCATTTTTATGTTATGTACACATTATTTATATGCTATTGCTAACCACTTAGGGATATAAATTTAAAGTAACTGAATGTAATCTGCTTTGAAGTACCAAAAATCAGAATATAAATAACTAAATAAAAAAATAGAATAGAATACATGCTAAACTGTAGTGCATATCCGGTTATTTGTCATTTTAGTATGCATATTAACATTTTTAACATGCTCACAAAAAATGTTATGCAAGTTTTAGTGTGTAGGCCCCATGGTCTAGATAAAAAAGTAATAAAAGTATGTACTTCGGTTCTGTATCTTACCTTTCCAAACGTGTATTAATTGCATTAAAATTCACTTCTGCATCTGTTAAATGTATTTATGAAGCAAGAAGATTATAAAAATGATATAAGATAAAATCAAACAGCATAATTAGATTTAATCCATATAAAATATGTCCCAGAAGATTTGTCCTTTACTTTGATCAAACCCTTGATACAAGATGCCCTGCTGTAACACACAGTGAAGCTAAATGCATACCCATCCTAATAGGCGTGAGCCAAGATGTTACTTCTTACTGAGGCATGCAGTTCACTTCACCTATGTACTTAGATATGGATGAAAGGATAAATATGCATTTCAGCATTCAATATCAGTAATGGCACCATAATCAAGAAATCAGATCACAGTACATTTGAAAATGTAAAACATATGTACTGTTTGTGTCTGCTGTGCATATGTTAAATGCATACAGTCCTGTAGTGCTACAATATATTTCAATCTGTTACCAGTTAAAATTGTTTTTTTGTTTTTTTTTTGTTATTTCCATCAAAGTTTTGCCATTAATCTTGACTACTATGGGACCTTAATCTTTTACAAATAAGACTTCTGCACAGTGAAACTCTGGCACAAAGACAAATGATTTAACCAAAGACTTTATAGCTGAACTGTGGTTTTATGATGCCTCTGTAGTTTCTAGGGATGTGAATCGTTTTTCAACGATTAAAATTATCGTCCGATAATGTTTATATCGTCTTAAATCGTTATAGAACACGATACAATAGAAATTCTAACGATTTATCGTTAAAAATCGTTAAATCGTGTTAGTGCGCACTAACTCGAGTTAGTGCGCACTAACTCCCCGTTAGTGCGCACTAACTCGATTTAGTGCGCACTAACTGAAAATGATACAAATAAACACTTTCCAGGTCACTGAAGGTCAGTTAGGAATGAATATGTGTTCCTATTGGCTGGCTGCCCTCTTATCTATTGATATTACCAAGGTTACCACTGAGGTGATGGTTGGGGGGATGGGAAATGGAACTGGAAACTAACGAACACCAACAGAAAATGAAACAAAGTGTTCACACTTCCCAGGTCAGTAAAGGTCACTTAGGAATGAATATGTATGTATGTATTCCTATTGGCTGGCTGTGCTCTTATCTATTGATGTTACCAATATGGTTGGGGGGATGTGAAATGGAAACAGTTGGAAGCTTGACAAAAAAGTAATGTAATGATCAGCACTCACGTGACTAGAACTTGTTTGTTTATTATTTTTGTTAGCAGGCACCTGAAATGCTAGTGCATGTTGAATTTGCCAATCACTGTGCATTTTAGAAAGGTGGTCCTGGCTGGAACTGTACACAGTTCAAATATATGTAATTGATTGTTGGTAAGTGTATTTTTTAAGTAGCCACACTGGCACCAGTATGTTTACTTTTCCTCCTACTTAACTCACTAGCTCAGCTTTGTAAGAAGGGCTTCTCTGCTTGTGTGTTGTTATTGTTTGGTGTGAGGAGAGCAGAAACATCAGATCTTTATTCAATCTACTACAGTCATCTCTTACAGTGCCCTATCCCTATTAATACCAGGAGTGTTGTGATCTTCCTGCACACAGTGCCCTAACCCTGATACCAATCTGAGACAGCTCCCTCCCTGCATTACTAGTGAGAGGCTGGCTTCACAGACAGGGGGGAGCTGCCTGACCCTCACTCCTGACTTCCCCCATGTCCCAGCTAGTGAATGGTGTGTGGGTGAGGGGGGGGGAGGATGGTGAAGTCTGAGACAGCTCCCTCCCTGCATTACTAGTGAGAGGCTGGCTTCACAGACAGGGGGGAGCTGCCTGACCCTCACTCCTGAATTCCCCCATGTCCCAGCTAGTGAATGGTGTGTGGGTGAGGGGGGGGGGGAGGATGGTGAAGTCTGAGACAGCTCCCTCCCTGCATTACTAGTGAGAGGCTGGCTTCGCAGTCAGGGGGGAGCTGCCTGACCCTCACTCCTGACTTCCCCCATGTCCCAGCTAGTGAATGGTGTGTGGGTGAGGGGGGGGGGAGGATGGTGAAGTCTGAGACAGCTCCCTCCCTGCATTACTAGTGAGAGGCTGGCTTCACAGACAGGGGGGAGCTGCCCTGACCCTCACTCCTGACTTCCCCCATGTCCCAGCTAGTGAATGGTGTGTGGGTGAGGGGGGGGGGGAGGATGGTGAAGTCTGAGACAGCTCCCTCCCTGCATTACTAGTGAGAGGCTGGCTTCACAGACAGGGGGGAACTGCCTGACCCTCACTCCTCCGGGGTATTGTGATCTTCCTGCACACAGTGCCCTATCCCTGATACCAGGGGTGTTGTGATCTTCCTGCATGCAGTGCCCTATCCCTATTAATACCAGGAGTGTTGTGATCTTCCTGCATGCAGTGCCCTATCCCTATTAATACCAGGAGTGTTGTGATCTTCCTGCATGCAGTGCCCTATCCCTGATATCGGGATGTGTGCAAGAAGATCACAACACCCCCGGTATCAGGAATAGGGCACTGTGTGCAGGAAGATCACAACACCCCCAGTATCAGGAATAGGGCACTGTGTGCAGGAAGATCACAACACTCCTGGTATTAATAGGGATAGGGCACTGTGTGCAGGAAGATCACAATACCCCTGGTATCAGGGTTAGGGCACAAGTTCTAGTCACATTGACTGATCACATTACTTGTTTTGTCAAGCTACCAACTGTTTCCATTCCCATCCCCCATATACTGTCAGTAGGAAACTTGGTAACATGAATAAATAAGAGGGCAGCCAATAGGAATACATATTCATTCCTAAACTGACCTTAACTGACCTGAAAGTGTCAAATTGTATCATTTTCAGTTAGTGCGCACTAACTCCCAGTTAGTGCGCACTAACTCCCGTTAGTGCGCACTAACTCGAGTTAGTGCGCACTAATCGGAAAAAATGATTTTTAACGATTTTTTAACTAAAAAATCGTGCCTAAGACGATTTTCTTGCCCTGCCACACGATTTCTATCGTTAAGACGATATGGAAAACGATTCACATCCCTAGTAGTTTCTAAGCTACTACAACATTATTTAATTAGCTAAAATTTTTTCTCTCTTAGGAAATGGAAACACAATGAAATGTAAACAATGCTGTCAGTCTGCTTCAGGCTGAACACATTGCACAAAGACTAGATAAAATTAGTGCAAGAGAGTTTCTTTTGTAACAAACTGTAAACCCACAACTTCTGTCTTATGTGTCTAATGTTGGTGTTTGTGGTTCATAAGTTGAGCCTTTGGAATGCACTTCTGGCACAGATTTTTATTCAAGAGTTTTGTGGTGCCATATTAACCAAGTGAGATGCAAATTTTATTTAGAGTAATAATTTTAAATGCAAAGCTAATGGGTTGATATTTATTTATTTATGTATTTATGTATTTATTTATTTATTTAGAATTCTTATGTACCGCACGAATAAGGCAGGTGTCTGCCCATCTAGGCGGTTTACAATATCACATTCATAAAAAATCAAGACAAACATTTAAATACATTTGGTTAACATCATCGTACTGCTACTCCTCTCATCTCCACCGGGGGATTTCATTTGTGAAGCGATCCACTCAGCTAAGTACTTAAATTTCTTCTTTGTTGTTTCTTAGTGATATGCCTCACTCTGTCCGTAAACGAAGGGCAAGAGAGATTCCTATGGTAGAAAGTACAATAGCGAGTCCGGTGTTGGGCCCCATGGATGCCCACATCAGAAGGGGAGTTGTAATGCCGGGTGAAGTATCACTTGAAGGAGTGCAGTAAGGCACAGCACCCCTTCGTGATTGGGAGATCTCACTGTCCCCAGATCAGAGACCGCCCCCCTGAGAACCCCCGCAGTGATAAGAATGGAACCATTTAAGGACACTCTGTCACCACTTGAGAAGAATGGTGACCAAGATGTTGGACTGGGAAAATCTTTGGTTCAAACTGCAGGATTGGCCAGTAAGGCTAATATTCCAGAGGGGAAGGTTATAAATGATTTGTTGATGTCTCAAGAGAATATAATAAGTTGTGATGTTGCTGAAATTATTCCAATTGTAAGACCCGCTGAATTCTCATTGGAAGTTATATGGGAAACCTTGGTTGTTTTAAATAAGAATGTTACACTAAATTAAAACCAATAGTTTAAAAACATAGAAATATTTGAAACTAAGGTAAACAAAGTAATACTTAAGGACAAATTGAGAGATCAAGCAATTGAGAAAAATACTCAAGATTTAAATACATTTGGGTACTTCAGGTACAGTATGTATGTCGAGTTAGATTTGTTAAGGTTACTGGATGTTGAACACTTTGTTAAACAGGTAAGTTTTCAGTTTTTTCTTGAAATCTTTGTGATTTGCTGTCAATCCTATATGTTCAGGTAGGGCGTTCCACTGAGTTGGACCTGCCACAGAAAATGCATATTTTCGGGTTAAGGCTAAGTTTACTGATTTGACTGAGGGAATTTCTAAGATACACTTGTCCATCGAGCAGAGTTGTCTGGATGGTTTATATATCCGTAATAGAGAACAAAGCCAAACACTGTTTGTGTTGTAGAGCAGATTGTGGATATTGGTTAAATGTTTATAGGTAATACGGTGTGTGATTGGAAGCCAAAGTAATTGTTATTATGTGTTCTGATCTTGGTAGGTTAAAGATGGTTCTTGCTGTATCATTCTGAACAAGCTGCAGTATTGCTGACAAAGGGGTGGATTTATCAAAATGTGGTAAGTACTGCATGCAATAGTGGCATGTTTTATGCTAATATAGCATTTATTGCTAATTACCTGTGTGAAGAGCTAAGTTAGTGCAAAAAGAGAGAGAGAGAGAGAGAGAGAGAGAGAGAGAGAGTGAGCACATCTGGCCATAATATCATGGCCCATAGGTAGGTATTTGTATCCCTATGGTAGGCCCATCTAGTAACTCGAGGTGGGGATTAGGTACGAGTGTAGGGGGTTAGGGGCCACTTTGACATTCTATGTGACACCTACGAACAGAACAGTGGTCTCTTGTGAAGATTTGCTGGCCTTCGGAGTGAGGAAACTCACTCCAAGATGAGATTTGGGCAAGGTTCTCTCAACCTAGCTTGATGGACTCTCTACCTGGGTAACATCAGGTAGGTTGAGAGAACCTTGCCCAAATCTCATCTTGGAGTGAGTTTCCTCACTCCGAAGGCCAGCAAATCTTCACAAGAGACCACTGTTCTGTTCGTAGGTGTCACATAGAATGTCAAAGTGGCCCCTAACCCCCTACATTCTTACCTAATCTCCACCTCAAATTACTAGGTGGGCCTACCATAGGGATACAAATACTTACTTATGGGCCATGATATCATGGCCAGTCTCTCTCTCCCTCTCTCCATCAATTCAGCTGAAATGGGAGACATGGCAATGAAATCTTATCACATGCAGTAACCAAGTTTTTTGGGTGATATTTTATGGGTATATTCTGATTTTCAAATGTATGTGGGGGTTGATGAACTGAATCTAGTACAGTTGATAAATATATTAGTTCTGTTTTTGAAGCATTTAGTTTTAACCTATTGTGGGATAGCCAGGTTTTTATTGTCTTCAAGTAGATGTGTAGTAAGGAGAAAGTGTTGGACCATGAATCAGAGAAAGGTATCATAAATTGGATGTCGTCTGCGTAAATTTTAAAATTTAAGTTAAGTCCATCTAGAAGGCGGCACAGTGGTAAGAGGTAGATGTTAAATAAAAGAGTGGATAATGATGATCCTTGCGACATACCTGTTTTGGTGGTGTACCAGACTGATTTTGATTGTCCAATTGTGATTTGCTGCAATCGATTTGAAATGAAAGAGGAGAACCATTTTAACACTCATCCTGAAATGCCTATCTGTGATAACCTGGATAATAATATGTTGTGATTTAGAGTATCGAACACTGCAGAAATATCAATTAATACTAAGATGTAATTGGTGTTGGAATCAAAACCTCTGATAATGGAGTCAAATGATGAGGTGAGCAGTAATTCTGTAATATGGGATTTTCTGAAGCCATGTTGATTATTATGTAAGAGATTGTTATCTTCAATATAATCAGAGATTTGATGTAGAACAGCAGATTCAGTTATTTTTGCTATGGAAGGAAGGAAATATCTTCGGTTTAATATGATGGCATTTAGAAGTGTATTATTATAAGATTACATCACAATTTAACAGTTTTCATTCAGACATGGAAGGAAGTGAAACAATTGGTCAGTAGTTTGTCAAATCTGAGGAATCATGGTTTTTCTTTTTTGGAATGGGTAGAATTGATGTTTTTTTGAGGGAATCTGGGAAATTACCTTGTGATAAAGAGGCATTGACTATTTTGGTGATTGATGGAGCAATATGCTCTTTTATATCTTTGAGTAGGTAACCAGAACATGGGTTGAAACGGCTGTTTGAGGGTTTTGATTTTGATAGAATGTTGATAACATTATCATCACTAATGCTTGTAAATTCAGCAAAAAAGTAGGCCGGAAGGGGCATAGATGGGGTTGGAATGGGAAGTGTGTCAAATTCAACAGATATATTTGTTGTTTCCTTTTCGAAGTACTCAGCTATGTTGTTATATAAGTCATCTGATATAGTGAGTAAGGTTGAATCTGGTATTGTTGTAAGATCTTTCACTATCGTGAATAGTACTCTTGGGTTCCCATGTGCATTTTTTATTTTTGTTGTATAAAAAGATTTTTTGGCTTTTATTATTTCCTTTTTGTATTTTTGTAAATTGGCATAAAATTCTTGTTTTCTATCTGGGCACGGGTTTCATCTCCATCTACGCTCTAAGTTTCTAAGTTTGCGTTTGATTGCTTTTAACTGGTCTGTGTACCAGGAGGTTGTTTTTCTTTTGATGGCATTTTTGTGAGGTTTTAAAGGTGCTATATTGTCTAAATTGTCGGTAATGCATTTATTCCAAAAATCTAGCATGTCTGATACATCCGTATGCGGATTTTGATTGATCTTTGGTATTAGTATATCGATGAAGGTTTCTGTGCTAAACTTTTTCCGTCATAAAGTTGTAGATGTGTTGTGTTCTTTACAATTGCTATTGTTTCTTGGCTTTGTGATCTTTCCTATGGCTTTTATTAAGTAGTAGTATGACCATGGGACTGGGGTAATTTCTGTTGAAAAGTCATAAAATGCTTGGTTGGTACAGATTTGATCTAAGGTGTTTCCTTGTTTATGGGTAGTTCTTTTGTATACTGTTGAAATGTAGATTGAAATCTCCAACAATTATCGTGTTAGTTAGGTCACAAGGCAGTGTGACAATAGTTTCTAGAAATGAGGCTAACTGATTATTCAGAATACCTGGAGGGCTATATATAAGACAAATATTCAAGCAATTAGTGGAAAATAAGAGCATTTCGATTGATGTATCGTTCTTTGAGATAGTTTTTTACAAGGGGAAAGGGACGATTTTACCTGGCTAGTAAACATCCTCCTCTTCTGTTTAAACGTGGTTGAGGTATGGGGATGTAGCCTTCTGGGCATAAGTTGTTTAGGGTAACTATGTCATGTCCATACAGCCATGAGGACTATGTTCGCTGAGGTAGTTGTTATTAACTCATAGATTATCGGGGTTTTTTTTCCTAATAGATTGAATGTTAATTAATAATATTGTCAGAGTTGTAAATAGTATTGGATGATAATTTAAAAATGTATGGTTTATTGGAATCGGTGTTTTGGTCTCTTGGTGTAGAGCGTTTAGTTTGTAGGGATCCATTTCTGCCATATCCTGTGATCATTGGAATTTCCATTGTTTCTGTGAACAATGGCTGTTTTCCTGAAATAAAGTAAAAAGAGAAAGTTAATGCAGATATTGAGAGTTTAATGTTCGCATGAAGGGATGCACAAAGGACAGGCTCCTTTGTCTTGCTCCTTCGGCGTGCGACGTTCAGTGCATGCGCCTCCGGCGTTGCAGCACAGCCTTTGAGCCAACGCCTCCTGGTGACGTCAGAGGTGGGGCGGGGTAAACCCACGCGGCTCAAAGGTAGGGCTCGGTGGAATTGCCCAACTTAATGCTGCAGCATTCTTGGCTGGCGATTCTCCCGCCTTAAAGCTGGGGGTAGAGTGCTGAGATCCAAAAGTAGAGTGTTCAAATTGAAACTGGCGTTGCAGCACAGCCTTTGAGCCGACGCCTCCTGGTGACATTGGAGGTGGGGTGGGGTAAACCCGCGTGGTTCAAAGGTAGGGCTCGGTGAAATTTCCCAACTTAATGCTGCAGCATTCTTGGCTGGTGATTCTCCTACCTTAAAGCTGGGAGTAGAGTGCTGAGATCCAAAAGTAAAGTGTTCAAGTTGAAACCGGCATTGCAGTGCAGCCTTTGAGCCGATGCCTCCTGGTGACGTCAGAGGTGTGGCGGGGTAAATCTGCGTAGCTCAAAGATAGGGCTCGGTGGGATTGCCCAACTTAATGCTGCGGCGTTCTTGGCTGGTGATTCTCCCGCCTTAAAGCTGGGAGTAGAATGCTGAGATCCAAACGTAATGTTCAATTTGAAACCGGCATTACAGCGCACCCTTTGAGCCAATGCCTCCTGGTTATGTCAGAGGTGGGGCAGGATAAACTCACATGGCTCTAAGGTAGGACTCGGTGGAATTGCCCAACTTAATGCTGCGGTGTTCTTGGCTGGCGATTCTCCCATCTTAAAGCTGGGAGTATAGTGCTGAGATCCAAAAGTAAAGTGTTCACGTTGAAGCCGGCGTTGCAGTGCAGCCTTTGAGCCGACGCCTCCTGGTGATGTCGGAGGTAGGGCGGGGTAAACCCACGCAGCTCAAAGGTAGGGCTCAGTGGAATTGCCCAACTTAATGCTGCGGCGTTCTTGGCTGGCGATTCTCCCGCCTTGATATTCAACCAGCCTTTGCTGGGTAAAGTTACATGGACAACTTTGTCCTTTGGATAAATTTTGTGTGGGCAATGATTTGCCCACACAGAATTTAGCAGCATAGAAGAGAAAATATTCCAGTATCAGAGGTTGTCCATCTAAATCCAAAAGTTAGCTTGATTAACTTTTTGAATATTAACTAGGGATGTGTAGAGGCAAACATTTCTTTTCAATTCTTTTATTCATTTCATTTGTCACAATTATTTGTTTGGTTAGTTTCAAATGAAAGCAACATTTCATTTATACATTTTATTCATTTATTCATTTCCATTTAAAGTCAATGAGGGAAGCAATGCAGCCTATTTTGGGATCTCAAATTCAGGTTTCTAATCATTTCTAATGAAACTTGTGCTTAGATATCAACAGATGGATGAAGGCACTCCAATACATCAAGACTATGTGAACCTGGCAGCAAAAGTAGCATGAATAGCCCAAGTATCTGCAAAGAGACAAAATGCTACCAGCAGTCGCAGAAGTTCTTGAAGGTATCAGCAGAGGAGCAATATTTATTTATTTCACATTTTTATATACCGCAATTCATATAGCAGAGTTACATATCATTTCGGTTTACATTAGAACATTGAACAGGCATGTAAGAATGCAATTACATAGAACAAGGGAGATAAACTAGGATCAAAGTAACTGGGGAATAACGTGCAACGAATAAATAGAGAAGTAATAGTAGTCTGTTGTAGAGATTAAATTAATCTTGTTAAAGATCTAGGTGTATATTGGTGTGACAAAGTCTCGGTACATGGAGAACATATTAGGATTGGTAGTTTGCGAAGTTGGACTCTGAACTTAAGCTCAAAATCTGATGGAGTCTGGTGGAATTGGTTGTATGAATGATGAGTGAGGTAAGAGGGAATTATTGGCATAAGTTAAAAGCTTGTTCGAATAGCCAAGTTTTGAGTCTCTTTTTAAATGTGATCGGGCAAGGTTCCTGCCAGAGTGCTGGAGGTAGAGAATTCCATTGTGCAGGGCCTGCTGTAGATAGAGATCGTTTATTTAGAGAAGTTTTGATGGGCGGGGTGAGGAGAGTATCTCTATAAGCAGTTCTCACCGGTCTGGATTATATATGTGGTCGATAAGGGATATTGAGATCCAGTGTAATGAGCTTGTGAATGGATTTATGAATGATTGTTAGTACTTTGTAAGTGATTCTAAATTTGATTGGGAGCCAGTGTAGGTTTCTCAGGATGGGGATAATATGATTTCTTTTGTTGGTCTTAGTCAGAATCCTGGCTGAGGCATTTTGAAGCATTTGTAAGGGTTTTAAGGTGTTAGCTGGGAGACCGAGTAGAAGAGAATCACAATAGTCAACTTTTGAGAAAATGATTGATTGGAGGACTGAACGGTAGTCTTGGAAGTGGAGGAGTGGTCTGAGCCATTTTAGGACTTGCAGTTTGTAGAAACCATCCTTGGTGGTGTTATTAATAAAACTCTTTAGGTTTAGTTGATTGTCCATGATAACTCTGAGGTTTCTAACTTGAGAAGAAAAGGATGGTAGACTAGTACGGAGAATGTTCGACATTGCATCGCTGTAGTCTTGTGAGACGAGAAGTATTTCGGTTTTATTGGAATTAAGGATTAAGTTAAGGCTCAAGAGAAGTTTGTTGATGGCTTGGAGGCAGTTGTTCCAGAATTCTATAGTTTTTTGTAGAGATTCGGACACCGGGATGAATATTTGCACATCGTCTGCGATGATGTAGTGAGTTAATTTTAATTTGGTGAGGAGCTGGCAGAGTGGTAAAAGATAAATGTTGAAAAGGATGGGGGATAAGGAAGAGCCTTGAGGAACTCCAAGAGTGGTGCAGACTGGGTGTGATTCATTATTGTTTATTCTGACCTTGTAAAATCTGTTATGTAGGAAGGACTTGAACCAGCTGAGAGCCGTGCCTTTGATGCCAATGTCAGATAGCCGGTCTAGGAGTGTTGAGTGGTTTACCGTGTCAAATGCGGCTGATAGGTCGAGGAGAATGAGTAGGCCAGGTTGTTTTTTTATCTAGATTCATAAGTATAGTGTCTGTTAGGGAGATTAAGAGAGATTCAGTATTTCGGGCTTTTCGGAAGCCGAACTGAGATGGGGCTAATATTTTGTTATCGTCTAGATACTCCGAAAGTTGCTTATTAACTATTTTTTCTAAGATTTTGGAAATGAAAGGGAGTTTAGCAATTGGGCGATAGTTGGTGGGGTCGTCTGGAGACAGGTTGGGTTTTTTCAAAAGTGGTTTTAGAATTGTGAGTTTCAAAGGGTCCGGAACTAAGCCTTGCATTAGAGAGCAATTGATGATGTCGGCAATTGGTTTGGCGACAGTTTTTGAGATGGCAATGAGTAGGTTGGAGGGGATTGCATCTGTGGGGTGTGCAGCAGGTTTGAGTTTCTTTAGGACTGTTTCAATCTCTAATGAGGAGGTCAGTTCGAAGTTTTCCAGACTTGTGTTCTGTTGAATATGTGAATAGTAGGCTGGTGGAGGAAGAGGAGCGTTGTTGGTATTTAGAGGTCTGATCAGATCAGTGATCTTTTTCTTGAAGTAAATTGCTAATTCTGAGGCTTTGCTAGCAGCTTGGTCGTCTGGGATGGTCATGGGGGACAATTTGGTGAGAGATGAGACGAGAAAGAATAAGGCTTTAGGATCGAAGATGAAGTGGTGGATTTTCTGTGAGAAGAAATCCCTTTTAGTTTGGAGGATGGCTATCCAGTAGCGGTGCATGAGAGATTTGTAAGCTCCCAGGTTTGATAGGGAAGAGTTTTTTCGCCATGTATGTTCAAGTCTTCTAAGTTCTTGTTTCATGGTTTTTAGTTGAGGGATGTACCAGGGTTTCCTGTTTTTCGAACTGGAGTGGAGGGCTTTGGTAGTTAAAGGGCACGTTAGGTCTGCTACTTTCTTAGTTATTTTGATACAGGAGGATGTGGCTGAGTTGGCATCCGTGAGGTCTAGTTTGTCTAATGCCGTGGCTAGATGCGGGCTAAGGGTTTCAGGGTTGCATAACTTCCTGAATTGGAGTGTGGTTTTTTGTAAAGGTGGGCGAATGGGTTGGGTGTGCTTCAGAGATGTCGAGATCAACCTGTGATCCGACCAGGGGACTGGGGTACAAGTTGTAGTTGAGGATGGGGTAAGGCTTTCATTTATGAAAATTAAATCCAGCAACAATTAAATATAGCAACAAGAGTTGACAGAACACCCAAAGGCTCCAAAGGTGAGGCAATGGGCACGGACAATAGAGGAATGAGCTCCACAAGGCTGCAAGAGAGGGGTAAATGTGTACCAAATGTGGCATGAACAGTTCAAAGCACAAGAAAGGGCCAAAAAGTACCAAAAAAGGTAGGAAAAACATTACTCTATTCGATGTAATGTTTTCTAATTTGTTTCGATGTAAACCGATGTGATGTGTCTTTTTCATGAATGTCGGTATAGAAAAAGTTTCAAATAAATAAATAGATAGTCAAAGCAGAAGAAAGAGTGAAATGAAGACCCCACAGCATCATGAGAGATGCAAAGCAATCACCCACAGTGACAAGAACACCCTAAGGCTACAAATGATGAGAAAATAGCATCAACCAAATTGGTACAAAGCCCTAGGTAGGAAAAAGTCAGAGGAAAGCTCTGAAGGGGCCTTATTTTGTTTCCGTATGGCTTCAGTAGACTTGAAGTTGGTCTTCCCCATTGCTGTGCATAATTTTAGCTTTGTTACTATCACCTTCCTCCTCCACCTCCCCAATAGAGGCTAAGATGCTACTGACTAGAGGATGGGCTGTACCTGCATCTCTCTCAGGCCTCTCTCCCCTGCGTCTTCAGCCGCAGCCGGGATTGATTCAGTCCACAGCTCACAGCCCTTTCTTCTCTGCTTCATCAGTCATGAGTGGGATGGAGTCCGCCCATGGTCTCACTATCCTGGGCTTTAACGCTAGCAGCTGCCACTTTAACCCACGTGGCCGTCATCCCTACCTTCTGACCCCTTACCGTACCTTAGTCAACATTATACATTCGCTTTTGTAAACATAGAAGACACAGAAACTGTCGTTGGTATAAAAAGGCTGCAGCTTTTATTTAACACATCATGAAAAACTTCCCTGGGTACCCGAGCTGGTATGATGTCTCCAATGCTGCCTGCCATAGGGACCAAGCAAGGTAGCCTTACTCCATGGGACCCCCACCTTGTCCCCAAGCAAGGGGGCCCTGACCATCGGCGCATTCTGTGCCCCCAACATTTTGCGTCGCCCAAGGCACTGATCGGCTACCACGCCATCCTGTGATGCCACCGGCACCACTTGCAATATGCCCAACCGGCCCGGGTAACCACCCCCTCCCTCTCAGCTGTGACATTAACCCACAACATCGATTAATATTTTGAACTGTGCTAACTAACATAAGTATGCTATCTGCTGAATCTGTTAACCAGTTATAGCAAGGTACACATTATGATATTGATAGCTTAACATTATACGTGGTGCTATTCTGCTCTTCAAGCATCGAATCTTTAAAGACATTCTCAACTTTTTATGCTAACTTAGTTCCAGGGGTGGGTGGATGGGTTGCCGGCGTGATCAGCAAGGGGGTTCCTGGGCCGATGACATCACCGGCTGGCGCCAGTGACGCTCCCTGAACGTGCTGAAGCCTGGGGAGAAGCTTAGCGCCACATTGTCATGCTTGCGTGGAGGGTGGGCCCGATCATGAATCGCATGCCGTCGCTACTGCCCGCATCACCGTGCACCTCTCCTCCCACCCCCCTGTTGTGTCGCCGTCCTCATGGGGCCCGGCACGTCCATTAAGGGTAGGCTCTGGCCAGGAGGCGCAGGCCCACCTATTAACGCTAGCAGCCGCCACTTTAACCTACATGGCCGTCGTCCCTACCTTCTGGCCCCTTACCATACCTTAGTCAATGTTATACATTCACTTTTGTAAACATAGAAAACACAGAAACTGTCATTGGTATAAAAAGGCCGCAGCTTTAATTTAACACATCATGAAAAACTTCCCTGGGTACCCGAGCCAGTATGATGTCTCCGCTTCTGCCTGCTGTAGGGACCAAGCAAGGCAGCCTTACTCCATGAGCTCCCGCCTTGTCCCCAAGCAAGGGGACCCCTACCACCGGCGCATTCCACGCCCCCACCTTTTTGGCCGCCCAAGGTGCTGATCGGCTACCATGCCGTCCTGTGATGCCACAGGCACCACTTGCAATATGCCCAACTGGCCCTGGTAACCGCCTGGACACGAGGTAGAGAGGACCCTTGCCTCGTGTCCCCCCAACTAATGAATAAGCTGCAGCGTGTGTATTTTCTCTTTGTCATACCATGCCTCAATAGCATTCTGTAGGGCATTATTAAATATGTTGTAACCCACATCTGACAGGTGTACTCCATCAGGTCTGAATAGTCCTGTTGGCAACCCCACTTTTGTGTCCATACCCCAATCTGCCGGTTAACTTTCTTGTGACCTCGGCTCCATAATTTGGAGTCTTTCCACTTGGGCCAAGGGATAATATCCGACCAGAAGAGGGTGACATTCGAGTACAGATTAATTATCTTGGCCAGGTCACTTTTTACCTTCTTTATGCAAGTCAATGAGCACAAGTCATTGCCCCCCAGATGTATTATTATTACATTCGGAGCAGCCCTCGAGTCCCTCAGGTGCCATAAGAAGGGCAATAACTGTTCCCATCGCATGCCGGGCTTTCCCATCCTTGTGACGACCCACCCTTGCTGTGCCAGTCCTTAGTGTGGGCCATAGGGTCGTCCGTGTGCTCTCTTAGTGGCTCACCGTATATAGGAGTGACCAATGATCCAAGCTAAACGCTGGGCCCGTGCAGATCTGCAAGATATAATTAAAAATTTTGATTAGATGTGTTCACTTTATCCAAACGGACATAGGTATTGACCGCATTGGATTGTCATCATCCAATTCTCTTTATAATGGCTGCTTGAAGTCCAGCTTGTGTCGTGCTTGTAGCCATACCGATTCTGAAAGAGTGCATGGTGAATTTCTTTGTGTCCAAATTCATTTTCTTAACTGCTGCTTTAAGTACACCTGCAAATTGATATCTGGTTAAGGGGGTTCTGTCTGCATGAATCAGCAGGTGCATCTCCCATCTGGCCACACTACCAAATAGAGATGTACAATTGTTTATCAGGAATTAGGCAATTACAACAAAATTGCCTAATTCGTCGTGGGTTTGGAGCCCCGAATCCCGACCCTGAACTTCGGGGAAAATACGTTTTTCTGGTTTGTACGGGGAGAGGGGCACATTTTTTTAAAAATTAAAAACCACCCTAAGCATTAAGATTAACTATAATACAACCACCACCCCCCTCATCGCGATCCCTCCCCAAGACTTACTAACATCCCTGGTGGTCCAGCGGGGTCCCGGGAGCCATTTGTCCCTCCGTGCCCGGCATGCCAGTCTCACTCAAAATGGTGCCGATAGCCTCTGAACTACTATGTCACAGGGGCTGCTGGCGCCATTGGTCAGCCACTGTCACATGGCCATCGGCGCCATCTTGTGCTCCTACCATGTGACAGGGGCTGACCAATGGCGCCGGTAGCCCCTGTGACATAGTATGGATAAAGGCTACAGGCGCCATATATCAGCAGTACCATATAAAACTGAGTGCAAATGAATAACCCATTTTACAATGATATAGAAGCAACGTAATCGTCAAGCGGCCTCCACACCTGACACCAGGACGACATTCTATGAAATTTAATGGCCATTGCTTTTTCATATTTGCTATACATGCAAACAGAATTCCACCAGAAATGTTTGGAAAGCATATCACTCCTCTTCCAGTTAGCTAATATGTTGTGAAGCGCCACCAAGAACAAAAAGTCCAACAGTTTACGTTTGGCAGGGGTAAGGGTGAGGGAAGGGTCTGCTCCCCTTAAAATGATTATGGAGTAGGTATGTGGCTGAGAGATTCCCAGAATAAGGGAAATGATATTCCAAATCTGATCCCAGAATTTTATTACAAATGGGCAGTAATATAGTGCATGTGATAAGGTACCTTTAGGCATTTGGCATGACTAACAGTTAGAAGAGGAGAGGAGACCGGCTCGATGCATTTTCCAAGGGGTCCATGCCACCCTATGAAGAACAAAATAGGAAGTTTGGGTGAGACTGGAAGAGAGTGATATGCGAGCCGAGACCATCCATAAATACTTCCAGTTGACCATATCAGAATGCATTTTAAATTCCTGCGCCCAGAGAGATTGAAGGCCAGCAGAGTGAGTAGCAAAGCGTGCAAGCTTGAAAGACTTATAGATTAGTGATGCAAGATGACCAAGTATCCCATATTGTTGAAAAAAGGAGAAAGCATAGTAGTGAACAAATTAGACAATGAGATAGTGGACAGAGTGTTACAGAGTTGTAACCAGGCATAAAATTGAGTCTTGGGGAGCCCATAGCGAGCTTGTAATTGTTCAAATGAAAGTAATGAACCATTATGGAGTAGAGATGAAACAAACCATAGCCCTTGATGCTTCCATATAGGCCAATTTATAGTGAGCCCACCAATTTTTATCTGAGGATTATCCCATATTGGGGCAAATCGTGAAGTACTCCATGAAGGTATCGCCCCAAAGCGTTAGAAATCTAGTTCTTGGAATGCACTATGTAGAGTGGATATAATAGGGTTAGAAGCAGCTACCTTTGCCCTCACTATGTCATACGACCCATATGACATAGTGAGGGCAAAAGTAGCGCTGGCGCCATTTTGAATATTGGCAATATGGTGCGAATGCAGGAGGTCGCTCCCGGACCCCCGCTGGACTTTTGGCAAGTCTTGTGGGGGTCAGGAGGCCCCCCCAAGCTGGCCA
The DNA here is from genome assembly GCF_901001135.1 of Rhinatrema bivittatum. Taxonomy (NCBI): domain Eukaryota; kingdom Metazoa; phylum Chordata; class Amphibia; order Gymnophiona; family Rhinatrematidae; genus Rhinatrema; species Rhinatrema bivittatum. The sequence continues at coordinate 702,908,631 of NC_042616.1, forward strand.
AAAGTCCCTGGGGGTCCAGCGGGGGTCCGGGAGTGATCTCCTGCACTCGTGACGTCGGGTGACAGGAACCAAAATGGCACCGGCGCTACCTTTGCCCTGTCATATGGTAAGGGCAAAGGGCCACCGGCGCCATTTCTATTAACGCAGCCGTGGCCCGAGAGCGGGAGATCGTGCCGGGACCCCCCCCCCACTGGACCCCAGGTAATTTAAAACATTTTGGGGGGGTTCAGGAGGGTGGGGGATTTGTTTTAAAGGGTCGGGGTGGGTTTTAGGGTTGTTTTGGTGTGCCGGTTTTCCCGCCCTCCCCCGATTTATGATTTTTTACAATTTTTTTACAAAAAAAACCATGACGATCAGATTTCCCTCCCCCCCCCCCAGCTGAAATCAATCATTAAGATGATCGATCACACGATTCACATCTCTATTGTCTATAGCCCTACTGGACTATTCTTACCTAGGTTTTTGGCTATTAGGACAGAAGCTTATGCTGGCAATATTTAGTGAACTGTCACTCTAGGCAACTGCCTAGTTTACACTCCCAAAAATCCCCACGGTGTATATAATTTTTTGGGTACACTCTGTTGCCTCACTCAAAATTAATGTGCCAATTAATGCACCAAAAAATCTTTTTTAAGAGGAAAGAGGATGGTTTCATATGTTTGTTAACAGGCAACCCCCCTCGGTGCCTTCCTTTTTTTTAATCATTAACTCACCCTCCGTCCTCTCTTTCTTTTATTAAAATGTGTGTTTAAAAATTTCAAGAGCTAGGCAACAGATTACCTATATTTTTTTGTTATATTTTGCCTTTTATTTTAACTTATGTCCATGTTATATCTTCATGTGATACCACACTTCTTACTTATTTGTTAAACCGTCAGACAGATAACTGAATTTTACTTAGCTTTGAAATGTCCCAATGTCCGTCCTTGCTTCCGTTTAAAGAATCCCATTTAAAGAATCCCAACTTGCGCAAGTTTCGACACCCAATGTCTTCATCAGGGATTGTTTACTCCCTTACTTTTCTCTTCCTTTTCTTTTTTATAAAATTCAAAGCAATGTTTTTCGCATTCTACCGCCGCTTCCAATCTCGATTCGGTACTCAGCAAGCCTTCGTGTAATGCTGGCTCTGACGGTGCTCAGCTCTGGTTCACTTCCTGTTTGCTATTTAAAGAACTCCCCGGATACCGGCTTGACCAATCACAGATTGTTAAACTAGAGACATCCAATCCAATTTCTCGTTGAGCCCTGCTGGCTGTTCAGAGCCTAATTTAAAAATCCATGCTTGCTCACAATGATTGAGCAATGACAGACTCCCCTGTTTTTCTTCATCTACGCTGTCAATCACTGTCCATTTCAATTGGTTATATGTGTGGCTATTCTCCATACAATGAAGTACTATGGGTGCTGTTACTGTACAAGTGTTTAATCGGGAACGGTGCTCCGCTATCCGTATTTTGACTGGTCGACTGGTGCAGCCAACATATATCTTCGGGCAAGGGCATATTATTACATATATTACTGCTTTGGTAGTACAGTCCATTGTGAATTTTGTGTATACTTTATATCCAGTTACTGGATGAATCCACACGTCCCCCTCAATTGTGGTATCACAGACAGTATAATTCCCACATTTACTGTGGTACCCTATACCCCAAGGTTTTTTCATCTTCTGTTGTACGTGCACTACTTGATCCTGGATTGTTATGAGGGGTTCTTCTTCTAAAATTTTGTGGATTGCCACTATGTGTCAATGTTTTCTAATGGATGTCTTGTTAGCTGCAGTGGATGTACTTTGTAGCAATGTACATACTAATCAATTCCGTTCCTTGATGGGTTCATATTGTAACAGAACCTCTCTATCACTGTATCTGGCTCTTTTGTAAGCTTTCTTCACTGCACTCCTCGGATATCCTCTTTCTAAAAATCTTTGGCTTAAGATGTCAGCTTGTATTTTAAATTCTTCTAGCATGGTGCAAATCCGGCGGATCTGGAAAAACTGGGAGACCGTAAGCCCTCGCTTAAACCCCACTGGATGATAGCTCTCATAATGGAGCAGGTTATTTCTATCTGTGGGTTTTCTGTTAACTGTAGTTTGGAGTGTATTGTTTTTAATTTTAATCATCACATCCAAATATGCGAGGTTTTTTGTACTACAATCATAAGTACATTTCAAGTTGCCATCCAGTGTGTTAATCCATATCACGAACATAGTCAACTGTTCACCGGTCCCCCGCCACACGAAAAAGACATCATCAATAAATCTATGCCAATTAGAGATGTGAATCGTGTCCTCGATCGTCTTAACGATCGATTTCGGCTGGGAGGGGGAGGGAATCGTATTGTTGCCGTTTGGGGGGGTAAAATATCATGAAAAATCGTGAAAAATCGTGAAAAATCGAAAAATCGTAAAATCGCAAAACCGGCACATTAAAACCCCCTAAAACCCACCCCCGACCCTTTAAATTAAATCCCCCACCTCAAATGACTTAAATAACCTGGGGGTCCAGCGGCGGTCCGGAACGGGCTCCTGCTACTGAATCTTGTTGTCTTCAGCCGGCGCCATTTTCCAAAATGGCGCCGAAAAATGGCGGCGGCCATAGACGAACACGATTGGACGGCAGGAGGTCCTTCCGGACCCCCGCTGGACTTTTGGCAAGTCTTGTGGGGGTCAGGAGGCCCCCCCCAAGCTGACCAAAAGTTCCTGGAGGTCCAGCGGGGGTCAGGGAGCGATTTCCCGCCGCGAATCGTTTTCCGTACGGAAAATGGCGCCGGCAGGAGATCGACTGCAGGAGGTCGTTCAGCGAGGCGCCGGAACCCTCGCTGAACGACCTCCTGCAGTCGATCTCCTGCCGGCGCCATTTTCCGTACGGAAAACGATTCGCGGTGGGAAATCGCTCCCTGACCCCCGCTGGACCTCCAGGAACTTTTGGCCAGCTTGGGGGGGGGCCTCCTGACCCCCACAAGACTTGCCAAAAGTCCAGCGGGGGTCCGGAAGGACCTCCTGCCGTCCAATCGTGTTCGTCTATGGCCGCCGCCATTTTTCGGCGCCATTTTGGAAAATGGCGCCGGCTAAAGACAACAAGATTCAGTAGCAGGAGCCCGTTCCGGACCGCTGCCGTTCCGGACCGCCGCTGGACCCCCAGGTTATTTAAGTCATTTGGGGGGGGGGTTCGGGAGGGTGGGGGATTTAATTTAAAGGGTCGGGGGTGGGTTTTAGGGGGTTTTAGTGTGCCGGCTCACGATTCTAACGATTTATAACGATAAATCGTTAGAATCTCTATTGTATTGTGTTCCATAACGGTTTAAGACGATATTAAAATTATCTGACGATAATTTTAATCGTCCTAAAACGATTCACATCCCTAATGCCAATGATTAATATAACGCCACCACTCAGACAGGTATATAAACCTTGCCTCGAAGTCTGCCACATACAAGTTGGCAACTGCTGGTGCCAACGAGGATCCCATAGGAATGCCGAGGTTCTGAGGATATATTTTGTTTTTGAACAGAAAATAATTATTAAATAGCACCAACTCTGTAAGGGAAATGAAAAAATCTTTTGGTATTCTCTTAAACCCATCATGACTCAATATTTCTTGAGTTCTCACCTCCAACGCCAATTGCTGAGGAATCTGTGTGTAAAATGATTTAATATCCATCGTCACTAATATTGTGGAATTTTGTGTAACTTCAACTTCCATCAAAATGTTGAGGAAGTGTATTGTGTTTTTCAAGTAAGACGGCTTACTTTGTACTAATTGCTGCAAGTGTTTATCCACAAACACAGCTGGTGGTTCTAAGATACTTCCGTTGAGAGATACAATGGGTCTAATAGGAGGATCTACAAGATCCTTATGGATCTTTGGAACTGCGTATATCACTGGTGTCCTGGGCTCAGTTTGAACCAAAAATATTTTTTCTTGCGTTGTTAAATATACAGCCTTTTCAATAAGCTGTTCAATGTTATGCTTCAACATTAATGTTGGATATTTGTCAATAACCATATAATAACTTATTTGAGATAAATGTTTAAGCATGGCTTCTTCATATTTATCACGGTCCAACACCACTATGGCCCCGCCTTTATCGGCTGGCTTGATCACAACTTGTTCCATCTCACCTAGGGTTTTAAGTGCTTGCCTTTGCTCATTTGTGATATTTTGATGAATCTACTGTTTATTTTGTTCAAAGTCCCATATGTCATTTAATACCAATTGCAAAAAAGTGTACCTAAAAAATTATATACACCAAGTGGGGTTTTTTGGGAGTGTTCATTAGGCATACACTTGGGGAGATCTCTTTTGGATTAACTGCCTAGTTTGCCTAATGGACGTAGTTGCCCTGATTTGGAGGTATATTCAGTGGTGCAACTGCATGATTGAACATATCTAGGAAACTTTAGAAATATTCTTTGACACAACTAGAATCAGCAACATATTTTATTGGGGTAACTTAACTCTGTGCCAGAATGTCTCCGAAAAGTCCCTATGTTATCCAGCTAAATTTTAGATGGATAATAGGTTATCTGTCTATAATTTAGCCAGATAAGTGCACAAAATATTCAAAAGTAAGCATTTAGCTGAATAACTTGTGAGTAATCCAGCTAAATATCTCTGAATATTGACCTCTAGAATTTTTTACACTACTTAATTTAACTATATCATTTGTGCTAATTTGTCACACTAACAAAAATAGCACAGGATAAAGTGCTAAAGTATATGACATCCTCACATTTTGCTTTTTGTATTACCACAAACCTTGGTAGCTAAGGCAAATAATAGAGAACCATACGGATTTTTGGACAAAACACCTGGGTCATAATCCTTCAAAAAATATTGATCTAAACAGGTTGTATTTTCCACAGAAATCCCCAAATAGACCCAACAGATGGTACTACAGCAAATCCTATTTGACCTTTGCTGAAAAAATCAAATTGTTTATCCAGTGCCAAAAATAAAGTATTTTTGTTTTTAGAAGAATTTAACAAAAGCAGCCAAAACTGAAAAAAGCTTTAGCTTACCTGAATAGCTACAATTTCAAAGTATGTGTTCTGTACTCATTACTAAGTGAAAAAAAAAATTCTGAATCTCCTATTGCTGAGGTGTTTACAAGGGCTAATTTTTGTGATTTTTTTTTTTTAAATAGACTGATCAGAGAAAGCAAAACTACAAAAAAAAAGTGCTATATATACTGAAGGCATGTGAATTGCCTCCTTCCCAAGGATAATGCAAATTAGAAGTATGTAAAGCTTTGTCTGCACCTGGGATCTTTAATGAGGATAAAGAAAAATCAGACAGAGATTCTCCAGGGAATAGAGAGGATCGTTATTTGAATAACCTGCAGTGAATTCTAATCAATGCGACGTGACTTTGAAAATGAATGTGGTCTTTCAACCTGCTCTCCCGGAGCCACAATATTAATCATAACTTCACAGTACAGTAAAATCTATGATAAATGACAGAGCGATGGACTAAGGAAAGACCAGTTGGAGTCTGGGGAAGGTATGACCAATATAAATCTAGTGACTAGTTGGTTCACCTTCTTTCTAGATATATGAAAAGAAAAAATAAAGCAGAATTCATAATGTAAATATATTCTGATTTCTATGTAGAAATGACATTGCTTAACGAGTCAGAATCTGGTTAGATATATTTTTATTTTGTAAAAAGCTCAAGCATTCCGAATTTGGCATTCACTTTTTTTTTTTATCACATAAACAAAGTTATAATGTGCTAATTTCATAAGGAAAAATTAACTCTTTTTTTTAAGCCATATATGGTTCACCTTCTTTATTTCTGAGAATTTTAGACATATGGTTAGAAAACACAGTATTTCCAAAATGAGGTTGATGAATGCTATGTTGCAAACAGTCACATCTCATAAGTCACTTAAAAGACTATTTTTTAGCATTATGTTTTTAGAAAGATACTGTGCATAGTCTCTATCTGGAGACTAGGCATTTTAGAAAGCATTAGTCTATCATTATCAAGTACTTAAAGCTTAATATGTGGCTATAAATACAGAAAAAAGTTTGAGTAGTTCATTCATTATTAGGAACTGTTCACACATCCATCAGCTATAGTGGAAGTTGAACATATGTTTCACTAGATGTTACAAAGATAAGGGAAGCTGACTTAAGCACTTAAGAATGATAGAAATTTTTTTTAGGTGAATAGTAAACTAACATACAATATATCAGCTTAGAACATAAGGTAGTCCACGCTGAGTCAGACCAAAGTCCACTGAGCCCAGCATCCTGCATCATAAGTACCTGGCATATCCCATAAAGTAGATCTATTTTGTGTTACTCACTCCTTGTTTAGCTATGACTTTTCCTAGTCTACCTGGGCCTTGTGCAAACTTAATTGTCTTGATAATGTCTTCTGGCACAACCTGATTGTGTGTTGAGTGAAAATATACTTTTTATGATTTGTTTTAAATCTGCTAGATATTAGTTTCATGGAATATCCCTTTGTTTTAGTGTTATTTTAGTGTTATATTAGTGTTATTTAGTTATTTTAGTGTTATTTAGTGTTAGATGACCGAGGGGTTAAAGGGGCTCTTAGGGAAGATATGGCCATTGCAGAAAGACTAAATTAATTCTTTGCTTCCATGTTTACTAATGAGGATGATGGGGAGATACCAGTTCCGGAGATGGCTTTCAGGAGTGATGAGTCAGACGAACTGAATGAAATCATTGTGAACCTGGAAGATGTAGTAGGCCAGATTGACTAACTAAAGAGTAGTAAATCACCTGGACCGATTTTATTTCGGATGCCCATGAACCAAAGCCCGAAACCCGCCCCAATCATTCAAATTCAATTATTACAATGGGGGGTTGTAAAAAAACCCCAAAAAACAAAAAACCCAGATCCACCCCAACCCTTCACATTTAATTAATTGCAACCCGTCACCCTCCCGACCCCCCAAAAACATGCCGAAATTCCCTGGTGGTCCAGCGGGCATCCCAGGAATGATCTCCACCTCTCGGGCCATTGGCTGCTAGTAATCAAAATGGTGCCAATGGCCCTTTGCCCTTACCATGTGACAGGGGCTTTCGGTGCCATTGGCCGGCCCCTGTCACATGGTAGGAGCAATGGACGGCTGGCACCATCTTAAAAAATGACGCGGGCCATCCATTGCTCCTAGCATGTGACAGGGGCCAACCAATGGCACCGATAGCCCCTGTCACATGGTAAGGGCAAAGGGCCATCGGCGCCATTTTGATTAGTGGCAACCAACGGCCCGAGAGGGGGAGATCGCTCCCAGGATCCCATTGGACCACCATGGACTTTCGGTAAGTCTTGGCAGGAGTCGGGCAAGTCTTGGGGGAGGGGGGTCGGGAGGGTGGGGAGTTGCAATTAATTAAATTTAAAGGGTTGGGATGTTTTTGTTTTTTTTTAATGTGCCCTTTCTCCCCTCGAAAACGATAAGAAAACCACATGAAATTTTGTGGGTTTTCTTATTGTTTCATCGCCCCCCGAAATGTGATGAAATAGGAAATATCATCTCTATTTCCTATTTCGTCGCAAACGAATGCACATCCCTAATATAATTTATACACTAGTATTGCAGAATTTCATTGGTTATCCTCCTTCCACCACATTGTTCAGATGCCTATTAATACATATCCATATTTAATTTAATACATTCTAACTCACCAGTCTTATTTTTCAGACTTCTGGCATTCAAATATGATCATTTTACAATATGCTTTTTATTTGTATTTCTAATTGTATTTGTATACACAACCTGCTTATTAGCAGATGAAACAGGCAGTTTGGAGTCATTCATATCTGTGTGCTCTTTATTTAAATTAATATGGGCTACTTCAATTTGTACCACAGCCCTTCTTTTGGAATATTCTAATTCCCTGTTTTACATGTATTCTGGGAGGTTACCTCTATCCAAATTATGTATTTCTGAGTGATTATCAACTTTCCTCCATGGATTAGTTTTAAAGCTGCTCTATCTCCTTTTTAAATGTTAGTACCAGCTGCCAGATTCCACCCAGGCTAAGGTTATCTATCTTGTTGGAATAGGCTAATTTCATTTCATTTATTAAAATACATTAATCGCTTAACACAAAATGGTCTAAACAATTTCCAATAAAACAGCACTCATAAAATACATAGATATGTATACAAATAAATGACAATGAATAAACAAGCAAAAATTATAAGCCACAAATATAAAAGGAAGTAAAAAATAAAAAGCTTTTTAAAAGAAGTCTGAATTTCTTAAGAGAGTCTTCAAGCCAAAGCTCCATGGGTAAGGAGTTCCAAAGGGTAGGTGCAGCAAATGAAAAAAACAATTCCCTTGTAATGTCCTTTCGCGGATTACAAGCTGGTTAAAAGACAGGAAACAGAGAGTAGGATTAAATGATCAATTTTCTCAGTGGAAAAGGGTAAATAGTGGAGTGCCTCAGGGATCTGTACTTGGACCGGTGCTTTTCAATATATATATATATAAATGATCTGGAAAGGAATACGACGAGTGAGGTTATCAAATTTGCAGATGATACAAAATTATTCAGAGTAGTTAAATCACAAGCAGACTGTGATACATTGCAGGAGGACCTTGCAAGACTTAAAGATTGGGTATCCAAATGGCAGATGAAATTTAATGTGGACAAGTGCAAGGTGTTGCATATAGGGAAAAATAACCGTTGCTGTAGTTACACAATGTTAGGTTCCATATTAGGAGCTACCACCCAGGAAAAAGATCTAGCCATCATAGTGGATAATACTTTAAAATCGTCAGCTCAGTGTGCTGCAGCAGTCAAAAAAGCAAATAGAATGTTAGGAATTATTAGGAAGGGAATGGTGAATAGAACGGAAAATGTCATAATGCCTCTATATCTCTCCATGGTGAGACCACACCTTGAATACTGTGTACAATTCTGGTTGCCTCATCGCAAAAAAGATATAGTTGCGATGGAGAAGGTACAGAGAAGGGCAACCAAAATGATAAAGGGGATGGAACAGCTTCCCTATGAGGAAAGGCTGAAGAGATTAGGGCTGTTCAGCTTGGAGAAGAGACGGCTGAGGGGGGATATGATAGAGGTCTTTAAGATCATGAGAGGTCTTGAACGAGTAGATGTGACTCGGTTATTTTCACTTTCGAATAATAGAAGGACTAGGGGGCATTCCAAGAAGTTAGCAAGTAGCACATTTAAGACTAATCAGAGAAAATTATTTTTCACTCAACGCACAATAAAGCTCTGGAATTTGTTGCCAGAGGATGTGGTTAGTGCAGTTAGTGTAGCTGTGTTCAAAATAGGTTTGGATAAGTTCTTGGAGGAGAAGTCCATTAATGGCTATTAATCAATTTTACTTAGGGAATAGCCACTGCTATTAATTGCATCAGTAGCATGGGATCTTCTTAGTGTTTGGATAATTGCCAGGTTCTTGTGGCCTGGTTTTGGCCTCTGTTGGAAACAGGATGCTGGGCTTGATGGACCCTTGGTCTGACCCAGCATGGCAATTTCTTATGTTCTTATGTTCTTAATGGTAAGGCAGGAATGGCATACAGATGGAATGTCAAGAAGTTCTCATTGAGATGATCTAAGCTTCCTTCTTCCTCAGAATATTCTCCAGCTATTAACAAATCTAAAGCCCTCTACCATCCATCATCAACTTATCCTCACATTGAGACTCTGGAGCTCAATCTGCCTCTGGGCTCCTGTGTGTGAATGGAGAGCATTTCTTAGATTGCAAGCCTGGAGATTCTGTGTGCCTCTGACCCAACACTCCACACAAATAAGCAAAGGCCCAGGCCTAGCCCAGATGAGGCGTCCTCAGGCCCATTTGCCCTCCACTCCACTTAAAGAGCCGAGGCCAAGGATATCCTTGGATCCCACTTACCCATTTTCTGGATATCTGAATCAAGAAAGGGGAAGGAGCAATGCCCACTCACTCTTGCCCAACTATAGTCTCTTTGAACATGGTACCAACTGGCCTTGAGACAATCAACAAAGTGACATGAAAAATGTTGTCAGTCTCAGGGCTGGCTGGTACCATTTTGCTTGCACTGCCAAAGGAAATGGCTGTGGTGGGCCCTGAGACTAGCACCATTTTGATGTCAATTTGGTGCTCTGTCTCAGAATTGGCTGGTTCCACTTTTAAAGAGACTACAGTAAGTCAGGAGTGAGTGGGCATGACTCCTACACACTTCTTGTTGCAGGAGCTCCGTGGAAGGGACAAGTAAGAGCTGGGTAGGGGTGTGCATTCGTTCCCTACGAATTGGGAATCCGAAACGTATAGGGCCCTATTCGTTGTATTCGTGGGGAAGCGAAACATATCGCGATTCCCCATGAATACAACAAATCTTCGCCAAATTATTCGGCCGCATGAAGGAGCAAATTTAAACACACCCCCACCCTCCTAACCCCCCAAGACATACCAAAACTCCCTGGTGGTCCAGCGGGGGGGGGGGGGGGGTGTCCGGGAGCCATCCCCTGCACTCACACCCTCGACTGCCGGTTTCAAAATGGCGCCGATAGCCTTTCACCTACTATGTCACAGGGGCCACAGGTGCCATTGGTCAGCCCCTGTCACATGGCCATCAGTGCCACCTTGTGCTCCTACCATGTGACAGGGGCTGACCAAAGGCACCTGTGACTTAGTAAGGGCAAAGGCTATCGGCACCATTTTGATTACTGGCAGCTGACGGCCCGAGTGCATGAGATCGCGCCTGGACCCCTGCTGGACCACCAGGGACCTTTGGCAAGTCTTGGGAGACCCTCCTGACCCCCACAAGACTTGCCAAAAGTCCAGCGGGAGTCCAGGAGCGACCTCCTGCACTCCGGCTGTCGGCTGCCAGTATTCAAAATGGCGCCGATTGCTTTTGCCCTCACTATGTCACAGGGGCCGACAGTCAGCCCCTGTGACATAGTGAGGGCAAAGGCTATCGGTGCCATTTTGAATACTGGCAGCTGACGGCCGGGGTGCAAGGGGGGGATATAGGCATGGGAATTCAATTCATTTGAAATGATCTGAGTTTAAAATATCCATTTTTGGTTCAGATTCTTAATTCTTTTCAAATGAATCTACATCTCTAATAGCTAGACTCTTCCCAAACTGTCTTTTTATCCCTCACTTCAGCCTCATTCTGGGAACCCTGCAGGGGACAGAAGATCTAATTGGGAAGAATCACAGCCCATACCTCTTCTCTTTTGCTATGTCATACTTAACTGAATTTGAAGGCCCAGGCAGATTTGAAATGCTTGTGTTCTACTCTCCTCCAGCTTTCTGATTGGCCAAATCCTCCTTTGCACTCCCGTTGGCTTGTAGGGTTATGAATCAGGGGTATAGTGCAGTCTCATGAGGACATGATAGGTTGAGGTAGCCATGTTGAGAAGGATTGAGATATATCAGAAGTAAAAAGTCAACAAAGTTCCAGCTACACTTCTATGACAGGCATGAAATAAGGATGACTGCACAAAGAGCAAAGTAAGAGAGTATTACATGAAGAATCAATCAAAATATCACACCATGCAAACATTTCTAGGTCTGACACGTAAAATTTATATCAAGACATAAACTTATAAGGAGATTGAATTTATTAAATGGTCATCAAAATCATCAAGAGTTTCTGCCACTCATTTTCTTCACAATCTATAAAATACGTATCATTCTCATAGCAAGAGAATAAATATTTACTCCTACTTACCTTTCATTCTTGGGAAGGTATACAATTACAGTTTCTTCATTTAAGTTTTCAGAAATCATCCCTCATAGAAAAACAGGAGGAATTTCCAAACTCTTGACTTAGGTGCAAAGTCCATGTGTACTTTCTCCTTGAAAATTGTCCATGGATACAAAGGACAGACAGACTTTGCATCTACTTTAAATTGCAGGAGGAATTTCAGTGAAACAAAATGTGTGTAGATTTGCATATACACATATTCAGCTGTAACTTGCGTGCGCCGGCTGTCTGCCAGTGCGACAGGCCTTGACAAAGGCCACTGTCTCGGGGCACTTGGCCACATCCCCGGACCGCCCCCAGACCACTGCCAAGCCCCCACCCACACCCCCGGACTGCGGCCCCGCCCGCAGCCCTTCCCATTTTTGCAAGCCCCGGGACATACGCGCGTCCCGGGGCTTGCGTGCACCGCCGAGCTTATGCAAAATAGGCTCGGCGCGCACAGGGGGGGAGGGGTTTAAAGGTTACACGTGTAACTTACACGTGTAACCCTTTTAAAATCCGCCCCATATTACTCATGATTTGTCTAAAACAGATTAGATGAAAAATATCAGAGCAATTTTCAAAGCCATTTACATTGGTTAATAATGATTTACTAGTCAAATTGGATGAATCACAATTGCCTTACCTCAGTCGGACCAAAGGTATGCAGTACTTCTACTATGTGCTTGTTTTTAGCTGGATTGTGAGGAGGCATTCCCAGAAAAGTGTTTAGGTTGGTGGATGAAAATAATGGGGTCGATTTTATAATGTGCGAGCACGCGTCCATGTGCACATGCTTCCCGATGCGCATACACAGATGCGCCAACTTTATAACATGTGCGTGCTGGCACGCATTATAAAATCCGTGGGCTGTGCGCACATGCGCATCGGATTTTAAAAACCGTGCGCATATGTGTGGGCAGCGCGCGCAGGGGGGTATTTTAGTAGATTACCCACAGAGAGGAAATTGAGCCTTCCCCCATTCCCTACCCCCCTACCTAAACCTCCTGCCTCTTTCCCTCTCCTCCCCACCCCTTTAACCCGTCCCAAAAACTTACAATTGTTTTTTTCACTAATTACTGCTCCCCTAGAGCAGAAGTAGTTTGCACGCGCCGGCCAACTGCCGGCACGCGCTATCCTGTGACAGCAGCTTAATGGCCGCTGTCCCGACCGGCCTCCATCCCTCCCCTCCCAGACCCCGACCCCGCCCGCCCTCTTTTCAAGGCCCAGCAATTATGCGCGTATCGTCACTTACGCGCGTGGCTGGGCCCTTTTGAAAATGCGCGCGACGCTTGCATGGCCCAGCCACTCACATGAGTAATAACATTTGCGCGAGTGGCTGATTTCAAATTCAGCTGAATATGTGTATATTCAAATCTACACACATTTTTTTTCACTGAAATTCCTCCTGCAACATAAAGTAGATGCAAAGCCTGTCTGTCCTTTGTATCCATGGACAATTTTCAAGGAGAAAGTACAAATGGACTTTGCACCTAGGTCAAGAGTTTGGAAATTCCTCCTGTTTTTCTATCTCAACAAAATAAGGTAGGAGGGGGGGGGATTTAGGTAGGGCTGGGGGGTGGGTTAGATAGAGGAAGGGAGGGAAAGGTGGGGGGGAACAAAAATAAAGTTCCCTCCAAGGCCACTCCAATTTCGGGCCTCCCCTAGGGCTCGGTGCGTGCAAGGTGCACATGTATGCACCCCCTTGTGCGCGCTGACCCCGGATTTTATAACATGCATGCGGCAGCACGCGCATGTTATAAAATTGGGTGTACATTTGTGCTCGCCGGGTAGCGCACACAAATGTACCCCCGTGCGTAATTTTTAAAATCTGCCCCTATGGATCCAGCTATAACATACATAAGAATTGCTTTTCCTTTTTTAACACAGTTCATTATCAGCCCCTTATCAGATACTACAATTGTTGTGCAAAAGTTTAGGCACCCCTACTAATCAAATGGTACGTTTCAATGAATCTCAGGGATAGTACATTTCAAAGAGGCATGTGGGCGCACATTGGTGTGTGTGCATTGGCATGATACACGAGCCTTGGTGCACGTATGTGTCACCCAATTTTGCAAGTATGCATGCCCACCTATACAAATTGGGTTTCAGCTTACTAACAGGTCGATACTGTAACGTGCGGTTGAAGATTTCCCGTCTGTAATGTGCTGGGAGCGCACAATTCGGACGCATAAGGCGATCCAGCGATACAGTCTCCAGTTTCACGCGTCCTTAGCGCTTCTTAAAACAGACGCATAACCCTTTCCGCACGCAGCATGTATATGATATGTAAATGAACGAATTAGCTGTATAATGAAGGAATTAGCTATTCCCCGCCGATACTGTAACGCGCGCCCCGACTATCGCTGCCATTTTGCCCCGCGTTTAACCTGCTAACTTACCGCCTACCCCTACCCCTGCGTTAGAGGCAGGGGTAAGGGTAGGCGGCAAGCTTTCCCCCAGCGACCTCTCACCTGCCCTGGCCGCGTCCATGGATGCTGGCCTCCGGGGCAGCCCCAGTCCTCCCCCCTCCTCCCGAAGAAAAAAAAAAGCGAAAAAAAAAAGTTGCGAGAGAGAGAGGGGAGAGGACGGCAATCCTACGCTCGGCGACTTACTTTTGCAGCCCCCCTCCTCCGGACATCGTGGCTTCCCCCGTGCCAGTTCCCCCTCCCCTCCTCCCGAAACAGGGCGCGAAAAGCAGCCTTGCTCCGGGAGGAGGGAAGAAGGGACTGGCAGTGTAAAGCGGCGAAGCGACTTACTTTTTGCAGCCCCTTCCGGACATCGGACGACCTCTCCTGCCTCCAGCTGCTCACGAAGATGGACGCCTGCACGGCTGCTGAAACCGTGACATCACGACGTTTGGCGTCAGGCATGTGTCGTCACGTCTTCAGCGGCCGTGCAGGCGTCCATCTTCGCAGCCGCAGCATGCATTTGCATGCAATTAGAAGAGAGTATCGAGCGGTAGGTGAAGAGAACTGTGCGTGCGGGGAACGAGGGTGCGCCAGGCACTGCCGCACTCTTTCTACCGCGGCCTTAGAGTATCGACCTGTTTGTCATGGATTTTTATAACCAGCGTGCATCCACACCAAGACCAGTTTCACCAGTTTATGCACCAGTTCACCCAGTGAAGCGCTAGATCCTCCAAACCTCCCTGATCTAATAGCCTGCACTCCTCCCAGTTACCCCTGGACTATTTAAACCCCTCAGGAATGGCTTTTTTAATGTTTTTAAACTTACACCTCCTTCATAGCAGAAGTAAAGTTATGCAACAGTAGACCTGGGAGAACAGGCATGTAGGTATTTACGTTTACATCTCTTGACCCTGCCCTGGAATGCCCATGCCCCACCCAGACCATGCCCATACCAGGCCCCTTTTTGATTCAAAGTGAGATGAAAGTGGAACAGGAAATACACGCAATTGTAGGTGTCTTTTAAAATATGGCAGGCGGATATAAGCCTTACAACATGTGCATCTCCCGATTTTAGCATGGCCCGAGCTTTGAAAATTCACCTTTAAGTGAACAGAAGCTGACAAAACCTCTATGTGCTACAAAGTTAAACACTGTTAAAAGACCGCCATGGATAAAAATACAATACCATGCACCATGGAGCATACATTTATCACTGAAAATGGGGCTTTAATGGGTCAGCGGTAACATTTCATTACAGCATTATGTGTCCATAAACATCAGATGTTGCTTCCTAATATAATCATTGCCAAGATAGTTCAACACTGTATACTTTTACTTTTATAGAAAACATTTTTTATGCAAAAATATGTGCAAACCATAAACATGAATGAAAGGATAACTTATCTAGGAGATGAAAACAGTCGAAAATGAGAGCTTCATTACATCACAGAGCAGAGGTCTGCCTGCTTCAGGGGCCCATTACTGCTTTTATAACATCTGGTTCCTTTCCCACCTAAACCATGGCCTGGAACAGAACACAGGTTTTTTTGGTTTCAGTCCACTGAATAATGTGTGATCCATGGTATATGGTAATATATTTTATCCATTGTTACCTAATGGTGAGTTCATTGAGTTTTCTATTTTTCCTGGTTTTTCACAAGCTAAATACATCTTTGTGCAATTTTTAATGCAAAGTTACTATTTGTTTGCTGATTTTAACAGATAGAGAATGAGTTTATATGTCATTATTTGTAATTTCTTTTGCCTTTTTCAAATATAAATTGAATGAAATGTATATGCAAAAAAGCATGGGAAAAATACAGAACATCTTTAGCACACATGTACATGCATTTCAACTCAAAGTGTAAAATGAGATGAATGAGCCCATTTTCTTTTCATTTTAAACAAAGTGAAAAATAAAATTAAAAATGTGAATTTTTAATTTTCAGAGAAATAGCAAATGCTATTTTCAAATAGCACTTGATGTTTCTCAAAAACGAAAAACTTCAAAAAAATATAGAATCCCATTAAGAAAAATCAACAAAAAACTCCAAAAGAAAAAAAATAACAAATTTGAAAAAAATGTGCATGCAAGTCTCTAATCTTTTATGGCAAGAGGACTACAATAAAACATTAAGGGCTGGATTTTAAAAAGGTTAGGCAAGTAAATCCTCAGGATTTACACGCATAACCTGTCTTATGCGCGCCGGAACTATTTTAAAAAGGTCCGGAGATCCGCGTAAAGGCTTGGGATGCGTGTAAGTCTCGGGGCTTTACAAAAGGGGAGGGCCGGGGGCAGGGGTGGTCCAGGGGCGTGGCCAGAGGCCTCCGACACAGCAGCCATTGCTGCTGTGTCTGAGGATCGCGTGCTGGCAGGCTGCCAGCACGTGCAACTTGCGCCTGCCCAGAGGCAGGTGCAAAAGGTAAAATAAAAATTTTGAGGGGGTTAGAGTAGGGCTAGGGGGAGGAAAGTTTAGGGGAAGGGGTGGGAAGGTCAGGTTAGGGGGGAGAGAACGGGGGATGGCAGCTTGGCTCGGCGTGCACAAGGTGCACAATTGTGCACCCCCTTGCGCGCGCCGACCCCTGATCTTATAACTTGTGCACGCATGTGCATGCAAGTTATAAAATCAGGTGTACATGTGTACGTGTCAGGTAGCGTGTGCACATGTACGCCCGCGAGCACCTTTTAAAAATCTACCCCTAAGTTTATCTGCATGGATTGGTGGTTCAGTCCGAAACAGCAGTGGTATGACTGAATTGTGCTTCCTATAAGGCATTAGGGTTAAGAATATAAGAACATAAGAACATGCCATATTGGGTCAGACCAAGGGTCCATCAAGCCCAGCATCCTGTTTCAAACAGTGGCCAATCCAGGCCATAAGAACCTGGCAAATACCCAAAAACTAAGTCTATCCCATGCTACTGTTGCTAATAATAGCAGTGACTATTTTCTAAGTCAATTTAATTAATAGCAGGTAATGGACTTCTCCTCCAAGAACTTATCCAATCCTTTTTTAAACACAGCTACACTAACTGCACTAACCATATCCTCTGGCAATAATACAAACAAACCCCACTCTGTACATATCTATCAAACCTGCCATACTTCAGCAGCACTAACTCCAAGAAATGAAACAGTAATCGCCTTACCCATGAAAAGGCTGCAGTTTATCACCAGTGCAATATAATATTAAGAAAATACAACAAATAAGGCTGATACAAACCTCTAGTAAAGTATCTCATCTCAGTCACAGACTTGCAGAACACAGACAGACCTGCCTTCACCAAATATAGAATAAAAGACCACAAATTACAAATGTGAAAGCAAAACCTGGAATGGAAAACCAAAGACCCCCTTCTGCATGCAGTGCAAAACTGGAGACTAGAAACAAAAATATTTCCTCCGACACTAAGCAAAGTTCAAAGAGCGAAGAAATGCATATTCTCAAAACTGACATAGTTATGGCACTTGTAGCCAGTACTCCCCTCCATGCCCCCAACTCCCCTCCCAACTACTCAATCATCCGTTCACATGCTCATATCCCTGTCCAACATTCCTGACACCCCTACCCCACACCTTCTTTTCTGTGCTCCCTCTCTCCCCTGTTCAACTCTTTCTGCCATTCCCTCTCCACTTCCCTACTCAGAATGCTTCTGACCACGTCTTTCCTACCCCTTCCTGCTTAGCATCCCAAACTCCCAGCTCCCCTCTCCCCAATCCAACAGCCACACATCTCCATCTTTCCACTTCCATCTCTCTTCCCTGACCAAAAGCCCCAACTCCTCCCTCCTCCACCTCTCCCTACCCAGCAACACCAACCTCCTTTCCTCATCCCTGATTCCCTATCAACCCATGCCTTCCTGCCCAGCAGACTCAAACTCCTATCTTCCCACACCTTTCTGCCCAGTACATTTCACCCTCCTCCTAGCTCCCAGCCAGCAGAAAAGCCTTCAGTCCAATCCAGTCTCCCTCCATCTTTATCAGAAGCAGATGAGGGCAAGAAGCATTCAAGAGAGGAAAATGAGGAGGCAGCAGCAGTGAATCTACAGAGCATTCACCTTTCTCCCTTATGCTCCTGCTTTCACATCCAGGCCCCAAGGGGTGAAGAGGGCATCAGCAGCCTCACTGCAGGCCAGGCAGAGGAAGATAAAGTTGGTATCCTGCTGGGACCATATGAACAGGAGTTGGTGATATCACGCTCTGATCTGGTGAAGGAGGAGGGAACAACCTCCTACTGGTCAGGAAGAGGAGAAGGAAGCAAGAGCATATAAGCTTCAGCACTAGTAGAGTGAATAGTGCCATATTTTTTGCTTGCTATATTAGGTACTTTTTTGGCTATGGAAGAAGCAATTAATTCGGAAATGTTTAGTTACACGGATACCGCGGCAGCAGAAGTTTTGTCGGGTATACGTCTTTTTGATGCCCCCACTGAGACACATATTGCACCCCCGGATTGGGATACTGTCATTAATTTGAAAAAGCGTTTAACACGCACAGAATTACATTCAGCTTTGCTTAACGAGTATTGTAGGATGAAAAGAATACCTCATGGTTTGAGAATGTATAAAGAGCCGTTTCTACATGCTCAGAATGAGAAATTTATAAGTCACTGGAACGCTATTCTAAATAAGTGTTCTCATGACCTCATGTTATTGATCATTGAAACATCGAATGAATCGGTGACAGAGTTACAGACGCAAATAGAGTCCCATATTGAAAATATTAAAGCAGTGGTCACGTTAGATACCTTTACTAACCAGTTGTCTGAATTTAAAACGGATAAATATTGGGAGGAATTGAAAACAGCTAAAATCCAGAAATTCCAAAGGGATGAGTCTGATTATACACGAGGGTACGTGTACCCTTGGATGAACAAAAACAGAGTTTATAAACGTGTAAGAACGTTTGACTCGTCTTCGAGTGATTCTTCTGATGAATATCCCTCTTTGAATAACAGACAAAACAATATGGGTAGACGGGTGAAATTCCAGACTTCGCGACAAGGAGGGCCAACACAGGTACAGCCAGTGTCTGATTTTTTACCACAACAGACAGTCAACACGAAGAAGAAATTAGGGATCTTGCAGAACAAAGCATACAATGTGGACACAGACAAGCGCAAGACACGGTCGCAGCAGTGAATGTCTCACTGGTATTTAATTTACCATCAAGAGGACTTTCTCGAGTAGAAACGCTTTTGTTACAAAAGGGTTTATCATTTGTTCCAAGTACGAAATATGTTACTTTCAAGAACAACCCCGATTAGAGACTAGGGGTTTGTGGAGGCCTACAAGGTGGAATCCGCCAGGGGGGGCGGATCCAGCTTTAGTAATATTTGAGAAACTAATAATGCGAGATTTAGAGATATTAGAATCGTCGTCGTTACAAATGACCCATAATTTAACTAGAGAAGAGCGAGAAGCCTGTATAGCCCTTCACAATGATAATACCATCACCATTCGTCCCGCTGACAAGGGGGGAGGTATAGTGGTTCTAAACATGGAGGACTATGACAGAGAAGTCATGCGACAACTTGTTGATCGAAGGTGTTATACTCTGTTAACACAAGATCCCACGTCAAGACTTCAAGATATTATTTATGATCTATTGGAGGAAGGTGAAGTTGAGAAATTAATAACTAAAAAGGAGAAACATTTCTTATGGGAACCGTATCCAAATACACCGATTTTCTATGTGGTTCCGAAGATTCATAAATCTTTGGTTGCCCCTCCGGGACGTCCGATAGTCTCGGGCATTCACTCAATTTTGGAACCCCTATCAAAGTATGTTGACTCTTTTCTAAATCCATTAGTCAAAAAGAGTCGTTCATATATACGAGACTCTTCAGATTTCATTTTACGTTTAGAAACATTGACTGATGTGGAGGACGAGTGGCTATTGGTGACAGCGGATATAGTATCACTGTACACCAATATCCCTCAAGAGGACTCATTACAGGTAATACAGGAGGTGCTGAGAGCAAATGAATTTTCAGAAAAAAAGAGTAGGTTTATTACACAAGTTGCTAGAATAGCGTTGACTGAAAATTTCTTTAGGTACAAAGATGAATATTATCAGCAAATTCAGGGGACTGCCATGGGCGCCACTATGGAGCCTTCGGTAGCCTGCCTGTATGTTGCAGAGTTTGAGGAAAGGTACATCTATGTTTCATCTCATTGGCCCAACATTTTATGTTGGGTGCGATTTATTGATGACATATTCCTAGTTTGGAAGGGGTCTGCACAAGCTTTTATGGAATTTAAACTTTGGATGAATGCAATTGATTCCAATTTACAATTCACGTTTACTATGAGTGAGAGGGTGGTTTCATTCTTGGACCTTCAGGTATACAAGCAGGGGAAACGATTGGCTACATCTATATATGTGAAACACACAGATCGTAACAATTTGTTGCATTTCAGTAGTTTTCACCCACAGAATCTTCGGACCAACATTCCAGCAGGTCAATTTCTTCGATTGCGGCGGCTATGTGGTAGTAAGGATGAGTATAAGAACCAGGCAGGTAAGATGCGGGATAAGTTTTTGACAAGGGGGTATCCGGGTAAAATTATCAAGAGAGCATATAAGAGAGGGTTATATGCGGATCGGACATCCTTGCTACAAATTAAGCAGCAAAATGAAGTGGATAGATTAGTGTGTGTACTTCCATATACACAAAGAACCCAAAAGATCCAAGAAATTATACTGCAACATTGGCATGTCTTAACGTTTCATGAATCATTACAGAATAGACATTTGTTTGCTCGCACCAGAGGACGTAATCTAAGGGATTTATTAGTGCATTCGGATTCGTACCAGGAGAATACAGAACTAGCACCTGGTCAATATAGATGCCAGGGATGTTCCGTTTGCAAACATGTCATATTGACAAGAATGTTTCAGCATCCAACTATGCCATATAAACAGGTGTTAAGCCGTCATTTTGATTGTAGCACAGATAGGGTTATTTACGTTATTATATGCTTGTGCCAGAAGCTGTACATTGGTCAAACCAAATTGTCAATCCGTACTCGTATTATACAACACAGGAGTTGTATACATACAGGTAAAATTGAGTCACCCCTGGTTAAGCACTGGCAAGACTGTGGACATACTGAAGATCAATTAAAATTTTGCATTTTACAGCAGCGATCCAACAGAAGGGGTGGGAACATTTCTCAGGATTTACGGCAAACAGAACAAAGGTTCATTTATTATTGGCAAACAATGGCACCTAAGGGAGTAAATGCGACAATAGAGTGGGAAGCGTTTTTGTGAAACGGAAGGGCCCATATAGATATTGTATTAATAGTTCGGATAGAGAAGGCATGAACGTTTTTTATCATCATGAATTAATGGTTCAACGGTATGCTTGAGTCATATATTTTTCCCAGCAAATTGCGGTTGTTAAAGATCTAGAGTAGTTTTAGGGTTCAGAGGATATAAAGGTTCAACGAGTCTTTAATAATGGAATAATGAGAAATATAAGGACGGGGCCCTAGAATGAAGGATTTAAGGAGAGGTGATGTGATTGGATGGCAATAAGAACGTGAGAGGGGATTGGATGGCGTACATACTAAGGAGGAGTATATAACTGGTAGTAGAAGATAGGAGCTTCAAAATGAAACAAAGCTTTTGAAGGAGACGCACGGTTATTGAAGATTGAGGTGAGTGTTGGAGTTCTTTTAACAATATGAGCGTTTCAGTGAAGAACTAGACGTGGCTTCTGTTTATTTTTAAGAACAGGAAGGATACGTGAGAGGCAGAGAGACTTCGGGGCAGCTTTTGAATTAAATTGCAAAGACACGAAACCTATACCTGTGCGGTTGAACACTGAGCTGGTTGAAAGTTTGCTGTGAGCGAGGGAGTTGTGACTCCATTTTGTGAACGGTGGTTTTTTCTTCAAATAAGGTATATTATAAGGTTTACTTATGGGTTAATAGAGTATTTGGGGACGGCAACTTAATCATGACATCAGGAAGAGTGCGGGTTTATATTCTTTGGTTTTTGCAGGTGTGGTGGCATGATTTGAAACCTGGGGAGGAGTGTTCATGATCGGAAGTTTATGCGGACGGAGTGAAGAGGTGGTATAGAGGTAACAATATGTGGGTGTCTCAGTGGTTAAATCATAAGACAATACTAGACTATAAAGAACATTGAGTTGAATTAAATTTTGAAATTTTAACATATAAGATTCATTTCTTCAAACAGAACATTGAAATCATGGATAAATCCTCATTTTTTTGAATCAATTTATAGGTTCACATTCATATTCGGGAGATGTCACACATAAAAAGTAGGAGCCATTGAGCCGGAGTGAATTGAATGTGTAGTTTTCTGAATCCACTCCGTTTAGAGTACAGGTAGGAGTGGGGATCAGGATAAAGTTTTTGTAAATCCAAATGGAATTTTTTAATTAATAAAGATTTTATCACAAATGTAAAGATTTATAGTTTGGTTGGGAATCATTATTGGGGTGTATGTGATAAATTAAGAAAAATTAAGTCAGTAGAGGGGGTGATTAGTTTGACCTAATGTGAGTTTTATGTTTTCAGATATAAGTGATGGAAGTCATTCGTTTCTATTGATGTTTGGTCATAATTAAAGTATTCCCCTGAAGAAGCCAATCTTGGTGAAACGAGGACCTTGTCGGGATGGGATGAAAAGTCATCTAAAGGATATACACCACTAGTATTTGTTAATTGTGTGAATTAAGGAATGTGATTGAAGATACATGATATAAGATTGTTGAAGTACGAAGTGGTGTATTTCTTTATACAGACCTGTTATAACATCAATGAGAGGAGGGAACATTTAGTTTGATCAGGGTCAGATTGAGGGTAGAATTAAGAGAGGATGGAGGGTCAAAACTAATGGGTTTAGTGAGGATTTTAGTATGCATGAAATATTTCATGGTTTGTAATATATTTATTCACATAAATTATTAGTGAATTGGTTGAAGTTATCAATAAAATTTTATATTTTCAAAAAAACCACATTTTTGAAACGATTTATTAAACATCATAATAGTGCTTATTAACTCCGACTGTTGTATGTTGGGGAGTTTGTTTGTATATAAGCTTCAGCACTAGTAGAGTGAATAGTGCCATATTTTTTGCTTGCTATATATATATATATATACACATGTATATGGCTGTGCAGAGATCTGCATTAGTATTTTATATTCTACATGCATCAGATATGCACACATTATAAAAAACATGCATTTCTACCCTGCAGTATATGCACATATGTATGCTTATGTTCAAATATATACAATGTATTGAAAGTGAGTATTTCAATGCAATGAACATACATACTTTACTTATCTATTTTAAAAATATACATGCAAATATTTTATGCACGAAAACAAGGTGGGACTTACTCGCATAAAACCTGATTTATGCACGTAAATCTGCATGTTTGAAAACATGCATGCATAATTTGTTGCGCATCCCACTCCCATCCGACCCGCTCCCAGGCCCACTTACCCTTCCTCTTCACCAGTCAGTCCCAGGTCGGCCTCCCTCGCCTCTGCCGCCAGCTCCACTCGGCCACAGCATTCTGCGGTGGCATTCCCCTATGCTTCACCTCCCAGCTCCAGTCAGGCCTCACGGCGGGGCTTGGCATCCTCCGTGGCGTCGGCCCATCCCTAGACATCCTCTTAAAGGGCCAGGGGCGGGTCCCAGATCCGCGGCACACCCAGATTGATCTCTGTACAAAAGGAACCTCACGTCACTTCCTTGCATTGGCAATCGGGTCGATCACCTAGTGATAGCAAGTTTGCCTTCCTGCATTCCAATCTCTCTGTTCCAGAGTCTCCTGTGTCTCCCATTCTAGCGTCTCCTGTGTCTCCTGTTCCAGTGTCTTCTGTGTCTCCAGTTCCAGGGTCTCCTGTGTCTCCTGGTCCAGTGTCTCCTGCTCCTTCGTCTCCTGTTCCAGTGTCTCTCCTTCGTCTCTCCCTGGTAGTACCCTTCGGACTGATCTCACAGTACTGACCTTTGCCTGTTCTTGACTACTCCATGATTGCTGGCTGACCTGACCTCTGCCTGGAACTCTGACCATTCTCTTATTGCTGCCTGCCCTGACCTCTGCCAGGAACTCTGACTATTCTTGATCGCTGCCTGCCTGACCTCTGCCTGGAACACCAACTACTCTCGTCTGCCACCTGGAACTTGACCTCCTGTTTGACCTGACTATGCCCGGTCTGACCTCTGTCATCGACCCTGCCTGGCTGACCATTCTGCACCAAGACTCTGTCCTTGATTCTCGCTATACACTTGGACAATCTATTCTGGCCTCCTCCGACATATGAACTTCCTTATCTGAACACCGACCATGCACCCTCATTCATGGTGGGCACTCCCTTGAACTTTCTCTTTAGGAGATCCTGCGAGGCCCAATTAAGACCAGGTGCTGCAGGTAACCAAGGGCTCAACCTGAGGGGAACCCCTGGGTGCTATTGGTGAAGCTCCAGCTAGCCTCTGTCTCCTCCTGTGCTCCGCCTCCTGGTGGCAGGCACTCTCCAGGTCCAACCAGAGGGTCATTCCAATCCTGCACCAGGCCAAGGGTCCACTCCCAGCGCAACATAATTTAAATAACCAGTTTACCAATTACGCCACCAGTTCTCGTCATTCTTCTCCATGTCATCAAGACCCTCCTGATTTTTGAGCCTGAACTCTCCCCAGTTTACCCAGACATTCCATCCAACCAAAAATACACAATAAACAATTCTGATATCAAGTAGGCAAAATAATTAGCAGGTGTAAAATTTTACAAGAATGTTGCCAGATGTACATGTCTTTTAAAATAGCAACTTATGCATGTAATTGTTGGCCTTGACCAAGAACACTCTAAGCACTGTAAGCAGCCCTTTTTCTGCATGTAAACTATGTGAATACTTTTGACTTTTATAAAATAGTAATTATACGAATATCGGTTTTTTATGAATATAAAGTATATACTAATTTTTATGTATGTAATTCTTTGAAAATTAATTTCATTGAATATAGTAGATACTATTGCATTTTATGCCAAACATGACTCTCCAAAGGATGCTGGTGAATAATAATGGAGGAAAAGACTACTATGGACTTCTTTTAAAAATAATATGCCTGAAATGAAAGCTGTAATTACAAGCTATAGGAGGCACATTTTGTATTTTAAAAATTCTGTATCCATTTATAGTAATATCTTAACAAAGAATGTGTGGTAGTCTGTTTTAAATTCTACCAGGATCAGGTACATCAATTTCAACTCATGCACCAATATATACAATAAATTATTATTGGGTAAGCATACATATTTGCTTACATATTATACCAAGCATACTGGATGCAAATAAATAGCTCCTTAATCATTTTCCTGTATGTAATGGATAGCCAGCTAATAATAATTTAGAAAAAAACATAAGCAAGTGCTAGAGAAGTCTACTAAAAAATTATTACTTAAGTATAGTATCACCTCATTACCCTATTATTGATAGTATCACTTTATGGTTAGGGACCTGTTATCACATTAAGCATCTTTTGTTGATGATTCTTTCATTTGTGCATGACTATGCTCGGGGATGGTAACTTTCAAACTCCCCCCTATTAGCCCTGACCCTTAAAACCCCACAGATCTTCCTAGTTTTCTTTAAATTTTAACTTACATGGCATCCAGAGCAGAAGTAAAGTTACGTGAAAGGGAGCACTGGCATGCACCGGGTCAGGTGAGTATTTATGCACACATCTTAGGTTCATATCCTGAAATGCTCCCTCATTCCTCCCAGACCACACCCACACCCTGCCCTTTTTTGAAAACTTTCAATATGTGTACGCAGTGGGAGATACATGTGTATATCAGCAGCTTTTAAAATCCGCTCAGCGTGTTTGATTCTGACTTCTTTGTGCATCCCCTAATTAATGCATGCATTGGGCTTTTAAAATTCACCTCTTATTATGCAAAGACTTGCATAGGTATACAGGAATCAATATTAGTTATTAGGGAAGTGCATTTATTTTAAAAGAAATAGACAATGGCAATGAAATTGTTTATTTCATCTTGTTTTGGGAGCATCATAAAATGAAAGAAAAAAATTGACAAAAATTTAGTAAAAATTGGTATTTCGTGTTAGTGCAAACTAACTGAAAATGTTACCAATAAGTTAAAATGTATCAGTTGGGGGAGCAGTTTATTAGCTAGAGGTATGTTTCTGCATTACCATTGGTTATTTGTTTGTATTGCAAAGGTTGCAAAGTGGTGATTGTAGGGGGATGGCCAGTGCCTGGTAACTAATGTAAAAAAACAAGTGATATAATACTACCATCAAGTTCTAATCAGCAAAAGCATGCAATGCAAATGCATATTTTGAATTTGCCAAACCCTTGTATTTTAGGAAAAGGGCCCTTGCATTTTGAGATATGCATACTTTTTAGCAATGTGAATCAGAACCGGAATCGGTTCAGATTCCAATTCACATCGTTAATTTTTTTAGTGAGGCCCGATTGCATTTTTGTTTATCGGCTGCGCCCAAGCCGATAAACAAAAAACCCACCCCAACCCTTTAAAACTGACCCCTTAGCTTCCCCTACCCTCCCGAACCCCCCCCCCCCAAAAAAACCTTTTACATGTACCTGGTGGTCCAGTGGAAGCCCCGGGACAGATCTCCCATTCTCGGGCCATCAGCTGCCACTAATAAAAATGGCGCCGATGGCCCGATAATCGGAACGATTCCAATTCACAATCTCTAACGATCCGATTTTTCCCTCCCACCATCCGAACCTGATCGTTAAGACGATCGGGCACACGATTCACATCTCTAATATATAGGGACTTGAGGAGTCTCTCTTTCTCTCTCTCTCTCTCTCTCTCTATCTCTCTCTCTCTCTCCTCCATCATTTATGTTACCTTACTCTGACTGCTCCTATCAGGGATGTGTGGAGAAAGAAAGCTCTGTTTAAAAAAAAAAAGTTAACATACATGCAGGAGGGGAGTCACTACAGGCAGTGCTACCATGACCAATGGCCCACATCAATTTCCCCAGAGATGATAAGTACTGCAGAGAGCTTGGAAAATGGAGGGAGGCACAGTTTGTAGCTCACTGCATCACTGAGTGAAAGACCGGCTGGCCTGCACCAGTGCAGTGGGATGCTTTAGAAAATAAAAAGGAAAATGCTGTGAGGCTGCAGGTGTTTATCATGCAGGTCAAAAAAAAGGTTCCCAGTATATCAAGCTCTTTCTGTCCAGCCTGTGGCAGAGATACCTGGTCTGGTCTCCCTAGATACCCCTAGTGAAGACCTCCCTCATGTTGGGAAAGGGTCGCATGAAGGAAGGGAGCCAATAGTTGACTCTGCTCTCATATTTTAGAGAGAGGAGGAGTTACTGCTTCTAAAGCAACCAGGACCGGTAGCTTACTTGGTGCAAGGGAGCCTGGGAAGGACCTGGAGGCAGGATGATTGGACCAGGCCATTTTGTGTTGATAATGCACTAGGCTTTCTATGCTATGCAGGTCTGGCTCCATTGCAAATTCAGAATCCATGGGTCAGGGTCCGATACAAGGAAAGAGTGGCATCCCCAGATGCTTACAGGACATGCTTAGGACTAAGGCATCACCTGCCCTTACAGTCACACCACACTCCGGAGAGGAGTGTTGGTCAGCAGATGAATCGGAGCTAACAGGATCATTGTTTATTGTGCGATGGGCCATTAATGCGTGCGATAATGCCCTATCACATGCAATCCCATGATAGGGCATTATCGAGGCAGTAAAATGCTAATTAGGGGAAGGGGAGGAATTGGGCTGCGTTAGGAGCTGGTAGCACTGTGGGCAATAATGTTCTACACATTTTCGCTGGCAGCACCACAGGAAATAACATCACCTTTTCCTGTGGAGCCATGGGGGCGATATTGTATGGCATGGCTGCACCGCGGCCGGTGAAACCGCACTGCCATGATGCATCCAGCTACACACTATCACCCCCCTGCCAAAATACATGTGTTGCATGATCTGCTTTTGTCTGTCTCCCCTGATTTTCTGTGTGTCACAGAGTCTTGGCTCACACATTCAAACACAGTATTAATCAATCAGATCTGCCTTCTGAGTTATTCTGTTCCCTCTTAGGGAGGAGGGGTGGTTTTTGATTGCTTATAGAAGTCATTGAGGTTTTTTTCAGAAAAATTTGAGTGATGGTTCTCCCTATAAAATGCTGATGTTAAAATCTAGGAGCATTAGTATTTGCATGGTGTATTCTCCACCTAGTCCAGTACATTCCAATTGTTCTGCCATTTTTTAGCAATTGTTGCTTTCGAAAGCTAATTTAAATAATGAATATCCTTGGTTTGGGCATTTTTAATCTTCATTTTAATGAAGATTAAAAATGCTAATTATTCATCAGCCCACACACAAATATGGTAATACTTTAGATTTAGCATTTATGAATTTCTCAATTTTAGCAGCCTATGATCCTCAGGTCAGAATTCTCAAGGTTCCCTGGTCAGACCACTCCCTCATTTCATTTCAATAATCGCAACCGTTGTTAGCAGAATTTGTCACTACTGAAGCAGACAAGAGTGAGATGTGGGTGTATTGACATAGAGCCGTTTGGTGAATTACTGGCCCAGGAGTTAATTGCGTTTGACTCCTCCAGCACAGACAGTGTTTTCTTATACTAGGATACATCTTTAGTTAATATCTTGACAAGAGAGCGCTTTTCCAGACTTTTCAAAAATGACAGAGAATGGCAAAGCCTTGGCTCACTCCAGAAATCCGCATTACTAGATATCAACTGCGGAAACGGGATTAGACTATGGTATAAGAAAGAAATTGCCATGCTGGGTCAGACCAAGGGTCCATCAAGCCCAGCATCCTGTTTCCAACAGAGGCCAAACCAGGTCACAAGAACCTGGCAATTACCCAAACACTAAGAAGATCCCATGCTACTGATGCAATTAATAGCAGTGGCTATTAGCTAAGTAAACTTGATTAATAGCGGTTAATGGACTTCTCCTGCAATAACTTATCCAAACCTTTTTTGAACCCAGCTACACTAACTGCACTAACCACATCCTCTGGCAACAAATTCCAGAGCTTAACTGTGCATTGAGTGAAAAAGAATTTTCTCCAATTAGTCTTAAATGTATCAAGATCATTCATCTGAAACTCTCCATTCTTACAAGAAGCTACTCTCTGCTTACAAAAATTTGATCAAGAAGGCAAAGAAAACTTTCTATACCTATCAGCTGCAAGCATCTGGAAACAACCCAAGATAACTCTTTCAGATTGTCTATAATTTGACTTCAAATTAATCCTCCACCCCATTCGCTATGCAGAGGTCGGAGAACTTTAGTATTGTCCAATTTATGACCTTTCTCTCACTGAAAGTGTCTAAGATTTCATACGCTTTTTCAGCCATGCCTCAGTTGTTTAGAGATCTCCCTGACTCCTATGATATAAAATGGTCTACATTTGACATTGTCTCTGAGTTGGAGGTACTAACATAATTTCTTCAGTAAATGCTTCTAGATGCCCACTCAGTCCTTGTAATGCTGCAATCTTGAAAGCTATGAAGGATATTATTACACTAACTATTACCATGATGGCTAATTTATCATTAACAGTAAGTGTCAAAAATTTCAGGGGTTCCAACTTTGACTTCCTTTATTAATTGTGCAGACAGTTGTCATAAGCTTTGAGACTGCGCTGTTTAGAAGGCAATATAGCTTACAGCAGGACATGAGACAAAGTAAGCTAAAGAGAAAGCTAACGTACACCAGTAATCTAGAGGGATTCTCTGGTTAGAATCCCACCTGTATTAATGCATTGTGGTTAACAAAGCCCTGTATACGCAGTTAGAAAAAGAAACTTCCTCATTTATAAACTCAAGGCAAGTGAACCAAAAATGACATATAGCTAGAGCATGCTATGGTAAATAAATATATATATAATCTTTGGTATCCAGAGTATTACCATATATAGCAATGCTTAAAGTTGACCATGTAGGCAACACATAAGCTTATGCATAGGTATTAGTTACAGGAAGTTAATGAATATTAAAATTAGAGTATTAAATACTGTCAGTTGATTTATTGATTGTTTATCATGATTTGTACAACATATATAAGAATTAAAACTGACATTGGCTCAAAACAGCTTCCTGATTTTTATGAAAATCATTTTTTTATCAGAGTGCATGCATCTGCTTAGGAAATAAAGGAAGGAGGATTACAACCTGTTTCTTGTTTTTGTTTTTAAAATTATTTTTGTACACATTCAGACAGTGTAATACAGAGCTAAAAATTTGGGCATGATATGGAATTTCAAAATGGCCATATTTTATATAGAAATTCCTCAAAGTCCATATGCCAGCTATGTTAAAGCAGGTATGTGTTATGTCATTGCTGAAAAAAATAACTTTGGATCCTTCTGATCTTGCCAATTATTGGCCAATTTTCTTGCTTTCATTTATAGCAATGATTATTGAATCAGCCATGCTAAAGGAGTTAAAAGACTGTGTTGAAGAATGCCAAAGTTTGGACAGTTTCCAATTTGGTTTTAGAAAAATATTGAAAATGAACAACAAGATTCTAATTCTCTCAACAGTTGATGCAATCAGGAGAAGTCTGTATGGTAGCCGCGGTTATGTGCATATTACTCTTGACAAATCAGTGGCCTTTGACACAGTCAACCTTTCCTTTAGATCCTCCTGTACCAATTGAGAGAGTTCAGTATCACTGCTATCCCTCAGATGGTTTCAAGCCTAACCTGATGGCATATGGCAGCAAGAAAGAATGGTCAAAAACAAATCTATCTGCATATAAATCTGTCTAGGACAGAAATTTTGGTGATATAGCGTGACAACTCACTAATAATTCCATCTGAATTTGTTGTTGAAGGTGTGAGGTTGTAAGTCATCTCATTTGTGAGGAGTCCAGGTGTGATTCTTGACTTCAATCCATCATTTGCCCCTCAGACAAAGGTAGTCATCAATCTGGCTTTTACAAGCTGAGACAGCTACAAGGTCCTAAGTCACTGCTACCAGTGGCAAGCTTTCATTCTGTATTTCAGGCATTGATTTTACCTCTGATTGATTACTGTAGCTCTATTTATTGGTCTACCTGCCTCAAATTTGAGAGCTCTGCAGTTATTGTAAAACTTGGCAGCCTAGAGCAGGCTCTGGTAATAGGCAGAATACAAATGATCATAAATAAATAAATAAATAAATAAATAAATAAATAAATCTCTAGACACAGTATTAGGGACCATATTACATCTGTGGTGTTCAATATTCATTGGCTCCCTGTACAGTCAAGGATACAATTTATAGTTGCATAAACCCCTGGCGATTGAATCTGCAACCTGGGCCAATATGATGCTTTGAGTGTATAACTCTTCAAGGGTTTTATACATCTTCAATGCATCTAATTGAGTCGTCTAATCAAGTCGAGGGAAAAAGCATTTTCTTTTGCTGCTTCAACTTTTTGGAATTCACTGCCACAAGAGCTTTATCTTGAGCCTTGTTTTAAAACTTTTAAAGGCATGCTAAAAACTTATCTATTTAAGATGGATTTTTATTAGAGTTATTCTTTCGTTCTCACTTTAGTTTTATATAGAAACATAGAAATGACGGCAGAAGAAGACCAAACGGCCCATCCAGTCTTCCCAGCAAGCTATGCACTTTTTTTTTTCCTCTTACTTGTTACGCTTGGCTCTTAGTACCTTTTAGTTTTATTTCCCTTCCACCCCACCATTAATGTAGAGAGCAGTGTTGGAACTGCATCTAATTGAATATGTAGCTTACTTAGGAGTAGTAACCGCCTCAATAAGCAAGCTACACCCATGCTTTTGTTTACTCGACTATGTAATTTAGTCCTTGTTGGTTGTTGTCTATATATATAGATACTCTTTACTACATTGCCCCTGCCGTTGAAGCAGAGAGCTATGCTAGCTATGCGTTGAAAGTGAAGTATCAGACTTTCTCCCCTGCAGTTGAAGCAGAGAGCTATGCTGGCTATGTGTTGGAAGTGAAGTATCAGACTTTCTCCCCTGCCATTGAAGCAGAGAGCTATGCTGGCTATGGGTTGAAAGTGAAGTATCAGACTTTCTCCCCTGCAGTTGAAGCAGAGAGCTATGCTGGCTATGTGTTGGAAGTGAAGTATCAGACTTTCTCCCCTGCCGTTGAAGCAGAGAGCTATGCTAGATATGCATTGAAAGTAAAGTATCAGGCTTATTTGGTTTGGAGGTAGTAACTGCCGTAACAAGCAAGCTACACCCCACTTTTTTGTGAATGCAAATCCTTTTTTCCACATTTCCTCTTACTGTTGAAGCTTAGAGCAATGTTGGAGTCGCATTAACCGTGTGTATGTATATTGAATAAGGGTATTATCTCCAGGTAGTAGCCTTCATTCCCGCGAGCCACCCCCTCTTCATTCACGTCCTCTAGACTTGATGGATCCACAGTTTTTATCCCACGCCCCTTTGAAGTCCTTCACAGTTCTGGTCTTCACCACTTCCTCTGGAAGGGCATTTCAGGCATCCACCACTCTCTCCGTGAAGAAATACTTCCTGACATTGGTTCTGAGTCTTCCTCCCTGGAGCTTCAGCTCGTGACCCCTGGGTTCTGCTGATTTTTTTCTTTTTTTTTGCTGTATAATCAGCAGATGATGTGTCTAATTTTGTTTTTGTATTGTATTATAGGTTTTATTTCATTACAGCCTTGGATAGGCGGTATGTAAATATGGGAAATTAATTAATTCATTCAACTACGAGCTTCCCAAAGGAACCTTTTAGAGGTCCTGATAGTGTGTCAAGCTTGGCTAGCAGAAACAAGAGGACGAGCCTTTTCCATTGCCACTCCAGTCCTGTGGAACTCACTTCCTTATGAACTGCATATGATTAACTACACAATATAATTTAAGGCAATGCTAAAAACCTTACTTTTTTCATTTAGCCTATGAGTTATGGCATGGCTGAGTTAGCATACAGTAATTTGAGAAATGGTGCTGACTGTGAGACATTGTTTACTGCAGCATGCAGCCATCTTTCCCCTAGATTTATCAAAATGCTATATTTATAGGCAGAAATAGTGCCTGTGATAAAAAAAGGGGCATGGTTAGGGTAATTTCCCAGCTCCTGCATCATGTAGATATTTTTTGTGTCCACAAGCAACATTATTGCAATCGCGTGATGCCTCCACATGAACTTGCATGCTAGTGTGCCCTTGCACATTACAACTAAGCACATCTGGCAGGCAATACCATATGGCCTAGGCCATATAACTGAAAGCTCAGTGTATTCTCCCAAGGGAGACAGCAAGAGCTAAACTTGAAGCTCCTTACTATAGAACTTCACTCTTGGCTCATGTTGCCTTTTCACTCAGCATACTGTTAGCTAATTATTAGGTACATGGACCTGTATGTGAGATGGCCGCTAAGAACATAAGAACATAAGAAAGTTGCCATACTGGGGCCAGACCAAGGGTCCATCAAGCCCAGCATCCTGTGTTCTAACAGTGGCCAATCCAGGCTACATGTACCTGGCAAGTACCCCCCCAAAACTAAGTATATCCCATGCTACTGATGCTAATAATAGCAGTGGCTATTTTCTAAGTCAATTTGATAATAACAGGTAATAGACTTCTCCTCCAAGAACTTATCAAAGCCTTTTAAAACCTAGCTTCACTAACTGTAGTTAGTGTTCAGCTTCCATATGCTGTCAGGTTACAATTGGTGTCAAAATGTTTGGCTACAGTGCAGTATGTCTTCACTCTGTGGAGGCCCAATCGGTGGTAAGCTATGTGCCCATCATAGTGCAGCTATGTCAAGGTATACCACCTATTAACCTAATAATGGGGCCATTCTCTCTGGCTCTGGGCCTGAAAATTCTCATGACATAACTCTTTTCTCAGAAGCCTACTTGAAAAGTTACTAAAGTCTGAGGTTTGTTCTTCAGTATTGAACTGAAAGGTACAGCTACAGGGGCCAATCCAGAGAGTACATTCTGAACATGTCAAGCTTGTGTGGTGTACTTTACCTTGGGCTCCCATACTTGTGTCCTCAGTATAGTTAAAATGCTATGTCTACCCAACCCTTTTTATGATTCACACTACATCAAATTGGTCATCAGCATGCAGGCTGCTGGAACAGGGTGCCATCTGCCATGTGACAACAGAGGAGGAGTGAGGGAGTTGTGTCATGTAGAGACTGGCCACAGGCCAAGAGCAGATGGTCTAGAGGGCTGTAGCTGCTGGTATTTGAGACCAGGAAGACTGGCACAGACTGGCTACCACCCCTGTCCTGTCCTGTCTTGGCTTATTTGCCAAGTTAAATGCCAAAGGTTTAAAGTCAAACCTGGCCCCTACATTAGACAGCAGATAGATGCCACCAGTTCTATGTCTGCACAGTAAAAATGTTGAGCTACATATCTCATATTCCAGGTAGGCATACCCTGCCAGCATATACAGATATAGAGTATATGCCAATGATGTGGCATGTTGTTGCACCCTCTAGGTTGACTGTACATGTTATGATCTAAAGAGAGGAAGCTAAGAGGCCACTGTCCTGAAAAAGGGTTCCTCAATCTGAGTTGTGGCAGGCCTCATGCACCTGCCATCCAATCCCCCCTTACACACAAATATCCACAGTTCTCAGCAACATGCTGTCACTGTGCCCCTCCACCAATCCAGTTCTCTGGATAAGCCAACATTGCTTGCATGAGGAGACCATTACAACTTTGCATTCCAGCCATTCCTGCATCCCCCGTTCAGGGGACAGCTTCTTAACAACCACACCTATCCAAACCTGATAGGCCTCCCTGTCAGCAGAACATCCGAGAACTCTGCACCCCCTATGTTAAGGGATATTAGCACCACTTTCAGTATTAGGTGGAAGATCCACCCGGGGTGGGGTGGGGGGGGGGGTGCAGTACAGGAAGATATGAAGTCATACCAAATTGTTGCACTGCATATTGGAGTTGTGATGCAGCCAATTGCCATTCCCCTCCCCCCCCCCCCCCCCCCTCCACCCCAGGCCTAAGGGGAAGTTCAGAGTACTATGCATGAGGCCATTCTGACAAAAGCCCATACTATCGGATCAGTAAAGAAACCCTTGTCATGAGTGGAAGCACTGGATCACTGCTGGGCAAGGACAGTATATCCAAAATGAATGCGCACACACACACACACACACACACACACACACACACTGCCTACTGTGGGGTATGCATTGCAGAGGTAAGGGAGGGAATTACTAGTCCTACATCACCCCCCACACATAGATATTGACAGAGACTAACACCGCACGTCATTTACCCCCTCCCCCCCCTCACTCACACACATATATCTGCAGTGTATGGACTACCAGCACAGCTTCATGCACCTACACATGGGCAATGTGTAGGTCCTAGACAATTTGTAATCAAGCATATGTGATATCAGTGGCGGCCTGGCCCTTAACTGTTAATGAGTTTGTCGGAGTCATTACTCAGCATACACACTTATCTACACTGGCATGCCAGACACAAATCTGTCTGAAGCATATATGGTTCATAGTTTGTTTCAGGTACCGAGATGGACCCCTTAAGGCCTCAGGTGGTACTAAATGCATGTCTTGCAAGAGAGCAGCACAGAAAGTGCATAAGCCATCAGGGCAACCACATGAGACTCAGCCTATAGAACAGCTACTCCTCTGAGGGGGCCACAAGTCAGAGCTGTCATTTGGACCAGCAAGGGCCTCTAACCCTAAATCACCTGATTGTGCCTTCATCCTCTTGTGCTGTCCTTCTGCATGAAACTCCCCCAAGGAATCGTAAGCCTATGTGCTTTAAAGGTGCCCACAGAAAGCATAAGGAGTGTAAGTTAGTAGCTATCACTACTAACACACAAGTCGGCATTATGACTAGGGATGTGAATCATTTTTGACGATTTAAAAAAATCATCGATATTTTTAAATCGTCAAAAATCATTAGAGTGCGCGATACAATACAAATTCCCCCAATTTATCATCAAAAATTGTTAAATCGGGCACGGGAATTATTGGGGGGAGGGCAGGAAACTGGCAGACCAAAACAACCCCTAAACCCACCCCGACCCTTTAAAACCAATCCCTTACCCTCCCCCCCCTCCCGAACCCCTCCAAATGTTAAATTACCTGGTGGTCCAGTGGGGGGGGGGGGGGGTGTGTGTCCCAGTGCGATCTCCGCTCTCAGGCCATCGGCGCCATTTTGGCTGCCACTAATATAAATTGCGCTGATGGCCCGATAAAACAAAAACCCCACTCGACCCTTTAAACCGACCCCCTTAGCCTCCCCCACCCTCCCGACCCCCCAAAACCTTTTAAAATTACCTGGTGGTCTAGGGGGGGCGCGGGGAGCGATCTCCTGCTCTCAGGCCATTGGCTGCCACTCATAAAAATGGCGCCGATGGCCCTTTGCCCTTACATGTGACAGGGTATCCGTGCCATTGGGCTGGCCCCTGTCACATGGTAGGAGCACTGGATGGCCGGCGCCAGATGGCAAAGGGCCATCGGCGCCATTTTTTTTTAGCACAGCTGATGGCCTGGGAACAGGAGATCGCTCCCCGCGGCCCCCCTGGACCACCAGTATGTGTAAAAAGTTTTTGGGGGGTCGGGAGAGTGGGGGAGGCTAAGGGGGTAATTTAAGGGTCGGGTGGGGTTTTTTTTATCGGCGCGGGCCTCACTAAAAAAATTAGTGATGTGAATTGGAATCGGAACCGATCCCAATTCACATCTCTAACGATCAAATTTCACACCCCCCCCCCCCCAGCCGAACCCGATCATTAAAACGATCGGGCACACAATTCACATCCCTATTAATGACAGGTGCATACATACAGCAGTACAGGATGACAAGCCCTCTCCTATATCAGCCAAGCACCATCACATGTTTTAGTGGGCAAAGGCTACCGGAGACCTCTCATGCTAGACAAATTGTTTCAACACTTTGCAATGAGTTCAGTTAGGATAAGCTTTGGGTTAAGAGACATTTGGGTGATATTAAAGTCTTTCCAAACCATACTGGGACCTTGACAATAGGGATGTGACTTAATATAGGTAAAGAATGCCATCTCTGATTCCCTGTCTTGCCTTCACACAGTCTGAACAGCATCCTTGTCTAAGATCCCTGAGAAGCCAACATTACCATCCTGACATTCCAACTAACAAAGTCCTCACCATCTGGACATGATAGTTGACATTTAACCTAAGTAGTTGGAGGCCAGTGCATGTGGGTGTATGGTTGCACCCAAACTCTCACAGGTATTCTGGCTTGAAAATACCTGTGAGCATTGTGGGAATGACACTATCCTTGATATGCTCTCTAGGAAGCCTGTTACTGCATGCCTGCTAGATGAACACTCTGAGGTGTGCAGTGCCTCTGCCACAGCTGATGCAGTGCTGACATCAGTGCCTTTACAGGCCCTTGTGACACTAGGCATCCCATGTACAGGTGCATATCGTCAGAAGGACATGGATCTTCACTATGGAATGAGCCCATGAAATGTTGTATTCTGAGAATGATATATATTACACTCAACCTGTAGATTAACACTTTGTTTAAATTTTCCCAACTAGCTGGGCTTCACAAGATATCTGGAGCTGTAGTCTCCATGTTAGGGCCAGCTGGTGTCCCAGCATAGCAATCAAGTCTGGCGGAAGGCATTCGGCCAACTAGGCGGCTGCCTAGGGCGCTAGAAGCAGGCAGGGTGCCACGAGCACTGCAGTGGAAGTGAGGTCATTGCACAGTGCCCACATGAGCTCTCTCTCTCTCTCTGCAAGATCGCCAGAGAGAGAGAGAGCATAATGGTAGGTTGACTTCACCACTTTGGGCAGCAGAACATCTTTGTACCAGCACTGATTCATGTCTCTATGCCCACAACATTTGAGGTCTAGGACTGTGTCCAAAGCCTAGGCCCAGCCAGCCCAACACAGCAAGCTAGGGCAAGCTATGTACACTGTGTTTGGCATGTCTACCAAACACTATGTAGAGACTGGCTCTTTTATAGTCACATCATTATGAAAACCTTGGGCTAGACACATGTATTACTTGTCCCCTTTACCTGGCATACACTTTTTCATAGTACAGTGAATTGCAACATCGTCAAGGCGAATCGTAACTAGGTCAACGTGTTTTTTTTTACATATGGCACCAGACAGAGGAAGATTGAGTAAAAGAAAGATTGTCAAGAGGATAGCTTATGCAAACACTCTCTTGGCTCTCATACATGGAAGGAGATGGGGTAGTTGATTGTTCAGGCAAAGTGGCATTGTATCAGGTTTTGATGAAGTTGGCTGCCACTCAGCATGTTGTCCCGGGCTTCTGTGGGTGGACATGGTGGATCCTGGGGTAGGTCCTGAAGTATATCTATTGGTAGACCATGATGTAGGGTAAGATTAGGAATACACAGCATAG